>NC_143581.1:102035115-102351477 GCF_048544385.1 Mastigoproctus giganteus
AACAAGAACCAGGGTTGTGGCTGTCTGGATTCTGACGAAACAGATGAGAAGAAGTGGTATTGGCAAGACTGAGAATTGGACATGCTCAAATTACACACCTGTTTTTATTATTGGGAGAACATCCACTCGGTGCACAACCTGTCAGACCCAACTTACAATTCGTCACTTTCTTGCAGACTGTACTCTACTTATCAGTCCATTCTAGCACATTTAGGTCATTCAGCAAATTAAGTGAATCCCAGATTTTATCACATTGGTTATTATGCAAACATAGAAGAAGAATGTTACCATATTTAAATCGTATTGGCCTATATGCAAGTACAGTATGTCCTCGTATAGCACGATAGTTGTGTTCCTAGAAACTCTCGTGCAATGCAAAATCGTGCAATATAAACAACAGGCCCTATGGGAAAAGTGGGGTTAGGTGCCGACCACCCAAGATTGAACACACATTTGGAACCAAAACATTACAAAACGCAATAAATAATCCGGTAATTTTAATCGTTATAAAATACGTAAGTATTTTATAACGATTAAAATACGTAATAAAAAATAATATAATATATTTTTTTATTATAATATAATAAAAAATATTTTTTTTATTATTTATTATATTATAATAAAGTATTTTTAGTATTTTTTAATACTAAAAAGTATTTTTTACGAATAAAATACGTATTTTATTCGTAAAAATTTATTATATTAAATAAAATAGTTGTAATAAAATTATAATACGTAAGTCGTAATAAAATGCTTACGTATTTTATTCCGACTATTACGTAATAAAATATTGCTAATGCTTTTGCTTCTATCGTAAGCAAACTTGTTTTTTGTTTGATTTTCTATCCAAACAGATAGAAAATCGAAAAACAGATAGAAAAGACAGCCGTTCCATCTCTTACAATTCTTGTGTCTTAATCTACTGGATTTTAATTACACTTTGAGTTGTTCCCGCTATGAAAGTTGTTTTTATTTTCTCCGCATTCTTTGTAATTCTCGGCGTTGCCTCATTTAGGTCTGTAGCACGTGCAATACCACATGGTCTTTCATTTCGCTCAAAGCGTTTCACAATTTCATATTTTTTTCTCTATTGACAGAGGCGGACTGGCCATAAGCCTCACCGGGGAAATCCCGGTGGGCCGGAGGCGTGATTTTGGCCATAAACCGTAGTATGAGGCCACTATAAATTTTCCCGGGTAAGAATTTTTGACCCAGTCCGCCTCTGTTTATCGCTATTTTTTTCTTTTTCTCTCTGAATCTGCAGTGTCTTCGCCAGGACGCTTCCTTTTCACACCTTTTAAGTATTTTACTCATTTTTAAAGCACAATTACAAAACGAGGAGGCACGCTTAATACACATAAACAAAGCTGCGCGCGTGTAGCAACTGAATAAACAACACCATAAAGGCTGAGATACACTATTAACACCCCACATTTTACTAAAGCACATTTCTGGGGTTACTACCATAAAACAATAAAAACAATTTCTAATTTCGTTTCTGCTAGTGGAATCTGTTATAAACTGGTCGTAAACTCGATCTAATTGCAATTGCAAATTATCGATAGCTGTAATTGTGTGCGTTTTTACGTTATTATGGTGAAATACGTTTCCCCTTCACTGATATAAAATACAAATACATTTTCAGAATCTTCTTCATTCCGATCGTGTTGCGTTCGGTTGGGGTGATTCCGCGTTCGACTGCCATTTCTTGTAAACACAAAAGCGAATCGTGCATAAGCGAATTCGGTTCGTGTTATATAAGATAACATTCCCCTATTTATAAATCGTGTATGATCGAATTCATGTAATGTAAACACGTGTTATACGAGGACCGACTGTATATAATTAATTAGTTAAAATGTATATGGATATAAGAAATAAACTATGAACTAGCACAATTTGCCCTTAGTAGCCCTTCTGTCATTAAACTTAATAACAGCAACAACAACCAACAGTTCTTGAAATCTGCAGCACCATGCTTTCCAGGCTGCTGCTCAGTCCAGTAGAAGTAGTGCAAGAATCACTCACATTTACCTGGAGCTACTGTTAATCTATTAGTCTGTGAATCTCCCTCCCAATCTATCAGTTTTCTGACCCACCGAACGCTGCCTTAATTTTCCTTCGTGATTTTAATGTTCACAACTCCAGCTGGCTACCGTTTTCTAGTTACACTAACCCAGCTGGTCGAGATGCTGAGGCTTTCGCATCTAATGACCTTGCTCAGATTTTTCATTTACTTACAAGAATACCGGATAATCCTAACCATACAGCCAACACGATTGATCTTTTTCTCACAAACAACACTTCTAAGTACATGGTTGAAGAGAGTGGTCCTATAGGCACCTCAAATCACAACTTGGTGATTGTCTCTTCTCCAATGGAGCCTTTATCTCATGGGATTTCCCAACCTCGTATTATTTGACATTACAAGAATGCAAAATGCGATGACCTGCGAGATTTCTTTTCTTTTCCTTGGTCGGACTACTGTTTCAAAACTTCTGATGTTAATGTTTGCTCAGATCGTGTCAGTGAAATTATTCTTGAAGGAATAAAATCCTTTGTTCCACACTCCACTCTAAAATCTCTTCCTTTATCTAAACTTTGGTTTTCCAATAAATGTGCTAAGGCTGTTCAAAAGAAGAATGTTGCATTTCGTAATTGGCTTGTTTCCAATTCTTCAGTTTCATTTTCTGCCTACACCAAAGCTCACAACAATTGTAAAGCAGTCATCAATCAGTCCAAACTAGATTTTGAAAAGGCTAAGAGTAGAAAACTTGCTTCTTTCCCTAATGTTAGCTGAGCATTCTGGTCTCTTGCCAAAGCTATTGGCTGCAACTTTTGCTCCCACCTCTGTCTGAAACAGATGGTTCTGTTGTCACTTCAGCCAAGGATAAAGCTGCCTGTTAGAATTCCAACTCATATATTAATGACCTTGGTAAAACAGTTCCCACCATTCCCAACATGCTCCATTCGATGCCTCCTGTGGTCTTCCATCCAAACAGTATCAGAAGGAATTTGACGAATCTCGATGGTAGGAAAGCTCCAGGTCCTGATGGTATTTCTCCACTTGTTATCAAAACCTGTGCTCCTGAACTTACTCCTGTGCTCTGCTGCCTTTTTTCACTTTTTTATTCCCAAGATGTTTTAACTTCTGCTTGGAAATTTGCTCATATGCAGCCAGTTCCTAAAAAGGGTGACAAGTCTCTCCCATCCAGTTATCGTCCCATTGCAATTACTTCTACTCTTTCTAAAGTAATGGAGAAATCAATTAACCAACAACTCTCAAACTACTTAAAAACCTTCTATCTTATCAATGATCCAGTATAGATTTCGTCAGTGTCGATCCACTGGTGATATTCTGGCTTATGTTACCCATCTATGGACAGATTCAATGGAAAAGTTTGGTGAAACACAAGCAATTGCTGTTGACATCTCAAAGGCTTTTGATCGTGTTTGGCATAAAGGTCTTCTAAACAAGCTTCCATCTTATGGTTTGCCAATGGTTTTTTGTAGTTGGTTATCTAGTTTCCTCTCAGATCGCTAATTGAGGGTGATGGTAGATGGCTCTCTGTCTTCTAACTTCTCCGCTAATGCTGGTGTCCCCCCAAGGTTCAGTTCTTTCTTCCACTCTTTTCCTCTTGTATATTAATGATCTTTTCCATTGACTTGAAATCCTATCCAATGTTTTGCCGATGAAAGCACATTGCATTCCACTTTCCATTTTGAAAAAACTTGCTCTGCTCAATCAGCTTCAATTTCTTGAATATCCACTAAGAATTCCTTAAATGCTGATCTCCAGGAATTCTCCAGTCAGGCAAAGACAACTTAGTTGATTTCAATTCTTCTGAAACTCATTCTTGTCTCATATCTCGCAAAAAGGATTCTTCTGCTCTATGCTTATCTTTGGTGACACTCCGATTTCTAGGCAAAATGATATATCTCTTTTGGGGATTACCCTGACTTCTAATCTCTCTTGGCACAAGCACATTACAAATATTGCTTCCTCTGCATCTGATAAACTTGGTTTTCTCTTTCGCTCTCGGTGTTACTTTTCTTTCAAACAGCTGTTCACTCTGTACAAATCGCAAATCCTCCTTACCATGGAATATTGTTCTCACATTTGGGGTGGTGCCCCCCTAAACCTCTCTCAGGCTTCTAGATTCCATTCAGAAGAGGGCAGTTAGGTTATTTAATGACTCCTCTCTAACAGAGTCTCTCCACTCTGACACTCTGTCTCATAGATGTACTGTTTCTGCTGCTTGCCTTTTCTACAGATACTTCCATTGGCACTGTTCTTCTGACTTGTCTTCTGTAATTTCTGCTGTCTCTTTCAAAACAGTCCGAACACGTGCCGCCACCAGCCAACATCCATTTACTGTCCAACTTCAAACTCACAGAACCAACTTTTCATCTTCCTCGTTTATTCATTCAACTGATTTTTTCTGGGACAACTTTTGTTCATACTTATTTCTTGAAAATTACAGCCTACCGAAGTTCAAGTCTAATGTCAACAAATATCTTCTTTCGTCTTCTCAACCTCCAACTCCAAGCACAGTACTAAGTACTATAGGTTCTAAGACCTCTCGTGTTCGGGGGATTTCATAAAAAAAAAAAAAAATCAGTTAATACTCTTGAACACTTTCTATTAAATGTATCCCATCCCTGTAGAAGCTGTCTCTCCTGTTAATAAGCACAGAAAAATTCTACCCCAATAGCCTTGGACAATCTGTCCATGACCGAGTTGACTGACAAGACTCATTATATACTCCCTCCTGTTGTTTCTGGGCAGAATTACATACACTTTGAAATATAACCCTAAGTTGCAGGTTTTTTTTTTTTTTTTTTTTTTTTCAACATTTACATGTACTTGTACAGTAAGTCCACAGATGTCTTACTCTTAATGTCATTAGTGGTAGTGTGTACAAGAGTATCACCTTTATGCCCTTATAACCTCTTATTTCTTTCTATATTTGCTTTTAATCTACTAATCACATTATAGAATCTTTATCTATTGAAATATTGCCTTTACAATTACGTTAATATTTTCAAAATTATTCATTAATATCAAATTAATGAATAATTAATTTGATATTAATGAGTCACATGGAGTCCTGTTCTGTTTAAAATTGACCATTTCATCCAACAAATACATTTAGAATAATGCATGCTTAGATTTAGTTAAATTAGACTAATACAGGGTAACAATTGGCCAGGTGGCAGTCCTATAAATCCAGTGGTAGACTTGAAAATGTTCTCTTTTTTTGCTGGCTGCCACCTATAATGTGGTTCCTCAGATTTTTTGGAGTTTTCTGGTAAATAGTATATTTTATTAAATTATACTGTAGTGCTTTATGCTAATGATACCCATTGGAGTTTGATGTAAGTACAAAGCATCAGTTAAAATTAACATTGTCCGAAATTATTAAAATTGATTTTGGCTATACTAAAAATGAAAATACATAAATAATTAAATAAAAGTAGTAAAACTACTTTTGGAACTACAGAAAAGGGTTGAGACATTTATTTCGTATGGCTCTGTCCATTTAAACCCCCTGACAAAGTATCTTGGGGGTGGCCACATGGATGAATGTATTTTTCTGTTCCCCACATTTTATCCCCCTCTTCTATTTCTTTTTTCCTTTCTTTTTTTTTTCACCTTGCCCTGTTATTTTATTTTGCTCTTTTAGTTTCATTATATTTCTGTTTACTCTTGTTATTAAAAATATAAGTTTATGTGAATTATTGTTTAATTCTTAAAAACCTAGGCGATCTGGTTGTCACTAACACACTACTTTTTTAGTCAGCACCATTAGGCCAAAATTCCTGAAATGCAACAGTGTTATAAATGCACCTGCAGCTCAAAAACGGATCCAAATTTACTTAAGGATCCTGCACTAAAGAACTAAGTTAAATAATGTGCATATAATGTTTAATTGTTAATTATAGCAATAGTATTAATGCCATATATCAATAGCACCAGCTTAAAAATCAAAAACATAATAAATAAGGTTAATTCACACCGGAAAGTTCTTGACGTTTCATAGTTTCGTAGTTATACCACGAGGCACAAAATGTATAACAAGAATGTCTTTTGTGTCAAAAAACACAAGAACTATTTGTTTGTTAGCCAAATGAGAAGCTTGAAATATTTATACTCTCCTGTACACGACTTCACAGTTGCTTCAGGGAAGCTCCACAACCTAGAACTAAATGATTATCCACTCTGCTCATGCATAGCCCCTGAAAACTGGACACATCTTTTATATGACTGTCCATGTTATTATGAACACAGAAATCTTTTTATTACAAAGATTGTCCACTGCAAGAAACTACAAATACCTCAAGTTATTTGATGGTTGTTGGGTGAAGACAGGGAGTCATTATTAATGGACACTGCTGGGTCCATTGTTGACTTCTATATTTATTAATGATATTGATGAAAGTATATCAGGCTTAATGTTGTGATGAAGGTATATCAGGCTTAAAGTTTTCAGATGATCCAAAGATTGGCAGGGTGGTTAATAACAGTAATGTTCTAGTTCAGGGTTTCCTAAAGTGTGGTCCGCAGTCTGGTACCAGTCCGCGAACAACTTATCTGAAATATACCTACATAAAACTATAAGAAAATTTCTTGAAGAAATGAAAATGTAATAAAATTCCAAATACCCAGTTATACTAAAAATATTCATTAAATAAATATTTATTTGCCCAAAAACAGGTTCAAAAATATGTTAATTTTATGTGAACTTTTGATAATAAACAAAGAAATTAATTACATATCTTTTATTTATATTTACTGATGTTAATGAATACCTAATTACATTATTACTGAAATGTATAATGTCCTAATGGTAGTGTCATTATTTCCTGAACCTACGAGTATCATTATTGAAAATACATTAATTTATAGCTATAGGTGGGCCATGAAAAAAAAAAAAAAAAAAAAAATCTGCAAACATCGGTCTGCACTTGAAAAAGTTTGAGAACCCTGTTCTAGTTTATACTGTAGCACAACCAGTGCTACAGTATAAACTAGAGAAGTTTACAATAAATTATGAATGCAATTGTTAATTGTATTTAGTAGTCATGGGCTTGAACTACTGTCTGCCCAAAGAGCATATGCTACTGCACTTTTGCTTCTGACCGCCCAACTGGGTCTCAAGATATTCTTCAAAAACGAAATCTAGAAGAATTACACAGATCAGGTGAGAAATGGTGATTGACGCTTGATTACTAACAAATGCAACGTACTGCATATAAAGAGCAGCAATCCAGTTAACATTTACCACTATCATGGTAGTGGTAAATGAAAAATAACTTTGGGAATAATTGTGCTCAAAGACTGGCAGCCTGTCTGCATGCTGAGCAGTGCAGACAGGCTGCCAGGACAGCTCATGTCTATCTGCCTATGATATAGGCAAAAGTCAACAATGGGCCTAGCACTGAACAGGATAAGGAAGTGATTATCCCATTGTATAAGGCAATGGTTAGGCTGTATCTTGAACACTCATACAGGTCTGGAGCACTCAATTTAGGGAGGATGTAGATCTGCTGGAACTGTTGCAGGAATGGGCAACAAAATTGGTGGAGGGTGATCTTACCAAGACAGGCTTCAGTTCTGTAATTTGCAGTGTCTGGAGTCAAATGCACCCATGAGGTGATCAGATTGAGCTTTTTAACACTTTGAATGGATTTATCTAGGTCAGTGATGATGGCATTCTTCCTGTTGCTCAGACTGCATATGTGAGAGGGTATAAATTCAAATTATGGAAGCATGGATGCAGGGAAAATGTGCGGAGGTTTGCTGGTTGTTGTTGGAACAAACTTCCATCTGTTGTTGTTGTTGTTGTGGAAGTGTACAATTTGAATGTATTCAAGGAAGAACTAAACAAATTTTTGGAGTGGATGGACAGGTGATGCAGGATTTTTTTTTTTTTTTTTTTTTGCCGATGATTTATAAACTTGCTTTCTTCCATCATATCTACTGTTAATAATGATAATAAACCCTATAAAAATTTGGCAGATGTGCTGAGAAGTGCCAATTGAGGTTTAGCATTGATTCATGCAAGGTTAATGCTTGTGGGTAGCATTAATGCTAGATAAGCATACCAACTGATTTGGTACCACACCTAAGGTAGGTAGAAAACAAAAAAGGATTTGAAGGGAATTGTGCAGGTGCACTCTAAGTTAGCTCATGGGAATTTGTTAATGATATACACAAATTTTACCTATAGGGATAATGAGGTGATTATCCTGTTGTTTAAGGCAATGGGTATGCCACACCTTGAGACTGCCCAGGTTTGGAAGCCTCATTATATGAATAATGTGGATCTCTTGGAACAGATACATAGAAGAGCAACAAGATTAATAGGGTGATTAGAAGGTTACTCTTACTCAGAAGGTTATTGAAGGAAGACTTCATTTCTGCAATTTACATAATCTGGAATCTAGGCACCTGCGTGGAGATTTCGTTGATCTCCTCACAAGTGCCAAGGCTCCAGTTTATTTTATTGAATTAGGTGGATTGGCTTTCTTACTGTTACTCAGGAAATACACACAAGGAGGCCTAAATTTAGACACAGTAAGTATGATTGCAGTGCAGAAATTTGCTTTCAGACAACACGAAGTAATTGAGTTGATTAGGATCAAATTGCCATTTGGTGTTGTGATTGGATAGTTTGAATAAATTTAAGGAAGAAGTAGACAAATTATTAGAAGGGATGGATGTGCATGTGTGTGTCATTTGCCATTATTAATAATAATACTAAATCCTTGGATTCTGTATTTTCTCTTGAATATTCTCCTTAATTTATTTATTTTTCTCTTGAAAATGAATTATCGGTAGCCCCATACAAAAATTTTTTTCAAGCAGCTATTGCTGTTTATGTACAATATTATTCTGTTCTATGATGTTTTTCCCCCAAAGTTCTTGGTGGCCTAAGTTGCGAGAAGGAAAGTAAAAAAAAAAAAAAAAAACTTGAATTTAGTTACTTTTAAAATCATTACTGTAATTAATACTTTTCATATACCTTGTGAAATTAATAATATAGTTTATTAAGCTAATCGCCTAAATCACTATACAATTTAGGGTGACATTTCAGGCGTCTTGCTGATACCCATCATCAGCCCATGCTGTTGGGGAAGGGTTACAAATTTGAATATTAAAATACAATTACCTATATATAATTCCAATAAATTAATTAATTGTGGATGATAATAAGTCAAGTATTAAGTACAAATTACCGTTACAATAGAAAACAAATATTAAATTAAGTAGAACCAAATACGTAAAGATTATATTTCTTACCTGCTGTCATTTTACAGAAATTAACTGATGGCAACAACCCCTTGCCTGTATGCACTTCAGGTTTCTGGGAGCATTGGCAAGGGGAGTCTGACGACATGTAAGAATGTAATCTTTATGTATTTAGTTTTACTTAATTTAATATCTGTTTTATATTGTAACGGTAATTCATACTTAATGCTTTAGACTTATTATCCACAATTAATTATCATTGGAATTGTATATATGTAATTGTAATATTGGTAATTGTTATTGTAATATTCAAATATGTAACCCTTATTTCTCTGCCCCTCAACAGCATGGTCTGATGATGGGTATCAGTAAGATGCCTGAAACATTATCACCTTAAATTTTATAGTAATTTAGGCGATTATCTTAATAAACTATATTATTAATTTCACGTGGTATTAATTATAGTGATAATCTTAATGGGAAAACAACCGTGTAAATTTTTTTTTTTTGGGTTGTGCAGCAAAGGCCTCAGGCTTCCTTGTACCATATGGCTAATATTAATGTAACTTCCTTCCCTAACTAAAATTTCTTTTATCAGCCAACTAATTCAACTTAACATTGTTAGCTTTAAAAGTAACTTACCCACACATAGTTTTAATACAATGCACTGTCATTGACAATTGCACTTTTCTCTCAGTTGCAATTTAAAATGGGTCAGCAAGTCATAACATGTTTCTTCAACTGAAATGCATATTAAGAAAATATGATATTTTTAATAATCAAATATGTATGTTGTATTACTGATTGAACGTGATGAACCAGAACAATATTCCAATGCACTCTGGTGCACTTAAAACCCTGATTTAAATAAATAAATTAATTATTAAACAGGACATCATGCCTAACTTTCTTTGACAACTATAACAAAACTTAATGCTTGAAATATTGCTACAATAACAAACTTGGCAGCTGTAATGAATGCCACTTCCTTCCCAAAGAGTGTATATTGTCACTTTGATAATGGGTGCATTACTGTAGAACTTGACATGTGTGTGGGGTGCCTCCATAGCCAGGTGGGCAGGAGCAGCAGTGTGTAGCACACGCTTCTTGATTAGACCGGGGTTCGAGCCCGTGACCACCAAATACGGAGGATGCGGAAAGGTCAGAGAAGGACCACCACATATCCCCGGTGCAATATGGCCTTAGTTGCTAACGCTCTTAAAAAAAAAAAAAAAAAAAAAACCTAACCAAGACCAAACCTTGACATGTGTAAACACCTGAGTCACATCAAGCTCAAGGATCTCATTTGAATTACTTGCTAACAATAAATACATTAAATGAAATTCATTAGATTTATGCATATTTACTACTGATATTAATTAAATCACCTGGAGGTGAATTACTTAAAAAGAAGCTCTTGCTTTTTAATATATATTCTTAGAATACTGTAGGTTATGCATGCTTATTTCATTGGGAAAAAAACACCTAAAAATTCATGAAATGCAATCAAAAAATAAAATTATTTTGATTTCCATGAAGGGGCAATTAGAAAATAACCCTTGGAGAATGTCAGAAAGGTTTTGTGGGAATCACTCTGGATATGGGAATCGACAATATTCCATAGTAAGACAAATTCAAGATATGAAGAAGCCAGTAATTGTTTAGAAGAAAATTAATTTCTTGCCTAAAAAAAGAGAAAACCTATCAATGTAGTGCAACTAATATTTGAGATGTGCTGTCAAGATAACTTAGATGAGATTATCTAAAAGAAAGAAAGACTTATATTCTTGCCTAAACATCTTAGCATATGATGCACGAAAGCAAGCTTATGAGCATCAGCAAAAATAAAAAAAACGCGCTCCCATTTCACTCCTCCGTTCGTTCCAAGTACCTGACCAGCTCAGCCTTAAATTTATTTAGGCTCGCAACTTCCACAACAAAGGATAAAGTCTGTTCCACCAACCAACCACCCGCTGGCTAAAGGCAAACTTCCGAACATCTGTTTTTCCTCAATTTGAATTTGTGCCATCTAAAATGATTATTCTGATCAAGAGGAAGAATTCTATCAGCATTGAGCATGCTCAAACCATTCAAGACTTTATACACCTCACAGGTTGGTGCCTCCATAGCCAGGTGGGAAGGAGCAGCAGTGTGTAGCACACGCTTCTTGATTAAACCAGGGTTCGAGCCCATCACCACTAAATATGGAAGATGCGGAAATGTCAGGTAATGACCACCGCATATCCCGGAGCAATATGGCCTTGGTTGCTAATGCTCCTAAAAACCAAATAATTTTTATTTACCTCACAGGTGCCTAGCCTCCAGACACTGTAATTTGCAAAATTTAAGCTTTCTTCATAAGAAATTTGTTCCCTTTGTTCCATTCACTAATCTTGTTGCCCTTCTCTGTACTCTTTCCAACAGCTCTACATCATTCTTAAAATGAGGCTTCCAGACCTGTATACAGTACTCAAGGTGTGGCCTGACCATTTCCTTATATAAGGGGATAATCACTTCCTTATCCCTGCTAGAAAAATTGGCGTTTATCATTGACAACACACTATGAGCTACTCTTGCAGACCATCTGCACTGCTCACAAAACTTCATATCTGCCTGCATAATTTCCCCCAGGTCGTTTTTGTTCTCTACCACTGTCAGTGTAGTACCACAGAGTTGATATGTCACTCTGGGGTTGTTGCTTCCCATATGTAGTACTTTACATTTGTCAATGTTAAACTTCATTTGAAGGACAGGGTGGATGCTCGCGAAGGATCTAAATTGAGGGGCCCATCAAGCTGTCAGCTGCCCATATCAACGCCAGAGCTTGCACTTGGTCATCATGCAACACAGTGGCAACCCCCCAAGGCAGAATGCGCTGGTCCCACAGGAACTAGTAGTTGTTGGTGAATCTATTGTCAGGGAAATGGGACATATGCTTTGTAAAAAGGGTGGAACAGGACCAGGGTATGTCTGCCAGGGGAAAAGGTTGATGACGTTCTAGAGCGGATATCATCTTTTAAGGGCACAAAAGGTGATCTAGTTGTACACGTTGGCACTAATGATAATAAGAGTAGGAGACTGGCAGAATTACTTAACAAGTACAGGTCACTGTTGAAAAAAAGCCATGAATTAGGGTTGAATTTGAAAGTGTCTGCAATTCTGCCCAGACACGATAGGAGGGAGTATATGATGAGAGCCCTGTAAATCAATTCGGCCCTGGAAAGATTGTGTAAGGCTCAAGGGGTAGAATTTTTTTCATCTTTGTCTGTACTTGTTAACAGGAGAGACTGCTTCTACAGGGATGGGATACACTTAAATAGAAAGGGTGCAAGAATATATGCTGATGCTATCGAGGCAGTGTTAGGTGGGTCGGAAAACTGCTAGCTTGGGGGGGGATACAAGGACTAATAGATTAACTGTGGCCGCTAGCAGAGGTGAAAGTGATTCTTGCACTGCTTCTATTGGAATGAGCAGAAGCCTGAAAACAAGATGCAGGATATTTCAGAGACAGCTGGGAGTCATTGCGATACAAGTAAACACATGGGTTGTGCTAGGTTAGCTAAGAGATTCGTGACAGAGAAGGAAAATGCATGGGATGCATATAAATTATCAAGCAACTCAGAAGCCCATGGCAGATATAAGCTAGTCTGTAATCAGGTTACAAAGGAGGTTAGGCAGGCGAAGGCAGATTACAAGAAATCCTAGGCAAAAGATGCTAAGAAAAACAGCAAGGATTTCTTTGCTTATATAAACTCTAAAAGGAAGGGGATGGATCTGATTGGTCCACTTGACATCGATGTTTCGACTGTTGATGATCCTGCTCAGATAGCAAACAAACTGAATGAGTATTTTGCATCTACATTCACACATGAGGAATTATTAAGGTTTGAAAATGACAGAAGGTTATCAGATTGTAGCAGGATACTAAATGATTTTTTAATAACTGAGAGCAAAGTGGAGGAGAAATTGTTGAAGGTAAACATAAGAAATGCACCTGGGGTGGATGGGATCTATCCAGTTATATTAAAGGAGGCGGCAAAGCAACTAAGCAAACCCTTAGCCATAATTATGAGAGCATCCTTGGACTTAGGGGAGCTTCCCATGGACTGGAGATATGCAAATGTATCCCCAATTCACAAAGGGGGATCGAAGGGTGACACAAGTAATTACAGACCATTTAGTTTAACTTCTGTTCCAGGTAAAATAATAGTCACTGGTTAAAGATGCATTGCAGGATCATCTAGACAAGACTGCAGAAATAATTCAAACACAGCTTGGGTTTGTTAAGGGAAAGTCTTTTTCTGACAAATTTGATAGGATATTATGATGTGGTTACAAAGGAACTGGATGCAAAAAATAATTTTGATATCATATATTTGGATTTCAGGAAAGCTTTTGACACTGTTGCGCATGGAAGACTATTATACAAATTGGAGCAGAATGGTATTAAGGGTAAGTTGCTACAATGGATAAAAGGATGGTTAAGTGGGAGAAGACAGAGGGTGGTAATTAATGGGTGCTGCTCTTCGTGAACTAATGTTATTAGTGGAGTACCACAGGGTTCAGAGTTGGGTCCACTGTTATTTTGTATATTTATCAATGATATTGATGAAGGTATATCAGACTTAATGTCAAAGTTTGCAGATGATACAAAGGTTGGCAGTGTGCAACTGCAACAGGATCTAGATAATTTGGGCAGACAGCTAAGAAGTGGCAACTGAAGTTTAACTTTGACAAATGCAAAGTACTGCATATGGGTAAAAGTAACTCCACAGAAACGTACCAACTGTGTGGTTCTACACTGAAAATGAAAAATACCTGGGAGTAATTGTGCTGTCAGATATGAAGTTTTCTGAGCAATGCGGACAGCCTGCCAGGGGAGGTCATGAGGTTTTGTCAATGATATATAGAAATTTTGCTAGCAGGGAAAAGGTGATTGTCCCTCTGTATAGGGCAGTGGTCAGGTCACACCTTGAATACTGCATACAGGTCTGGAGGCCTCATTTAAAAAGGATGTAGATTTACTTGAGCATGTACAGAAAAGGGCAACAAGATTGGTGAGGGATATGAAGGGATCCTCTTATCAAGAGAGGCTTGTTCTGCAAATTGCGGTGGCTGGAGACTAGGCACCTGCGCGGTGATCTGATTGAGGTGTATAAGGCCTTGAATGGGTTGAGCACGTTGAATTCTGATGGGTTCCTTCCACATTCAGATTATGAACCTAAGGGGGCATAAATTCGAATGAAGAAAGGACAGATGTAGAGTAGATGTGCGGAAATTTGCCTTTAGTCAGTGGGTAGTTAATTGCTGGAACAAACTTCCATCTGTCATTGTGGAAGTTGATAGGTGAATAAATTTAAGGAGCAACTGGACAGGCATTTCGAGGGAATAATGTGATTTTTTTTATTTTGGCTGATGCTGCATAAGCTTATACACTTGCTTTCCTTCATCACATGCTAATACTACTACCTCTCAGCCCATCTGCTCAACCTTTCTAGATCCTGTTGCAGCAGCGTACTATCATTAGTGTCCTTAACAATAGTATCCCTGACAATCTTCGTATCGTCTGCAAACTTTGACATTAAGCTTGATATACCATCATCAATATCATTTATAAATACAGAAAACAACAATGGGCCCAATACTGAACCCTGAGGGACCATTAATAACATTAGTCCACGATGAGCAGCGTCCATTGATTACCACTCTGTGTCTTCTCCACCTCAACCATCCCTTTATCAATAGCAGCAATTTGCCTCCAATGCCACACTGCTCCAATTTGTGTAAAAGTCTTCCATGTGCAACAGTATCAAAAGCCTTTCAAAGATCCAAATATATGATATCAAAGTTATTCCCTGCATCCAGTTCCTTTGTGACCCCATCATAGTATCCAATCAAATTGGTCAGGGAAGACTTTCCCTTAACAAAACCAAGCTGTGTCCAGACACGATAGGAGGGAGTATATGATGAGAGCCTTGTCGATAAATTCAGCCCTGGAAAGATTGTGCAAGGCTCAAGCAGTAGAATTTTTTTCAGCCTGGACTGTACTTGTTAACAGGAGAGATTGCTTCTACAGGGATGGGATACACTTAAATAGAAAGGGTGCAAGAATATTTGCTGATGCTATCGAGGCAGTGTTAGGTGGGTCGGAAAACTGCTAGCTTGGGGGGGGATACAAGGACTAATAGATTAACTGTGGCCACTAGCAGAGGTGAAAGTGATTCTTGTACTGCTTCTATTGGAATGAGCAGAAGCCTGAAAAACAAGATGCTTGATATTTCAGAGACTGCTGGGAGCCATTGCGGTACAAGTAAACACATGGGTTGTGTTAGGGTAGCTAAGAATTGAAACAGGTGCAGGTATACTTGCGTGTACACCAATGCTAGGAGTTTAGTAAATGAATTTGAGGTATTGCTCAAAACATCAAAGGCAGATATTGTTGGGATATCAGAGACTTGGTGTCACACAGATATAAGGAATGCAGAACTGGAATTTGGGAAGTAAAACGTCTACAGAAAGGATAGACAGGATAGGAAGGGGGGGGAGGGGTTATGCTATTAGTTAAGAAACACATAAAAACCATGGAAGTGAACCCAGTAGACATCGCTGGACAGTGCAGTGTTGAGTCAGTTTGGTGTGACATAAGCATTGGGAGATCAAAATTGAGAGTAGGTGTGTGCTATAGGCCTAATGACTCTGATGAGTATAATAAGAAAATGTACAGGGAAATAGTGGGCCAGTAAATCAGAGAGTCTTATAATGGGGGATTTTAACTAGAGGGAGTAATACTCTTGATTTGATTATCAGCAGTGATTCTTCATGCATTAAGAATCTTCAGATAAATGAACCACTAGGTGGCAGTGATCACAGTGTGCTGAAGTGGGATTTACTCAAAGAGGTAACTACTAGGGCTTGCAAACCGGTTTTATAAAACCGGTTAAATCGGTTTTCATATTGAGTTGTTGAAACCGAGCTTCTAAAACCGGATTCGAATATTTTTTTTTTTAGTTAGCCCTCCAATATAGTTTTTTGTTACGCACATGTTCTTTTGTTTGTTCGTTTGTCTGGATCGTTCAACTGCTTTATGTTTAAAACATGTTTTTTATTTTATTTTATGTTTAGATACGAATCTCATGGGCAAGTGGCCCAAATCTAGGAGGGGTACCTTTTATCTTCCCACCAGTATCATGGCATGATGCAGGTGTACTCATTCACGACTGAGTGAGTCGGAGCGATAGTGTAAAAGAAAATTCTCCGTTCCATCTATGTTGTTCACCAGGCAAGTTATAGAACTCGCCTGGTTACCCACTAGAAACAGATTCGCTGAATATTGCATCAAATTTCAAACGTATAAAGTTTTTTGCTTCTTTATTCCTATTAAATTTGCGATCAAATGTTCTTCAAAAAGCAGCTTCAAAAAATTTCTTTCGTGAAAATTTTGAAACTTGCCTCATTTAGACTCTTCATTCAGTGCTTGCGGGAGTGACGAATAGTATTGTGCCTTTGTTACCTTCAATATTTTTATTGAAAATTGTTGGTGATATAAATTCCTACTAATTTATATTTATTACTCTTAATATGTCTAAGATGAAATCAAATGTATGGAATTATTTTGCTCGAAAAAGCAAAGATGAAGCACAATGTTCGAAATGTCAGAAGATAATGAAGTCGTCCGGAGGATCTACATCATCTTTGATGTTGCATTTAAATAAAATGCATCGGATTCACATTAAACAAGATAACAGTGAACCTTCCGTAAAAATGGTTAGAACATTAGAAAACTTTATCGTTAAAAAATCTATGGAAGAAGAGATTTCAAAATTAGCTGCTTTAGATGGATTTTCTTTTAATTCAATTGCCAAGAGTGAGTTTATACAATCAAGCCTTCACCTTCAGAGAAATAAATACGATAAATTACCACCAGCCTCAGTGAATGGAATTAAAAATATGGTTCTGAATTATTATAAAACTAAGAAAGAAAAACTCATTCAGCATTTCAAAAATTCATTGGTTTTGGGTTCACGGTATTCATTGACTCTAGACGAATATACGTCTATACAAAATAAAAGGTATATGAATATAAATGTGCATTTAAAAGACAATCGTTGGTCGTTAGGTCTTATTGAGATTAATGGTTCACTTGATAGCAGAAGAACTGAGCAAATTGTGAATGGACACTTGAAGGAATTTGGTTTGAACTTGGATGAGGATATTGTTGCCTGCTCCACCGATGGAGCAGCAATGATGATTAAGTTTGGCAAGCAAACTGTTCTTTTAGAAGAAAACAAAGACTCGTCTAGTTCCGATGTTGGAGATACACTCATGCGAGAGTATGTTAGTGTAATAAAGAGATTAACTGAAGAGCCTTCAAAATATCCGAGTGAATTGGAAATCAGCAAAGAATTTAAAATTTTGGAGGCAATTAACAGTAGAAGTGAAAAGCTGGAGAAAGTTTATAGAACACTGCTGACCATTAAACCAACAAATGTCCAATCTGAAAGAGTGTTTTCGATCACTGGTGTCTTTAACACAAAAATAAGGTCAAGTCTATCAGGAAAAATGCTTAATATACTGTGTTTTTTAAAGGATCATTTTCAGAAAAAAGCTGAGAAATAAATAGTAATTTCCCCAAGCTGTTTTTTCTTCACATTATTTTTATTTATTTATTATTATTATTATTATTATACGGCTTATTATTTTTTTGTTTACTATACGAGAAGATAGTTTTTATTCAAAGGATTTGAATACAATTTGTAATTTTGTATAATCTCAAGCTGGTTACTTTTTTGGAGCATTTAAATTTTTTTTTACTATAAGAGGTAATAGATTTTTGTTTAAAAGATTTGATTACGATTTGTACAATCTACCCAAGATAAAATAAATACTTGTGTTATAAGCTTTTAATTATTTTCCCTAAGTCTGAGAAAATCGGTTTTAAAACCGGTTTTAAGAGTAAACTTCGGTTAAACTCGGTTTTGAAATTTCTCGGTTTTATGCAAGCCCTAGTAACTACCATTAGGGGTAAAGGGAAGGGTTATTGCTTCCGTAAAGGCGACTATGATGGACTAAGACAGTATTTAAATTCTATACAGTGGGACCAACTGATGATGTTACAAACAGCAAATTCAAAATGGGAAGCATTCCAAGATTTAATCTTGGAAGCTACTAGGCTTTTCATACCAATTAAGAAATATTGTTCAAAGTTTAGGTCAAAATGGATGTCAGATGAACTAATGAGGCATATGGCAGAGAAGAAAAATGCATGGGATACTTATAAATTAACACATGACACAGAAGCCTATGATAGATACAAGTTGATATGCAACCAAGTTACAAAGGAGGTTAGGCAGGCGAAGGCAGATTACGAGAAATCCTTGGCAAGGGATGCAAAGAAAAACAGCAGAGTTCTTTACTTATGTAAACTCTAGAAGGAAGGGGATGAATCAGATTGGTCCACTTGATATTGATGGGTCAACTGTTGATGATCCTGCTCAGGTAGCTAACAAACTAAATGAATATTTTGCATCGACATTCACACATGAGGAGTTATTCAGTGAGGGGAATGCCAGAGGTGTATTCAACTCTAGCAGTAAGCTACAGAATCTTGAAATAACTGGGAGTAAACTGGAGGAGAAATTGTTGAAGATAAACACAAGAAAGGCAACCGGGATGGATGGGATCTATCCAGTTATATTAAAGGAGGCAGCAAAGGAAGTAAGCAAACCCTTAGCCATAATTATGAGAGCTTCCTTGGACTCAGGGGAGGTACTCATAGACTGGAAATGTGCAAATGTGACCCCAATTCACAAAGGAGGATCAAAGGCTGACACAAGTAATTATATACCTGTGAGCTTAACTTCTGTTCCAGGAAAATTAATGGAGGCACTGGTTAAAGAAGCACTGCAGGATCATTTAGACAAGACTTCAGTTATAGCTCGGACACAGCATGGTTTTGTTAAGGTGAAGTCTTGCCTGACCAATTTGATTGGATACTATGATGCAGTCACAAAAGAACTGGATGCAGGGAATAGCTTTGATATTATATACTTGGATCTTAGAAAGGCTTTTGATACTGTTGCACATGGAAGACTGCTACACAAATTGGAGCAGTGTGACATTGGAGGCAAATTGCTGCTATGGATAAAGGGGTGGTTGAGGGGGAGAAGACAGAGAGTGGTAATCAATGGACACTGCTCATCGTGGAAATGTTATTACTGGAGTCCCTCGGGTCTCAGCGGTGGGTCCATTATTGTTTTCTGTATTTATAAATGATATTGATGATGGTATATCAAGCTTAATGTCCAAGTTTGCAAGACGATACAAAGGTTGGCAGGGTTGTCAAGGACACTACTGACACTATGCTGCTGCAACAGGATCTGGAAAGGTTGAGCAGATGGGCTGAGGGGTGGCAAATGAAGTTTAACATTGACAAATGTAAAGTACTACACATGGGAAACAGCAACCCCAGAGCAACCTATTAACTCTGTGGCACTACACTGACAGTGGTAGAGAATAAAAGGGACTTGGGGGTGGTTGTGCAGGCAGATATGAAGTTCTCTGAGCAGTGCAGACGGGCTGCAAGAGTAGCTCATGGAGTATTGTCAATGATATACAGGAATTTTTCCAGCAGGGATAAGGAGGTGATTATTCCCTTGTATAAGGCAATGGTCAGGCCACACCTAGAGTACTGTATACAGGTCTGGAGGCCTCATTTCAAGAAGGATGTAGAGCTGCTGGAACGAGTACAGAGAAGGGCAACAAGATTAGTGAATGGAACAAAGGGGTGCTCTTGCGAAGAAAGGCTTAAGTTTTGCAAATTACAGTGTCTGGAGACTAGGCACCAGTGAGGTGATCTGATAGAGGTGTATAAAGCCTTGAATGGTTTGAGCATGCTCAATGCTGATGGGATTCTTCTTCTCGCTCAGAATAATCACCTGAGAGGGCATAAATTCAAATTGAGGCAAGACAGATGTAGGATAGATGTGCGGAAATTTGCCTTTAGCCTTCCATCCCTTGTCGTGGAGGTTGATAGCCTAAATAAGTTTAAGGCTCAGCTGGACAGGTATTTTGAACGAACAGAGGGGTGAAGTGGAAGTGTTTTTTTTTTTTTTTTTTTTTTTTTTGTTGGCTGATGCTGCATAAGCTTGCTTTTTTGCATCAAATGCCTCTACTAATGCTAATGCTATAACTGAAGTCTTGTCTTGGTGATCCTGCCGTGATTCTTTAACCAGTGCCTCCATTAAGTTTCCTGGTACAGAAGTTAAACTAACTATATAATTACTTGTCTTGCCCTTTGATCCTCCTTTGTGAATTGGCGTTACATTTGCACTTCTCCAGTCTATGGGTATCTCTCCGAGTCCAAAGAGGCTCTCATAATTATGGCCATGGGTTTGCTTACTTCCTTTGCTGCCTCCTTTAATATAAATGGATTGATCCTATCCACCTTGGATGCCTTATTTTTATTTATTATTATTTTTTTTATCTTCAACAATTTTTCCTCAACTTTACTCTCAGTTATTACAAAATCATCTAGCTCACTGCCAGAGTTTAACTCACCTCTGGCATTCCCCTCCCTGAATAATTCTGCATGTGTGAATGTAGATGCAAAATACTCATTTAGTTTGTTAGTCACCTGAGGAGGATCATCAACAGTTGAACCATCAATATCCGGGGGACTAATCTGATTTATCCCTTTCCTTCTGGAGTTTACATAGGTAAAGAACTCTTTGTTTTTCATTGCATCCTTTGCCAAGGATTTCTCATAATCTTCCTTTCCCTGCCTAATCTTCTTTGTGATTTGGTTACAGACCAGCTTATATCTATCTTATTCTTCCATGTCACCCATTAATTTATATGTATCCCGTGCATTTTTCTTCTCTGCCACATGTCCCATT
Organism: Mastigoproctus giganteus; assembly: GCF_048544385.1. Taxonomy (NCBI): domain Eukaryota; kingdom Metazoa; phylum Arthropoda; class Arachnida; order Uropygi; family Thelyphonidae; genus Mastigoproctus; species Mastigoproctus giganteus. The sequence goes on from NC_143581.1 coordinate 102,056,266, forward strand.
AGTTCATCTGACATCCATTTAGGCCTAAACCTTGAACAATATTTCTTAGTTGGTATGTAAAGCCTAGTAGCTTCCAAGATAAATTCTTTGAATGCTTCCCATTTTGAATTTGCTTGTTTCATAAAGGTGTCTCAGACCACCTTAGTCACCTTTATGAAAGCAAAAACCCTTCTCTTTACCCCTGATGGTAGTTACCTCTTTGAGTAAATCCCACTTCAGCACACTGTGATCACTGCCACCTAGTGGTTCCTTTGATCTGCAGATTCTTAATGCATGAGGAATCACTACTGATAATCAGATCAAGAGTATTACTCCCTCTAGTTGCCTCCAGAACATGCTGATGTAGAAAACAATCATCCAATAAATCCACAAAAACCTTGCTAGTGTGGTGTGACCAACCCACAAATTCCAGTCAATATCTAGGAAATTAAAATCCCCCATTATAAGGCTCTCCGAATTACTGACCCACTCTATTTCCCTGTCACACACTCCTACTCTCAATTTTGATCTCCCAATACTTATGTATCATTGAAGATGATTGTGGGGGTCTCTGTTTTTCATGAAATATGAACAGGATCCCCAGTTTTAGAAAAGTTAAAGTTAACTAGGTTTTCTTTTCTCTACTAGAGAACAAACTCGTGATCAACCATTTAAAAATTAGGCATTGGATATTCTATAACTTGCTCTTTTGTAGACCCAGATTTATTTGAATGTAGTGTAATATCAGCAACAAAACTGTGGACAGGATTTCTTTTGGAGGCTATCATTAATATACAGCAGGAAAAAAGTAGAGAAAAGAACAGAATCTTGAGGAACTCTGGCATTACATGAAGAATTTTGAGAGCATAAAAAATCACACAGCGAGCAGTCTCAGAAAATTGGCCATCCATATGCAGTAACAGAAGGCAGACCGTAATGCTGAAGCTAGTTTAGAACTGTTACACTGAACAATGAAATTGGGGCGGTGGAGAAAGAGTTCAAGCACATTAGGTAATTCCATCAAATTTCTTGACAGATCAGCAACAAAAACCAAATTAATCCCTTGTAGATCACACACTGATGTAATCCCTGTTTGCAATGTTAATTAAGTAACAATTAATTCTCATTGCAATTTTAATTAATTAATAGTGAAATCCATCATCTTGGCAGATAATGGATTTCTCCATAATTTTGGAAAACGTTGAGGAAAGTTCAACTTTTTCCGAAGTGCTTCAGTGATCTCCATAAAATAAGAGTAATCATTGAAGCACAGGTGGAGAACATTTGGATAGATGCCATTGGGACTGGAAATTTTTTTGAACCATTGTTCAGGATTTTTTTAATGACTCTCTTACAAAGACCAAGGGAAACAGTGAAAGGAGTAGATTTACCAAGCTCATTGATGTGAGAGTTAAATTAGGATGTTAACAAGTCAGCGATATCTTTAGATGAGTGTGCCGCAGAACCATCAGAATATAAAAAGAGCTAGAAGTATGGAAAGAAGTTGTGGCCAATAGCTTTGGCAAGAGGCTAGCAGCAGACTCAGCTACCAATTGGACAAGAAAAAAATTTCCTGCCCTTAGCCTTTTCGAAGAAGAGTTTGGATTTATTAATTACTTTTTTGCATATTAGTTATGAGTTTATTGGGTAGTAAATGAAGCTGGAAGTTTAGATATAAGCATATTGTTATGTGCTGTATTATTCACTTGGGCTGCTTTAGCATATTAATTGGAAAACCAAATTTAGTTAAAGGACACCTCATTGCAAAGATTTTTGAGGGGAATCAGGTATTGACGATTTCACTCATCCATGAGTAATTTTGCTGTCACAATCTGATTAAATATTAGTTAACAGGAGATTTGAAACAGTAGCCCAATCAAGCAAAAGAGAAATAGAAATTATGCAGTTCATTTCATTTTGCACCAGTAATGCCAATAGACATAAGGTTAAAAATATCAAAGACATAGAGAATTCATCATGGGTAATCTGAGGTACTTAGAAAGCAACCAACATTTACTGCTTACTTTTGTATTTTATCCATGGTGATAATTACAGATGAGAAAGCCCATGCACTGCAGCATTTCATAAGCACCACTTGAGTATTGGTGAAACAGAGAACTGAATTCCCATTATTCAGCCATTCGGCTGAAACTTTATTTTTTGGTAATGTAAATTATCTTTCATAAGCATTAGAGGTATGCTTAGAAATTAGAGATGTTGCAGGTTTATATCCACTGCCTGTCCTCCTCAGACTCAGACCGCTTTGCCCTTAGAACTGTGTTCCAGTATTGGTATACATACTTTTTTTTCCCCTCTTATGAGTGTCATCCTTCACTGAACCTGTGCAGTTTCACATTACTTCTTGTTAACTGCTGGCATTTCTAGGTATATGTTAGTAGATATTTTCCCACTAAGATGCAAAAATATGATTTGTAAGTGAAAATGTTCATTTTCAATTATTTAATACTTATCCCACTTATAAATTAAATGCTGATTTATTATATATTTGCTTTATATGCATTTCCTAGGAGGTTCAACAAATTTTGGAAAAGCCGTACTGTGAACGGCACTTTCACATATCAGAATCTCAGGGTTGGGCAGAACAAGACAGTGTATATCCATTGCCAGATGTGTGTATTTCTTTGAAAGCTCTAGCACCTCGTGTACATACCTTACTGGATACCCATCAAGGAGCTTTGCCTTTAAATAGGTAATAATTATTTTTAAGTAGTTTTTTTCAGATACTGTACATGCGTTTTGTTTTCAATGAGAATTTTAAGATTTGAGCACTATGGTTAAATGTCATTTGTACAAATGTCTAAAGTTGGACAAATGTCATTTGTCCAACTTTATTTGAACAAACACAAACAAACAGAAAATGTGACCATCACATGACAAGATGGTTGTCGTGTGATGGTCACTTTCTGATTGGCTTATTTAGCTGTGTTGAACAGCCATCTGTACAAGGGCAGTTATGGGTCGCATCTTCTTCAAATAATGACAAAATAACATTCAAAAGAATTAATTAAAAAATAAAAATCTGTGATGGAAAGCAGCAATTTCATGAAATAGAAATTTAAGGGGGGAAAAAATGCAATAATAAAATCACACTCAGGAAATAAACAAAAAAAGGATAAATGAAACATGAGTGGATATTTCAGTGCTTAACTTCACAGTTTTGGCCATTTGTTTCAAAGATCAGTTATCAGTAATTCAGAAATATTGTATGGCTTCTACTATTATTTCCACAAATGAAAGATAGCAACATAAGTAATAAAAACACTAGCAGAATAAAATAATTTTAATCTGATAACAAAAGAACAGTACGCACCACACAAATAATTTACAACAGTATTCAGTGTTTATAGAAAAAATGGCACATCCATTAATAATTTAAATGATCGGCAGTGCAGTTTGATTTAAATATAAGGGTTGTCGATTTCAACCACCCATGAATTGCCATGTTCTCATTAATCCACGAGGAATAACATACCCTAAAGTACAGAATTTTATGCAAATATGGACATGAATTGACCTTTCAATTTGTGTATCAAAATCCAGAATTACATTGCCTTTTGGCAGATTAGTCTTAATGAAGAGCACAGTGCCGTGTGGTATTGTGCTCTTCATTAAATGTATTTTTCGAGCTGCGTACACATAATGAAGAGCAAAATGAAATTCATTAGAAGTACAACTTATTGGTCTTTATTCATGTGTAAAATTTTATGACAACGTCTTATCCAAAAATGAAAGATGGTATTATTGTTTGGAGAATGCAGGCGAAATACTGAGCAACAGAAAAATTATTTACGAGAGGCATCCTCAGAGGCTGCAAGTATCACATCCCACAATCAGTGTGTTGGAATCATGTTATGCTATAACTGGAAGTGTGCATAAAAAAAAAAAAAAAAAAAAAAAAAGATTCAAATGTGAAAAGAATTTGGAATATGTTCATGAAGATGATGTTGTGACCCGCTTCCTTTTGTATCCAATTAGTAGTGCACTGGAAGCTTCTTCTGCATGTGGTATCAAGAACACACAGATTTCGAGGATCCTTCAAAAAAAACTAACTACATCCGAATCGTTTGTTTTTAGAACTAGGTTTGCATAAAGGTGATTATGCAAAACACTTGGATTTTTGTAATTTTCTATTAGCCAAAGTAGATGAAAATCCCAGTTTCCTCATCAATTTCCTATGGACTGATGAGGCTGCTCATACTTGAGGTTGTTTCGCAACAGATGCAATTCTCTACAACTGGTTTCCTATCCATGAAACCCCCAAACTGTTGCCGAAATACTTGCCATCAGATGAGATAATCCGTCGGTTTGTGACGTGTAGCATATGTGGAAGTGAAGTTGTCAGCCCTGTTTTTCATGACATCATGCTGACTTAGGCAAAATATTTTGAATTACATTCTCATTAATGCATCTGCTTGGTTAAAAAGGTTCATAAACGTTTTAAGCAGTAGAAGGATTTTATACTTATTGATAAAATAGAACATTTAATTTTTTTTTCTCATTCAGTAAAAGGCCTGTTCACAAATGCTTTTATAATTTTTAATTTTTTTTAATATTTTTAAGAAACATATAATCTAAGCAAGTGCATTCAATTTACATTGGTGGACAGTGCAATGTTGAGTAGGTTTGGTGTGACATAAGCACTGAGAAAAGAAAAATGAAAGTAGAAGTGTGTTATAGGCCTAATGACTCTGATGAGTACAATGAACAGTTGTGCAGAGAAATAGTGAACCCATAAATCAGAGTTTCTTATAATGAGGGATTTTAACTTTCCAGATATTAACTGAAACTTGTGGATTGGCCACTCACCTGCCAGCAAGACTTTTGTGGATTTATTGAAAGATTGTTTTCTACAGCAACATGTTCGAGGGGGCAACCAGAGGGAGTAATACTCTTCATCTGATTATCAGCAGTGATTCTTCATGCATTAAGAATTTGCAGATTTTTTTTTTTTTTTTTTTTTTTTTTTTTTTTTTATGTGAACCCCAAACACGAGAGGTATTAGAACCTATAGTTCTTAGTACCGTGCTTGAGAAGACGAAAGAAAATATTTGTTGACATTGGACTTGAACTTCTGTAGATTGTAATTTTCAGGAAATACGTATGAAGGAAGGTTGTTCCAGAAAACGGCAGTTGAATGAATAAATGAGGAAGATGAAAAGTTGGTTCTGTGGGTTTGAAGTTGGACAGTAAATGGATGTTGGCTGGTGGCAGCACATGTACGGACCGTTTTGAAAGAGAGAGCGGGAATTATAGAAGCCAATTCAGAAGAACAGTGCCCATGGAAGTATCTGTAAACGAGGCATGCAGCAGAAACAGTACGTCTATGAGAAAGCGAGTGGAGAGACTCTGTTAGAGATGAATCATTAATTAACCTAACTGCCCTCTTCTGAATGGAATCAAGAAGCCTGATAGAGATTTTGGGGGCACCACCCCAGATGTGGGAACAGTATTCCATGGCAGAGCGGATTTGCAATTTTTACAGAGTGAGCAGCTGTTTGGAAGTAAAGTAACGCCAAGAGCGAAAGAGAAAACCAAGTTTATCAGATGCAGAGGAAGCAATATTTGTAATATGCTTGTGCCAAGAGAGATTAGAAGTCAGGGTAATCCCCAAAAGAGATATATCATTTTGCCTAGAAATCGGAGTATCACTAAAGGTAACCATAGGAGCAGAAGAATCCTTTTTGCGAGATATAAGACAAGACTGAGTTTTAGAAGAGTTGAAATCAACTAAGTTGTCTTTGCCCCACTGGAGAATTACCTGAAGATCGGCATTTAAGGAATTGGTAGCAGATTTTCGAGAAGTTGAAGCTGATTGAGCAGGACAAGGTTTCTCAAAATGGAAAGTGGAATGCAATGTGCTATCATCGGCAAAACTATGGATAGGATTTCCAGTCAATGGAAGAAGGTCATTAATATACAAGAGGAAAAGAGCAGGGGAAAGAACTGAACCTTGGGGACACCGGCATTAGTGGAGAAGTTAGAAGACAGAGAGCCATCTACCATCACCCTCAGTGAGCGATCAGAGAGAAAACTGGATAACCAATTACTAAAAACAATTGGCAAACCATAAAATGGAAGCTTGTTTAGAAGACCTTTATGCTAAACACGATCAAAAGCCTTTGAGATGTCAAGAGCAACTACTTGTGTTTCACTGAACCTTTCCATTGAATTAGTCCATAAATGGATAACATAAGCCAGAATATCACCAGTGGATCAACACTGATGGAATCCATATTGGCGATTGTTGATCAGACGGAAGGTTTCTAGGTAGTTTAAGAGTTGGCGGTTAATTGATTTCTCCATTACTTTAGAAAGAGTAGAAGTAATTGCAATGGGACGATAATTGGATGGGAGGGATTTGTCACCCTTTTTAGGAACTAGCTGGATATGAGCAAATTTCCAAGCAGAAGGAAAAACACCTTTGGAATAAGAAAGTGAAAAAAGGCGACAAAGGATAGGAGTAAGTTCGGGAGCACAGGTTTTGAGAACAAGTGGACAAATACCATCAGGACCTGAAGCTTTCTTAGCATCAAGATTCATCAAAATCCTTATGATATCCTTTTGATGGAAGACCACAGGAGGCATTGAATGGAGCATGTTGGGAATAGTGGGAGGTGTTTTGCCAAGATCATTAATGCATGAGCTGGAAGAAAAATGGGATGCTAGGAGGTCGGCTTTATCCTCGGCTGAAGTGACAACAGAACCATCTGGTTTGGACAGAGGTGGGAGCAGAGAGAGGCAAAAGTTGCGGCCAATAGCTTTGGCAAGAGACCAGAATGCTCGGCTACCATTAGGGCAAGAAGCAAGTTTTCTACTCTTAGCCTGTTCAAACTCTAATTTGGACTGATTAATATCTGCTTTACAATTGTTGCGAGCTTTGGTGTAGGCAGAAAGTGAAACTGAAGAATTAGAAACAAGCCAATTACGATATGCAACATTGTTCTATTGAACAGCCTTAGCACATTTATTGGAAAACCAAGGTTTAGATAAAGGATGAGATTTTGAAGTGGAGTGTGGGATAAAGGATTCCATTCCTGCTAAGAATAATTTCACTGACACGATCTGAGCAAACATTGACATAAGAAGTTCTGAAACAGTAATCTGACCAAGGAAAAGAAGAAAAGAAGTCTCGCAGGTCATCACATTTTGCATTCTTGAAATGCCAAACAACACGAGGTTGGGAATAGCCATGAGATAAAGGTTCCATTGGAGAAGAGACAATCACCAAGTTGTGATCTGAAGTGCCTAAAGGACCTTTCACTTCGACCGTGTACTTAGAAGGGTTGTTTGTGAGAAAAAGATCAAGCGTATTGGCTGTGTGATTAGGATTGTCCGGTATTCTTGTAGGTAAATGAACAATTGTGCTAGGTCATTAGTAATTGCAAAAGCCTCAGCATCTCGACCTGCTGGGTCGGTGTGACTAGAAAACAGAAGCCAGCTGGAGTTGTGAACATTAAAATCATCAAGGAAAATAACCTCACTGTTAGGAAAGTTTGACTGGAGAAAGTCAAGTTGCAAAGAGAGGAAGTCAAAGAGCTCCAAGTGATTAGTGGAGTTGGGAGAACGGTAGAGACAACAGATGAATTTGACACAATGAGGTAGAGAGATTTTAAGCCAGAGAAGATCAAAGAGAGGAGATTCCAAATTGCCAAGTCGCTGACAGGGAATATCAGAACAGACATATGCACAAGTACCACCTTTGAGGCGAAAGGAATCATTCAGCGAATAATTTGGGCATCTGAGATGAGCAGTAGTTGAATCAACCGATGACTGAGATTCTGTCAGAAAAAGCACATGGGGTTTGGCAGACTGCAAGTGGAAATGGACATCGTTGAGATTAGAGTTGAGGCCACGTATATTTGTGAAATGAATTAGGAAGTGCTTGGGAGGTTTAGATCTTTTTGCAGATAAGCTTGCTCTATTAGTTTGACAATTCATGGTGTATTCAATAGTAAGAAAAAGTGGGTGGGACATGCTGTATGAAGTAATGAAATTTTTGGATATGCCATACACGTGGTAAGAATATACCCAGATCCTTGACACAACGTGGCCTCGACAGTGCTCCCTGCATACACACTAGTCGGACTCCCTCCAGTCACTATTAGGCAGAGTAGAGGTAGCAAGATTATACACTAGCTGATTCGGAAGCCTCCTAGAGAGTTACCAATAGGTTCGGTCCAGTGTACTAACTAGCGGCCGGGCTGCAAATACCGTTTTAGAGCTGTACCCTCGAAATGTAAGGAATATTGGATCTCGCCACGCCGACGCCGACCGGGCTAGCCGAGTGGGTAAGGTACCTGCCCGGCAACCCAAAGGTCGCGGGTTCGATTCCCGCCTCGGGCTTGGATCAAAGTACTGCAAAAACCTTGGGAGGTGCAATATGGCCACAGAAGCCGATGCACCAACAACTATCAAATCAATCAATCAATCTCGCCACGACATTCATCATAACCTCAAAAGTCATCAATCATACTGCATGATAGAAGAGATGGGGAAGGGTTGACCGGAACTTAGCTCTAGAGACTAAACATGGGTTCCATCACTTCAAGCCTCCAATAAGCAAAGTGGTGGATTGCACCGGTTGATGAGAGTCATCTTCCACCTAGTACTGCCTGGTAACATAGAGGGGCGGCGTTCCTCCATGTGGTGTGGGCGCCACACCTCGACCCCTGCTTATGTTGGTTCACACCTGGGTGGTTAACCACCATGTACTTGTGCATGGAGATTACTAACTGTCCCACCATCGTGAAGGTGCAAGCAGAAGATTTGGCTGTCACAGACCGTCCGGACTTCGCCGAAATTGGGTCCACTTGACTTGAGTGTCACCTGAATATCAGTTCCATCAGCGTTTTAGACTCCCAGGTAGCAAGTACAGCTTGTCTGGCATATCTTAGAGAATGTCTGTGACAACCTCAAGGACCATGAACAATTTGTGCTAGGTCATTAGTAATTGCAAAAGCCTCAGCATCTCGACCTGCTGGGTTGGTGTGACTAGAAAATGGAAGCCAGCTGGAGTTGTGAACATTAAAATCACCAAGGAAAATTACCTCACTGGGCCTATTGTTAGGAAAGTTGGACTGGAGAAAGTCAAGTTGCAAAGAGAGGAAGTCAAAGAGCTCCAAGTGATTAGTGACTACAGTGGTCTCAGAGATTTTTTAAATTCTATACAGCAGGACCAACTGATGAAGTTACCGAGAGCAAATTCTAAATGGGTAGCATTCAAGGAAGTAATCTTGGAAGCTACTAGGTTTTTTGTTCCAACTAAGAAATACTGTTCTTGGTTTAGGCCCAAATGGATATCAGAAGCCTATGGTAGATATAAGCTAGTCTGTAATCAAGTCATAAAGGAGGATAGGTAAGTGAAGGCTGATTACGAGAAATCCTTGGCAAAAAAAACAACAAAGACTTCTTTACTTATGTAAACACTAAAAGGAAGGGGATGAATCAGATTGGTTCACTTGATATTGATGATTCGACTGTTGATAATTCTGCTCAGATAGCTGACAAACTGAATGAGTATTTTACATCTACATTCACACATGAGGAATTCTGTAAGGAAGAGGAAGACAGAAGTATAATGAACTCTAAGAGGGAGCTAAATGATTTTGTAAAAATGGAGAGCAAAGTGGAGGAGAAATTATTGAAATTAAACATAAAGTGCCTGGGGATGGATGGAACTTACCCAGTTATATTGAAGGAGGCAGCGAAGGAAGTAAGCAAACCCTTAGACGTAATTATGAGAGCATCCTTAGATTCAAACGAGGTCCCCATGGACTGGAGATGTTCAAGTGTATCCCAAATTTACAAAGGGGGTTCAAAAGGTGACACAAATAATTATAGACCTTTTAGTTTAACTTCTATTCCGGGGAAAATAATGGAGTCAATGGTTAAAGAAGCATTGCAGGATCATCTAGACAAGATTGCAGTAATGGTTCAGACACAGCATGGGTTTGTTAAGGGTAGGTCTTGTCTGACCAATTTGATTGGATAACACGATGTGGTCACGAAGGAACTAGATGCAAAAAATAATTGATATCATATATTTGGATCTTAGAAAGGCCTTTGATACTGTTGCACATGGAAGACTGCTACATAAATTGGAGCAATGTGGCATTGGAGGAAATTGCTGCTATGGATAAAGGGATGGTTGAGTGGGAGAAGACTGAGAGTGGTAATCAATGGACACTGCTCTTCGTGGACTAATTTTATAAGTGGAGTCCCCCAGGGTTCGGTGCTGGCTTTATTGTTGTTTTGTGTATATATCAGTGATATCAATAAGGGTATATTAGGCTTAATGTCCAAGTTTGCAGATGATTCAAAGGTTGGCAGGCTTGTTAATGACAGTAAAGACAGTGTGCTACTGCAACAGGATCTAGAAAAGTTAGGCAGATGGGGTGAGAAGTGGTAACTGAAGTTTAACCTTGGCAAATGCAAAGTACTGCATATTGGTAGCAGTCACCCGAAAGAAACGTATCAACTGTGTGGTACTACACTCAGGGAAGTGGAGAATGAAAAAGACCTGGGGTAATTGTGCAGTGAGATATGAAGTTCTCTGAGCAGTGCAAATTGGCTGCCAGAGTAGGTCATGGAGTCTTGTTAACGATATATAGGAATTTTGCTAGCAAGGATAAGAAAGTGATTATCTCCTTGTATAATGCAATGGTCAGACCACACCTTGAATACTGCATACAGGTCTGGAGGCCTTATTTTAGGAAGGATGTAGAGTCACTAGAACGAGTACAGAGGAGGGCAACAAGATTAGTGAGAGGAACAAAGGTGTGCTCTTATGAAGAAAGGGGTAAGTCCTGCAAATGCAGCATTTGGAGGCTAGGCACCTGCAAAGTGATCTGATTGAGGCGTAGAATCCCACCTTTTGGTGGGATTCTTCCACTTGCTCAGATTAAGAACCTGAGGGGTCATAGATTCAAGTTGAGCAAAGATAGTTGTAGAATAGATGTATGGAAGTTATTATTATTATGAGCTATATGGTGCAAGGTAGCCTGAGCCTTATGCTGCACCAGCCAAAAAAAAAAAATTCCCCAAGTTACCCTGAGAGAGAGAGATAGAGAGGAGAGAGAGAGAGAGAGAGAGAGAGAGAGAGAGAGAGAGAGAGAGAGAGAGAGAGAGAGAGAGAGAGAGGCAAAAGTAGAAGGGAATCATCAAGAAAGGGAAGAATGATGATATCCAGCTCAGGACCCTGGGTGTGCCAAGCCCATACTCACCAGATGTGAGCCCCTGGGTTGTCCATGTTCGTTATCAGTAAGTCGAAAAAACAGAGGCATTTAAAAATCTTTATATTTTCCTGTTTTGTTTAAAAATCACAAAAATTTATGGATGGATGTTTCTGTTTTCCAAGATTGGTTTATAATTTTTTTATTTAATTAATCTTAATTATTTAATTTAATCATAAGGTAGGATTAAATTTTTAATCTTGCCTTACGATAAAATTAAATTTATTTAATCTTACATTCGATTATCTGGAAAATTTGGCTATCTGGAAGAGGCTATTTGTCTGACATCAATTATTCTGGATAACTGATGCTCTTCCGTAGTTTTAATTCATACAGTAATGTAGGTTGATTTATTTTTGTATTTAGTTAAGTATTTATAAAGCTACAGTTTAGTATTCAATATTTCTTATCAGTATTTTCCCAGGAACTTTAACTTCTACTCAGTAGCATAACATTAACTTGTCTAATGGTTAAAGTTGTGTTAACAGTTCAATTTCTGTAATAGTTTAATTTAAATCCTGTAAATTTATTGGAAACTTTAATTTTCTGAAGTATTTGAATAGGTACAGTTTAATTTTCAGACTTTGTTATCAATATTTTAGCGGGAGCTTTGTAATTTTCTTTCAGTAAATTAAATCTAATTTCTCTAGCAGTTAAAATTTTGTCAACAGTTTCATTTCTGTAATATTTTGGTAATTTAACTTCTGTAATACATTGTAAATTAAAATTTTGTAATCATTCTAATGTTCAAATTTTATCTAAACAATGGTTGCTACAAGTACCACATACGATACAAAGTCCAAGGATATCAATGACCCAGGTGGAAATGCCTGAGGGCATTTCTGGTGCAGATCATTTGTTTGTCATTTGTATAGCCTATGTCATGTATTCTAAGGTTGGTAGTAAACAAACCTAGCTCAACTGACAATTCTTTTCTTTGCACCCAATGTAAGGAGTCTACCAATCTCAAATTAGGACTTGGTGCATAAAAAGAAGAATTTGAGTCACTGAAGAAATGAATCCTAGAAACAAATGTAACTGGAAGCTATTCAGGGACTCAAGTACCTCACGACCTGTCAAGTGATACCCCCTCCTCTCCCGATTCGGGTTGCAGACAGGAATAATCGAGTGCATACTGCCTCTGCTTGAAGGATATAGTTTTACTGGGAGACTACTCTCAAGGAACAGGGAAATATTTTTTTTGTAAAAAAATAGGTGAATCAGAACTAGGGTGTTTTCTGGAAGCAACAATTAATGATGTTGCCAAAAAATTTTCAGATTTTTAGGGGGGGGGGTTAACACAGCATTATTATTCATGCAAGGACTAACAATATTAAACAAACACAACCTGACCATCTGCTGGATAAATATCAGACAATGCTTAAAAAAATGCCACAAGTTAGGTCAGAATGTATACGTCTGCACTTGTGGATTAACTCAAAACTTCAAGGAATCTGCAAAGTGGGTAAATTTTTAACAGTGTGGCTCACACTTGTAGGTAGAAGGCATCTATTTTGTAGAGATGGTTGTAGAAGGATTCTTGCCAGTACCATTGAAGACACCTGAAAGTTTCAGGGAAAACTGCTAGTTAGGGGAGAGAAAAGTGATATAGATCTGTATTTATGTTATAATATGGATCAAAGTAATGCTTGCATTCGCTTCAAGGATTCTTGTTTGTTGCCATATGCTAATGTTGAAAAGATGTTACAAAGTTAGCAACTGTTCAAATGAGCAGGATGAGAAAGATTATTATTAGCCATATGGTGAAAGGAAGCCTGATGCTTTTGCTGCACCAGCCAAAAAAAAAAAAAAAAATTGAGTTACCCTGAGAGAGAGAGAGAGAGAGAGAGAGAGAGAGAAGAATAATGATATCCAGCTCAGGACCCTGGGGAAACATCAAAATAAAAACAAAGGGTGTATCAGGGTAGCAAAGTACAGAAGAATTCTTCGTCTTCACTGTGTCAACAGTAGAGTCAGTAGTGCTGTCAATAAAATGGGTGAATTTAAACTTCTGGTTAGTACAAGTAATGCTGAAGTAGTAGGGCTAAGAGAAACACGGTGCCAACAGGAATTAAAGACAGGGAAGATAGATGGGGTGGTGGTGTTATGCTTCTTATCAAACGCAGCCTGAGCACAAAAAAGAGCTTCTGCTGAATCTGAAGATAGGTCTGCCAGCACAGAATCTGTGTGGCATAATGTAGTTAGAAGCAAAGGTATAATCAGAGTGGAAGTAATTTACAGAGGAGAATATGGTGAAGAGTATATCGGGAGTCACTACATGCAGATAGAACAGGCAAGCAAGCTTAAATGTTTTATGGGTGACTTCAATCAGCCCCAGATTGATTGGAATAAGTGAGAGGAAAGAAAACTCACTCTGGGGAAAAAATTTTTCTAAATAAACCAAACAATTATTATTTATATCATCATGTCAGAGATAATACTAGGGATGAGAATATTCTTGACCTCATCATTACTCATGAATCAGATGATATCACAGGGTTTAAAATACAGGAACCAGTGTCAGGTAGCAATCAAGCAATCATTAGCTAGAAGATATAGAAAGACGTTCTAGTAGCGAAAGGTAAAGGCTTGGGTTTTAACTTCAGAAGAGGGGACTTTGAAATTTAAGGTACTATATATGGCATCTATTAATTGGGCAGATTGCAGATTTAGGACATATACACTGAATTATAGAATACCCCTATAGCAAAAATCACAGAACCCATAAATGCATACATACCATTAAGAATGCTGCAGGAAGAATGCATGAATAATGCAGAGCATCAGTAAAATAGACCAGAAAAAGATAGCATGGAATAATTATAGAGTGATGAAAATTACTGACACCTACAACAGCTACAAGTTGATTTGTAATAGAACCACAGATAATGTTAGAGAGGCCAAGGTTGTATATGAGGTTGTATATGAGGTATTACTCAAAACATCAAAGGCAGATATAGTTGGGATATCAGAGACGTGGTGTCACACAGATATAAGGAATGCAGAACTGGAATTTGGGGAGTACAACGTCTACAGAAAGGATAGACAGGATAGGAAGGGAGGAGGGGTTATGCTATTAGTTAAGAAACACATAAAATCCAAGGAAGTGAAGCCAGTTGACATCGCTGGACAGTGCAGTGTTGAGTCAGTTTGGTGTGACATAAGCATAGGTAAATCAAAATTGAGAGTAGGAGTGTGCTATAGGCCTAATGACTCTGATGAGTATAATAAGATACTGTACAGGGAAATAGAATGGGCCAGTAAATCAGAGAGTCTTATAATGGGGGATTTTAATTTCCCAGATATCGACTGGAATTTGTGGGTTGGTCACTCACACACTAGCAAGGCTTTTGTGGATTTATTGGATGATTGTTTTCTACACCAGCATGTTCGGGAGGCAACTAGAGGGAGTAATACTCTTGATCTGATTATCAGTAATGATTCTTCATGCATTAGGAATCTGCAGATAAATGAACCACTCGGTGGCAGTGATCACAGTGTGCTGAAGTGGGATTTACTCAAGGAGGTAACTACCATCAGAGGTAAAGGGAAGGGTTTTTGCTTTCGTAAAGGCGACTATGATGGTCTGAGACAGTATTTAAATTCTATACAGTGGGACCAACTGATGATGTTACCAACAGCAAATTCAAAATGGGAAGCATTCAAGGAACTAATCTTGGAAGCTACCAGGCTTTACATACCAACCAAGAAATATTGTTCAAGGTTCAGGCCTAAATGGTTGTCAGATGAACTAATGAGACATATGGCAGAGAAGAAAAATGCATGGGATACATACAAATTAATGGGTGACGTGGAAGCCTATGATAGATATAAGTTTGTCTGTAACCAAGTCACAAAGGAGATTAGGCAGGCAAAGGCAGATTATGAGAAATCCTTGGCAAAGGATGCAAAGAAAAACAGAAAAGAGTTCTTTACTTATTTAAACTCAAGAAGGAAAGGGATGAATCAGATTGGTCCACTGGATGTTGATGGTTCAACAGTTGAGGATCCAGCTCAGGTGGCTAACAATCTAAACGAGTATTTTGCATCTAAATTCACACGTGAGGAGTTATTCAGGAAGGGGAATGTCGTAGGTGAAGTAAACATTGGCAGTGAGCTAGATGATTTTCTAATAACTGAGAGGAAAGTGGAGGAGAAATTGTTGAGGATAAACATAAAAAAGGCACCCGGGGTGGATGGGATCTATCCAGTTATATTAAAGGAGGCAGCAAAGGAAGTCAGCAAACCCCTAGCCATAATTATGAGAGCTTCATTGGACTCAGGGGAGGTACCCATGGACTGGAGATGTGCAAATGTAACCCCAATTCACAAAGGAGGATCAAAGGCTGACACAAGTAATTATAGACCTGTTAGTTTAACTTTGGTTCCAGGAAAATTAATGGAGGCACTGGTTAAAGAAGCACTGCAGGATCATCTGGACAAGAATTCAGTTATAGCTCAGACACATCATGGGTTTGTTAAGGGCAGGTCTTGTCTGACCAATTTGATTGGATACTATGATGTAGTCACAAAAGAACTGGATGCAGGGAATAACTTTGATATTATATATTTGGATCTTAGAAAGGCTTTTGATACTGTTGCGCATGGAAGACTGCTGCACAAATTGGAGAAGTGTGGCATTCGAGGCAAATTGCTGCTATGGATAAAGGGATGGTTGAGTGGCAGAAGACAGAGAGTGGTAATCAATGGACACTGCTCAACGTGGACTAATGTTATTAGTGGAGTTCCTCAGGGTTCAGTGTTGGGTCCATTGTTGTTTTCTGTATTTATAAATGATATTGATGATGGTGTATCAGGCTTAATGTCCAAGTTTGCAGACGATACAAAGGTTGGCATGGTTGTTAAGGACACTACTGATACTATGCTGCTGCAACAGGATCTGGAAAGGTTGAGCAGATGGGCTGAGAGGTGGCAAATGAAGTTTAACATTGACAAATGTAAAGTACTACATATGGGAAACAGTAACCCCAGATCAACGTATCAACTCTGTGGTACTACGCTGACAGTGGTAGAGAAAGAAAAGGACCTGGGGGTAATTGTGCAGGCAGATATGAAGTTCTCTGAGCAGTGCAAGCGAGCTGCAAGAGTAGCTCATGGTGTCTTGTCAATGATATACAGGAATTTTTCTAGCAGGGACAGGGATGTGATTATTCCCTTGTATAAGGCATTGGTCAGACCACACCTTGAGTACTGTATACAGGTCTGGAGGCCTCATTTCAAGAAGGATGTAGAGCTGCTGGAACGAGTACAGAGAAGGGCAACAAGATTAGTGAATGGAACAAAGGGTTGCTCTTACGAAGAAAGGCTTAAGTTTTGCAAATTACAGAGCCTGGAGACTAGGCATCGCCGAGGTGATCTGATAGAGGTGTACAAGGCTTTGAATGGCTTGAGCATGCTCAATGCCGATGGGATTCTTCCTCTTGCTCAGAATAATCACCTGAGAGGGCATAAATTCAAATTGAGGAAGGACGGATGTCGGATAGATGTGCGGAAATTCGCCTTTAGCCAGCGGGCAGTTGGTTTGTGGAATAGACTTCCATCGCTTGTTGTTGAAGTTGATAGCCTAAACAAATTTAAGGCTCAGCTGGACAGGTATTTCGAACGAATTGAGGGGTGAAATGGGAGTAGTGGTTGTTTTTTTTTTTTTTTTTTGGCTGATGCTGAATAAGCTTGCTTTCTTGCATCATATGCCTCTACTAATGCTAATGCTAATGAGAAAGCACTGGCTAAGGCAACAAAAGAATGGTGGCAAGAAATTTTTCATTTATGTGAATACAAGGAAGATAAAAGCAAATCAGACTGGACATTTTCAATGGGTGTGGGGAAAGTCTTAGACAACCCAGCTGATGTTGCTGATGAATTGAACATGTACTTTGAATGTCTTTACTGAAGAAAGACCGTCATGCTAGGAAGTGGCTGGGCAAGTGAGTCTTTTAAAATTAGTGATTTTGAAATTATGAATGACTGTTTATTACAAAAAACTTTTGACCATAAAAGCAAGTAAACTCCTAGAGTTCACAGTATATACTCAGTAATTTTTAGGGAGGCCACCAAAGCTTATTGAACCATTGAAGTTAATTATGAGCACATTTTTGGACTTGGGAGAAATTCCTTTGGATCGGAGAAGTGCCAATGTATTACCAAATACATAAAGGTCATTCTAAGAGGGGAAGTTGGTGGCTACAGATCAGTTAGACAGATGTGACATTCTGAATAACACAGAACAGGGTTTTGTTAAAGGAAAAATCATGTTTAACTAACTTAGTATTCCATTTGAACAGTTACTCATGAGCTCAATGTAGGGAACAATTTTAACATAGTTTATTTGGATTTTAGCAAGGCATTTGACTCAGTCCCTCGTGAGAAGTTACTGTATAAGCTGGAACATATCAGAATTACTAGAAAAATTCATACATGGGTGGCTACAAGGCAGAAGGTTGTGATGGATATGCTTAAGACTGATGTAAAGTCAGAAGTGTGGTTCCCCAAGGTTCGGTTCTTGGACCACTGATGTTTCTTCTTTTCATAAACAATACGGATGATGAGATAGAAGACTTGATGTTAAAATTTGCAGACGACGTAAAGATTAGTAGAGTAGTTAATGATCAGTACCAAGCAGCTCTTCTTCAGAATGACTTGAACAGGCTGCAAGAATGGTTCAGAAAAGGAGCAGCTATGTTTTAATGCAGAAAAATGTAAAGTCTTGCACTTGGAGAATAGCAACCCCCATTTGTGCCTTTAGCCACTGGGTAGTTGATTGCTGGAACATACTTCCATTTGCTGTTGTAGAATTTAATAGCTTAGATAAATTTGGAGTGACCAGATGTGTGAAATGGGAAGGGGTTTTTTTTTTTTTTTTTTGGGTGATGCTGTATAAACTTGCTGGCTTGCATCATGTGCCTCTGCTAATGCTATAAGGAAGAATAATCAAAAAAAAAAAAAAAAAAATGGGCATTTATCTAAAAAATATCGCATTGATAATGAAATTAAATCTACAATATACATGTCTGATCCTTATATTTTTAACTATTGGACATGGTAGGCATTATAATAGACACTTAAAATAAATAAAACTTAAGCAAAATTTCAAAGGAGAAACTAAATTCTGTCTGTCTCATAATATACTCACACAGACCCACCTTATGGTTTTTAACGACCATTCAAAACTAAGCTTTGATCCTTCCCAACAGACACATTTTCAGGCCAACCCACCCCACACCAGTGGACCTGGCAGTAGTGATAGTTTCACCACTTCTGATTTCGACTGTGGTTGAAACCATGTCTAGCCAGCTCAGTTCCCAGATGCAAACTGCAAATGTCACCACTCATGTGTCAAGTGACAGTAATACTAGTTTTGCTGCTCCTTAGAGCAGCAAAACTAGTATTACTGGTACTACACTCAGGGAAGTGGAGAATGAAAAAGGCCTGGGGTAATTATGCAGTCAGATATGAAGTTCTCTGAGCAGTGCAGATTGGCTGCCAGAGCAGGTCATGGAGTCTTGGATACAGTGGTTTTTAGTCAATTCATTTTAGTTAAACCAAACAGTATTCCAAAGAAGAATTAATATAAAGTGCTACCGCAATTATCTTGGTACTGTTTTTTAAAAAAAGTGATTAAATAATGTAATACTTGAAAGTTGGTGGTGGTGATGTGTTAACCCACAAAAACAACTAAGGCTATGAGCCATCATTATATTATGTCTCTCATTCAGTCAGTTTGTAAATTGTCAAAGTCTATTTGACAGTCTGTTTTCCTGGATAGCTCTTGGGGTAGTAAAGTGATTATAATTGCCGTCTTCTTGCACTGTGTGGAAAAGACCTGGTTTTGAATCCCATCTATATAATGTGATGATCTTGTTTGTGTTTTTTTTTTTTCATACTAGCCAAGTTAGGTGGTCATGAGTGAGGGTTGCAAGTTTTTTGCAACCCACACTCATGACAGACAGACAGACCTACCAGAGAACATATGGAATTTACACATGATTACACCTGGCTTAAAATATTTTTGTTTTTATGGACAAAAATCCAGGTTTGCCAGACATGCTACTTTCGCCTGACTGGTTAGACTGTTGTAAAAAAGGGAATTTTTTTTTTCTCCATTTTTACAACAAAATTTGTGAACCTAATTACATTTGGCAGTGTGATGCTGGTCTATTGTAAATGAAGGTTTATGTAATCCGAGGCTTTCATTAATCATAAAAAAAGATTTGAATTAATAAATATATAAGATGCATAGAGCCTGTAGAAAGCTTCCTATATATCTCACTTAAATGAAAACATTTCAAAACCAATCGAATTATAAACACTAAAATTTTATTTAGTGTCCTCCTACTGTCAAAGAATATTGACAAAATCATCACAATGTGAATGCTCAGGTTTGTTTACCACCCTGTCCCTTTACTAATTTTAAGTCATAATACTTAAATTGCACTTAAAGTAAACCCTGACTAAATAAACTAACTTCAGTTTAATGGACAGCATCAACTGACTCATGCTTTTCATCCAAATGGGACTTAACAATGCAACTTCCTCAATGTGATGGTGTTTACCTGCACTTAAAATATTTTCACCATAAAGCAGAGTACCAGGAAGCCAGAATTTTGCTTACTTAGACTTAATAATTTTCTCTCCTTATTGTTTGGAGACACTGTTGTTTATTCTTCCAATGGCAGAGCTTGGACTTACACTCACTTTAGAAATAATTGTGTTATCCACATATTAGAAAATAAGTTCCTTTACATTGGGGATCATATCAAGAACAAAATTACTTGAAACATCTTACTGAATGTTATTAAAATATTTATATAAAAATAAGTTAATAAGTACAAGCAATAAAAACATAGAGTAAAATAAGCTGAAGTCAAAGGATATAAGTGACGATAAAATAAGTTAAAATTACATGCAAATGAGAAGCTTCCAAAGCAGGATTCCATGTTGTGAACAAATTAATGCATGGCAGAATTTGACATAAATAGTAATTTTTACCATAATAAAGTTCCAACGTCCAACCTATTATGGAATCCACTATCCTGCAATATGACAACTACTGAGTCATATTGTAAGATAGTGGTTTCTTTGTGAGTTTAGAGAAAACACCAGGTTTTATCTCCAGAAATCATGAACTCTAGCAATAGTGGATATTAATTACAGATGCTGTTAAAAATTTGCTGAAAATTGTGATGCTTATTGCATTGGTAAATCTAAGGCAGTTCACGCAGAGCAACTTGATGCACATTCAAATCATTGCTTAAACTTAAGGGTGAAATGATTAAAGCTTCTGCAATTTTATCAGAATCATACAGCAGTTGTGATGCATGAGTTTTCTGGTTGTTTCAATTTCTTCAGAAGTAAAAGCAGTGAATTTTTACCACCATAGTCATCTGCTAAACTTTCTGTTCCTTATTTCAGTCTAGGTTGCTATTCAAATACAGTAGTGTTAGACAGAGCCCTCTTTTTAAGCATGATGTTTCAGATGCAGAATTCCCTAAATGTCTGTTCCAAAAAAGAGGAAGAATTGATTCCTTCAGATCTTCTTTTGGGACCTGCTCCACCCTGGACAGCACAAGATGTGAAGGATTGCATGGTTTGTTAGGGGGGGGGGGGTTTGCATGAGACTAGCAAATACATAGGCTGTGCAAGAGTTGCTAAAAAAAATCATAAGGGCATACATTTACATCCTTTTACACTAATGCTGGGGCTTAGAGAGGAATGGGCATGCCGTATGTAATCAGACACTCAGTCTAAAACACTGATGGATCCAATATCTTTCTATTTCAGAAGATTTAGGAGAAGTCCTGCTTCCCTAAAATCGACTCACACACACCTTCTCGATGTTAAGCCCTGTTACGTCACTTATGTGACAACAAACGTGTAAAGTGGTTCACTTCAAGACATCTCAGCGTGAAGAGGTAAAGACCAAACTCTCCAGCACATGACAGCACGATGAAACAAATGATCCCCAAATGGCTTTCAGTCCCTCTCTTACAGCAACAAAAGGATCAAAGTGTAGCAGAGGTTGCTAAGAATCTCTGGGTACAACCAGGCTTCCATGCACGGAAACTGAACTTGCCCTGTTACAACGTAAGATCACTCATCGATGAAGACAGGATATTAGAGCTGGAAAAGGAATTAGAAAATATGAATTGGAATATCATCGGTATGGCCGAAACAAGAAGAAGAAATGAATCACTTATAAGTTTATCAAGTGGAAATCTGCTGTACACCAATGGAAACAATGAAAGGAGTGACGGTGGAGTTGGCTTTCTGGTCCATAAAGATATAAAAAACATTTTGGAATTCAAAAGTACATCACCAAGGGTGTCAAGTCTATTATTCAGGATTTCTAAGCGGTACAAGCTAAAGGTTATAATGATTTAAGCACCAACATCAGGCCATAAGGATGTATCATTATGGGGACTTCAATGGTAAGGTTGGAAAGAGACAAAACAGTGCAGAAAGGGGAACTATAGGAAATTTTGGAATTGGTGAGAGAGAGGTTGAAAGACTTGTGGAATTTGCAGAATCTCAAGGAATGTCAGTAATGAACAATTTTTTTTTTTTTTTTTTTTTTTCAAGAAAAGGGTGAACAGAAAGAGGCCATGGAAGAGCCCAAATGGATTAACAACTAATGAAATTGACTTCATCCTCACTAACAGAAGATATATTGTGAATGATGTTACCATCTGGAACAAGATAAATATTGGAAGTGATCACAGAATGGTAAGATGCACACTTGATATAGATGTAAGAAAAGAAAGTAAAAACTAACTCGAGTAAATAATACAAAGGTCTTTGAAATAACAGAGGAGGAGAAAAAGCAGTATGTACTGGAACTTAAAAACAAGTTTGAGCTTCTGCAGACTGTTCAGAACCAAGATATCGATGAGAAATACTACAACTTTCTGAAAGTGATAAAGCCCAAGAAACCTATAGGTAAAAAGAAATCCAAAGAAGAAAAAATTAGTCAAGAAACACTTGTCATGATGAACCGAAGACGACAAATGAAGAGCAAGATAAACACTGATAAGGATAAAATTGAGTATACTGAGTTATGCAAAGCCATTAGAAAGAAACTCAGAGAGGACATAAGAACATTTAACACAAGGAAAGGAGAACAAGCATTAAGGGAAACAAAGGACTTAAATCAGCATCTATGAGCAGGAATACAGAAATACAAATGACACTGACACTGAAGAATAGCCATGGTGTACTTATAAATAGCAGAGAAGGCATAATTCAAACTGCAGAAGACTACTAAAGAGAATTATACAAAGAGCGAGGGAATGATGCCAGCAGTGGGGAAGATGGATCACAAATTAGCAACACATACGACATACCCAATATCCTTCATGATAAGGTAGAACATGTGTTGAAGAAAATGAAGAACCAGAAAGCCCCAGGTGAAGATGAAGTTACTGTAGTTGCTAAAATTGGGAGGAAGAGACGTGACACAGAAACTGACAAAACTCCATGAAATGCATTAGACAAGGTGTGATGCCTAAGGAGTGGAATAATGCAATCATAGTTTTCTTGCATAAGAAAGGAGATAAATCAGAAAATGAAATTATAGACCGATTAGCTTGTTATGTCACATCTACAAGTTGTTCACAAGGGCCATTACTAACAGATTAGAAAGAATACTTGATGAGAATCAACGGAAAAAGCAAGCTGGCTTTAGGACAGGATTCTCAACTATGGATCACCTTTGCATAATATCACAGCTAGTGGAGAAAGCAAGTGAATATAAAACACCATCATGTCTGGCATTTGTGCACTATGAAAAGGCATTTGACTCCATACAGCATAAGGCAGTGTTTTGGGCACTGGAAAGACAAGGCATAGATACCACATATATTATGATTTTGAAGAAAATATATGAAAACCTTACCCACTTTATTAGACTAGACAAAGACAGTAGCAAATTTAAAATTGAGAAAGCAGTTCAACAAGGTGACACAATATCTCACAAGAAAGGAGTCAATGTGAATGGAGAGTACCTAAACCATTTTCAATTTGCAGATGACATTGTGATCATAAGCCATGATTCCAAAGAATTAGAGGAAAATCTTAATCACTTATGCAGAGTTAGTAAGAATTTCAGACTAAAGATTAATATGGCTAAAGCAAAAGTAATGATGAACAAGAATGCCACAGAAAGGGTTATAATGATTGAAGGAGCAGTAATTGAAAAGGTGGATTCATATACTTATCTGGGACAAGTCATTAGCTGTAATAATGATAAATTGCTGGAAGTCAAGATAAGAATAAATTTTGGATGGATATAATTCAGGAAATATAGTCAATACTGAGGAGCAATATCCCAGTTTATCTGAAAAGTAAAATAATGAAGCAATGTATACTCCCCATCATGACTTGTGGAAGTGAAACTTGGACACTCACCAAAGGAATGGAAGAGAAGCTGAGAACCACACAGCGAAGAATGGAATGAATTACATTAGGAATCTGACTGTTGGATAAGGGGAGAAACACCTGGATTAGGCAAAAAAACTCAAGTAAAGGACATTCTTATCAAAACTAAAGAACGAAAATGGTCTTGGGCAGGACGCATAGCTCGAAGACATGATGACAGATGGACTAAGAAAATAATAGAATGGTACCCAAGAGGAGCCAGAAAAAAACCTGGAAGACAATGATGGAGATGAACAGATGAATTTCACGAGTTTGTGGGTCATAAATGGATGGCCATTTTACAAAACAGAAGGAACTGGAAAGTTTCTGTAGAGGACTTCATCCTGAAGTGGATTCAAAATGGCTGATGATGATGATTACACTAATGCTAGGATCATAATAAATAAATTGTATGTATTTGAAGTGTTGGTTAAGTCATCGTGCCAACCTTTTAGGTGTAACATGAGTACAGTGTCACATCTGTCTGTCATTGGGGATGCAAGATTTGAATTTGCAATTATAATGTGTACAATGAGGACAGAGATAACAGGAACATTGAGCAGACTGGTGTGGCATAAATACCGGAAAAATGAAGATGATAGTTGATCATTACCCAATGGCTTCATATCATGACGGGTTTAGTGAAGTCATGGCACCTGCAGCTACCTTTTTTGGTACAGGTGCAGCAACAAAGAAATAAATAAAGATCCTTTATTTAGATCTGTTATAGATCAAATGACTATGATGATTATAATGAATAATTACAGTATCTATATATGTATACAAATGGAGTAGGCCAGCAAGTAAGGGTATCTTGTCATGGGAGATTTAACTTTCTGGATATCGATCGGAATGAGAACTTTTGGTTTGGTAGATTGCTTGGTAGTAAAACCTTTCTCAATTTGATGAATGACTGTTTTTCTAATAATGCAGGATTTATTCAAAGAAATAACTGATATCTACAGTAAAGGAAAGGGATTTTTTTTGAAAAGGGTTTAGGAATTTTTAGATTCTTCTCACTGGGAAAAACTAATGTTATTAAATGCCAAATGAGAAGTGTTCAGCGAGAGGTAATCTTAGGGACCACTGAGAGATATTGCCCAAATTTGAACAAAAATGGATGTCAGGCGAACTGATGAGTTTGGTTGGTAGACAAAAAATACACGGGATGATTATAAATTATCATGGGATATGGATTGCTGCTGTAAGTATAAACTACAGGCTGGCCTTGATTAATGCGATTAATTTGTCCCACAAGCGCATCATGCAAAACGGAAATGTGTTAATCGAATATAATAATCAATTGGAAAAATTATAATTGGTCCTTGACCTTTAGAAATGTCCATAAAGAATTTTAAAAACACCTTTAAAATAACTTTTTAACTGTATGGCATGTAAAAGATAATGAAAATAATTATAGAATTAAATATATATTGCAGAAAACAGCGGTTCCCAAAGTTTGGGCCGTGAAATATTTTAAAATTTCGAGGAAAACACGATACTCAACATCTGTTGGACACCGCACGAAGTACTAGCTCGAGGTAGTTCACAGTTCAGTTGTTTGGAGCTAACTACTTAATAAACTGAACTTTTTTTTTTTCTTTTTTTTTTTTTTTTTTTTTATGTAAACCCCAAATACGAGAGATATTAACACCTATAGTACTTAGTACCATGCTTGGGTTGGAGATTGAGAAGACGAAAGAAGATATTTGTTGACATTGGACTTGAACTTCCTAGACTATAATTTTCAGGAAATACGTATGAAGGAAGGTTGTTCCAGAAAACGGCAGTTCAATGAATAAACGAGGAAGATGAAAAGTTGGTTCTGTGAGTTTGAAGTTGGACAGTAAATGAATGTTGGCTGATGGCAGCACGTGTTCGGACCGTTTTGAAAGAGAGAGCGGGAATTATAGAAGCCAATTCAGAAGAGCAAAGCCCATGGAAGTATCTGTAAAAGAGCCATGCCGCAGAAACAGTACGTCTATGAGAAAGCGAGTGGAGAGACTCTGTTAGAGATGAATCATTAATTAACCTAACTGCCCTCTTCTGAATGGAATCAAGAAGCCTGAGAGAGGTTTTAGGGGCACCACCCCAGATGTGGGAACAATATTCCATGGCAGGGTGGATTTGCGATTTATACAGAGTGAGCAGCTGTTTGGAAGAAAAGTAACACCAAGAGCAAAAGAGAAAACCAAGTTTTTTAGATGTGGAGGAAGTAATATTTGTAATGTGCTTGTGCCAAGAGAGATTAGAAGTCAGGGTAATCCCCAAAAGAGATACATCATTTTGCCTAGAAATCAGAGTGTCACTAAAGATAAGCATAGGAGCAGAAGAATCCTTTTTCCAAGATATAAGACAAGACTGAGTTTTAGAAGGGTTGAAATCAACTAAGTTGTCTTTGCCCCACTGGGGAATTAACTGAAGATCGGCATTTAAGGAATTGGTAGCAGCTTTGAGAGAAATTGAAGCTGATTGAGCAGGACAAGGTTTCTCAAAATGGAAAGTGGAATGCAATGTGCTATCATCGACAAAACTATGGATAGGATTTCCAGTCAATGGAAGAAGGTCATTAATATACAAGAGGAAAAGAGTAGGGGAATCAACTGAACCTTGGGTGACACCGGCGTTAGTGGAGAAGTTAGAAGACAGAGCCATCTACCATCATCCTGAGTGAGCGATCAGAGAGAAAACTGGATAACCAATTACTAAAAACAGTTGGCAAACCATAAGATGGAAGCTTGTTTAGAAGACCTTTATGCCAAACATGATCAAAAGCCTTTGAGATGTCAAGAGCAACTACTTGTGTTTCCCCGAACCTTTCCATTGAATTAGTCCAGAAATGGGTAACATAAGCAAGAATATCACCAGTGATATTGACACTGATGGAATCCATACTGGCGATCGTTGGTCAGACAGAAGGTTTTTAGGTAGTTTAAGAGTTGGTGGTCAATTGATTTCTCCATTACTTTAGAAAGAGTAGAAGTAATTGCAATGGGACGATAATTGGATGGGAGGGATTTGTCACCCTTTTTAGGAACTGGCTGGATATGAGCAAATTTCCAAGCAGAAGGAAAAACACCTTTGGAATATGAAAGTGAAAAAAGGCGACAAAGAATAGGAGTAAGTTCAAGAGCACAGGTTTTGAGAACAAGTGGAGAAATACCATCGGGACCTGGAGCTTTCTTAGCATCAAGATTCGTCAAAATCCTTTTGACATCCTTTTGACGGAAGACCACAGGAGGCATTGAATGGAGCATGTTGGGAATGGTGGGAGGTGTTTTACCAAGATCATTAATACATGAGTTGTAAGAAAAATGGGATGCTAGCAGGTCAGCTTTATCCTTGGCTGAAGTGGCAACAGAACCATCTTGTTTGGACAGAGGTGGGAGCAGAGATGAGCAAAAGTTGCGGCCAATAGCTTTGGCAGGAGACCAGAATGCTCGGCTACCCTTAGGGCAAGAAGCAAGTTTTCTACTCTTACCATGTTCAAACTCTAGTTTGGACTGATTAATAACTGCTTTACAATTGTTGTGAGCTTTGGTGTAGGCAGAAAATGAAACTGAAGAATTAGAAACAAGCCAATTACGATATGCAACATTCTTCTCTTGAACAGCCTTAGCACATTTATTGGAAAAGCAAGGTTTAGATAAAGGACCTGATTTTAAAGTGGAGTGTGGGATAAAGGATTCCATTCCTGCAAGAATAATTTCACTGACACGATCTGAGCAAACGTTGACATCAGAAGTTTTGAAACAGTAATCTGACCAAGGAAAAGAAGAAAAGAAGTCTCGCAGGTCATCCCATTTTGCATTCTTATAATGCCAAACAACACGAGGTTGGGAATAGCCATGAGATAAAGGTTCCATTGGAGAAGAGACAATCACCAAGTTGTGATCTGAAGTGCCTAAAGGCCCTCTCACTTCAACCGTGTACTTAGAAGAGTTATTTGTGAGAAAAAGATCAAGCATATTGGCTGTATGATTAGGATTGTCTGGTATTCTTGTAGGTAAATGAAAAATCTGTGCAAGATCATTAGTAATTGCAAAAGCCTCAGCATATTGACCAGCTGGATCGGTGTGACTAGAAAACGGAAGCCAGCTGGAGTTGTGAATTACCAAAGAAAATTACCTCACTGTTAGGAAAGTTGGACTGGAGAAAGTCAAGTTGCAAAGAGAGGAAGTCAAAGAGCTCCAAGTGATTAGTGGAATTGGGAGAACGATAGAGACAACAGATGAATTTGACGCAATGAGATAGAGAGAGAGATTTAAAGCCAGTGAAGATCAAAGAGAGGAGATTCCAAATTTCCAAGTCTCTGGCAGGGAATATCAGAATGGACATATGCATAAGTACTACCTTTGAGGCGAAAGGAATCATACAGCGAATAATTTGGGCCTCTGAGATGAGCAGTAGTTGAATCAACCGATAACTGAGATTCTGTCAGAAAAAGTACATGGGGTTTGGCTGACTGAAAGTGGAAATGGACATCGTTGAGATTAGAATTGAGACCATGTATATTTGTGAAATGAATTAGGAAGTGTTTGGGATGTTTAGATTACTATTGAATACATTCATGGTGTATTCAATAGTAAGAAAAAGTGGGTGGGACATGCTGTATGAAGTAATGAAATTTTTGGATATGGCGTTCATAGGGTAAGAATATACCCAGATCCTTGACATAACAACAATGCTCCCCACATACACAGTACTTGGAATCCCTCCAATCACTATCTGGCAGAGTAGAGGTAACAAGATTATACACTAGCTGATCCGGAAGCCTCCTACAGAGTTACCAATAGGTTCAGTCCAGTGTACTAACTAGCGGCTGGCCTGCGAACACTGTTTTAGAGCTGTACTCTCGAAATGTAAGGAATATTGGATCTCGCCACGATGTTCATCAAAACCTCAAAAGTCATCGGTCATACTGCGTGATGGAAGAGATAGGGAATGGTTGACCGGAACTTAGCTGTAGAGACTAAACATGGATTCCACCACTTCAATCCTCCTATAAACTGTTAGCTATTTGTTTTGGACTAGGGATGCTGTGAAAAAATGACTGAGGCACTTAGGCCCCCATGAACCAAGAAAGTTTGGGAACCTCTAGCATAAAATAGACAATGAAGAAACTATTTGTTACGGAAATATTTGAATAGATTCGTATGAACAATGTTGGCTTTCTTTTTTCTTTTTTTTTTTTTTTTTTTTTTTTATTCATCAATCAATTTCAGATAGCCAATAATCTTCTCTATGCCCTGGTGAAATAAATATTGCAGAGAACCTCAAAGATTTCATCTTGTTCTTTTACCATTATCTCCTTCGCGGTAACATTTTCATCTGCCTCATTTAAAAATTCTAATTTTTAAATGCAAGTGACTTTATTAGCGGGAGACAAACAAGTAACACATCTTCTTCCTATGGTTGATGGGACACACTGAGGCAGGCAGTGGGCAACAAATGCTTGTTTATTGCCCATCCGACGTGCGCTAAGCTTACTGTACGATTCAAATCTTTTTCAACTATCACATAAAAAAGATTACGCTAACTGGAAATTTGCATCGTGTAAAGTGAAAAGTCATATATTTTTTTTCAAATAGCGGTAACTGAAAAATGTGTTAATCGAATTCGTATTATGTGAGGCTTGATTGTAGTCTATAATCAATTTGCAGGCATTAGGTAAGCAAAGGCAGATTATGAGAAGTTCTTAGTTAAGAAAGCAATGAAAAGTACCAAATAATTCTTTGCACATGTTATTCATATGTCAATTCTTTGCACAGGGCACTTAAAGTAAATCCACTTAAAGCTGATACCAAAATCACATACGAAAGTAGGCCTTATTTTAGGAAGGATCTGCTAGAGCAGATACAGAGAAGGGCAATCAGGTAAGGGGAACAAATGGTGCACTTACCAAGAAGGCTTCAGTTCTACAAATTGCAGTTTCTGCAGACTAGGCACCTGAGGTGATCTCAATGGGGTGTTTAAGGCTTTTTATGGAGTGAGCAAAATTCAGTACTGATTCAGTTACACTCATGGCGTAGGTTATAAATTCAAATTGAGGAAGGATTGTTGCAGAAATAGATATGCAAAAGTTTGTATTCAGCCAGCAGGAGGGTTTGATTATCAGGAAACTTCCATCTGTTGATGTGGAAGTGGGTAGTTTGAATAAATTCAAGGAAGTAGTAGACGATTGTAGTGAATGGACAGGTGATGGGAACTATGGGTAGTGGCAGTGCTTTTTTTTTTTTTGCACTGACGTACTAGCTTGACTTTTTACATCTCATTTGCCACTATTAATTCTAAAATATGCAGTGAACAACATAAGGTCTAATCAGGAATAAATGATGACAAAAATAATGGTAAAACAATTTATTTTATTAAGTATATTTTGTTTTTAATAATATTTTGGTTTATAACCTAAAAAACTCTGAATATGAACAAGATTAGCATGTTGAGATTAATCGAATTCGTATTATGTGAGGTCTGATTGTAGTCTATAATCAATTTGCAGGCATTAGGTAAGCTAAGGCAGATTATGAGAAGTTCTTAGTTAAGAAAGCAATGAAAAGTACCAAATAATTCTTTGCACATGTTATTCATAATTTTATCATAATGTTATTCATCATAATTTTTCCCATACATTTGTATAAGCCGACCGGGCTACGTAAAGTGCCCGCCTGGCAACCCAAAGGTCGCAGGTTCGAATCCCGCCTCGGGCTTGGATCAGAGTAAAATGCAAAAACTTTGGAGGTGCATTATGGCCACAGAAGCCGATGTGCCAACAACTAACAAAAAAAAAAAAAAAAAGTTGTATAAATAGCATGACTAGACAGTTTTCAATTCGCACAACCTTGAGAATATGATTACAGTGAGCGAATTAATTGCAAAAATTCTTGACAGCTTCGTCAATTTTTCTGAAGCCTCTTTTAATCTCAATTGTTTTACTTTAGCGACTTCTATATAATATCTTTATTTGCAGTCAGTGAAAATAAGTAAATTTTACATGGATGCCTGATGCAATGTCCATAACAGCAAAAATGCAATCATATTGTGTACCAACATTGAGCCATGATGATGGAGAGGTTGAAGAAATGAACACCGAAATTGAAAGTCTTCTAGAAGAACAGAAAACCCACTACACTTTCATTATGAGGACTTCAACAATAATGTTGGAAAGAGACAAAACAGCACAGAAAGGGGAACTGTAGGAAATTTTGAATTAGTGAAAGACTTATGGAATTTGCAGAATCTCAAGGAATGATAGTAATGAACACTTTTTTTTTAAAGAAAAGGGTGAACAGAAAGTGGACATGGAAGAGCCCAAATGGACTACCGAATGAAATCAACTTCATCCTCACTAGCAGAAGATATATTGTGAATGATGTTACCATCCTGAACAAGGTAAATGTTGGAAGTGATCACAGAATGGTAAGATGCACACTTGATATAGATGTAAGAAAATATTATATAATGTAATGTAATGTGATATAAAAAATGTAATGTGATATAGAAAATGTAATATGATGATTGAAGGAGTAGTAATTGAAAAGGTGGATTCATATACTTATCTGGAACAAGTCATTAGTTGTAATGACTTATCTGGGACAAGTCATTATCTGTAATACAGATAAATGGCTGGAAGTCAAGAAAAGAATAAATTTTGGATTGAATAATCATTCGGGAAATATAGTCACATACTACATAAATATTTCGTAGATAACACTCGTTACTGAAACATAAATATAGCATTATAACTGTGTTGGGATACAAATTTAGGGTTTTAATTTTGTACTGAAATTGAAATTTTATTGAAAGTAAATCGAAATCATGACTCAAACCAGAGCAGCAAAGCAAAAGGCTCAAGCTAATGGGAATGCTGTGGCTCAGTGGAGAACTGAGGGGGCCAGTTGCCCTCTGAATCACAGCCTTTTAAGATGCACTATTTGCGTGATGTCTGCAGAGCAGTCAGGTATGGGACATGATACTGCCATGGGGGATGTCTTTGTATGTGCACGATGCAAGCAGTGTAAGGAAATCAGGCGACAACTCAGCATTGTTATGGGCTTGTATGAGAGCTTGAAGGATAGGGTGGATGCCCTCGAAGGATTACAAGTGAGGGGCCCATCAAGCTCTCAGCTGCTCACACCAATGCCAGAGCTTGCACTTGGTCATTGCAGAATACAGTGGCAACCCCCAAGGCAGAATGCGCTGGTCCCAAAGGAACTAGTAGTTGTTGGTGACCCTATTGTCAGGGAAACGGGCAACATGCTTTGTAAACAGGATTGGTGGAACAGGACCAGGGTATGTCTGCCAGGGGCAAAGGTTGATGACGTTGTAGAGCCTATATCATCTTTTAAGGGCACAAAAGGTGATATAGTTGTACACGTTGGCACTAATAATATTGAGATTAGGAGACCGGCAGGTCTCCTACTTTTAATATCATTAGTGCCAACGTGTACAACTATATCAAATGTAACAACTATATCAACGTGTAACAAGTACAGGTCACTGTTTAAAAAAAGCCGTGAATTAGGGTTGAATTTAAAAGTGTCTGCAATTCTGCCTAGACACAATAGGATGCAGTATATACCCTTCACGGCAGCATGCCAACCCCTGGCAACGTGCTGTGAAGGGTATTGTAGGATCGGGATACCTGCGTGTACCGGTGAACTTGACAATAAAGATCTTATTTATACAATGAGAGCCTTGTAGATCAATTCGGCCCTGAAAAGATTGTGCAAGGTTTAAAGGGTAAAATGTTTTTCAGCCTGGTCTGTACTTGTTAACAAGAGAGACTGCTTCTACAGGGTTGGGATACACTTAAATAGAAAGGGTGCAAGAATGTTTGCTGATGCTATCGAGGCAGTGTTAGGTGGGTCGGAAAACTGGCCAGATTGGGGGGGATACAAGGACTAATGATTAACAGTAGCCACTGGCAGAGGTGAAAGTGATTCTTGCACTGCTTCTATTGGAATGAGCCGCAGCCTGGAAAATAAGATGCAGAATATTTCAGAGGCTGCTGGGAATTATTGGGGTACAAGTAAACACATGGGTTGTGTTAGGGTAGCTAAGAAAAAGAACAGGTGCATGTATACTTGCGTGTACACCAATGCTAGGAGTTTAGTAAATAAATTTGATGAATTTGAGGTATTGCTCAAAACATCAAAGGCAGATATTGTGGGGATTTCAGAGACGTGTCACACAAATATAAGGAATGTAGAACTGGAATTTGGGGAGTACAATGTCTACAGAAGGGATAGACAGGATAGGAAGGGAGGAGAGGTTATGCTATTAGTTAAGAAATACATAAAATCCAAGGAAGTGAAGCCAGTCGACATTGCTGGACAGAGCAGTGTTGAGTCAGTTTGGTGTGACATAAGCACTGGGAGATCAAAATTGAGAGTAGGAGTGTGCTATAGGCCTAATGACTCTGACGAGTATAATAAGAAACTGTACAGGTGAATAGAGTGGGCCAGTACATCAGAGAGTCTTATAATGGTGGATTTTAATTTCCCACATATTGACTGGAATTTGTGAGTTGGTCACTCACACACTAGCAAGGCTTTTGTGGATATATTGGATGATTGTTTTCTACATCAGCATGTTCGGGAGGCAACTAGAGAGAGTAATACTCTTGATCTGATTATCAGCAGTGATTCTTCATGCATTACGAATCTGCAGATAAAGGAACCACTAGGTGGTAGTGATCATATTGTGCTGAAGTGGGATTTACTCAAAGAGGTAACTACCATCAGGGGTAAAGGGAAGGGATTTTGCTTTCGTAAAGGCGACTACGATGGACTGAGACAGTATTTAAATTCTATACAGTGGGACCAACTGATGATGTTACCAACAGCAAATTCAAAATGGGAAGCATTCAAAGAACTTATCTTGGAAGCTGCTAGGCTTTACATACCAACTAAGAAATATTGTTCAAGGTTTAGGCCTAAATGGATGTCAGATGAACTAATGAGACATATGGCAGAAAAGAAAAATTCACGGGATACATATAAATTAACATGTGACACAGAAGCCTATAATAGATATAAGCTGGTCTGTAACCGACTTACAAAGTAGTTTAGGCAGGCGAAGGCAGATTACGACAAATCTTTGGCCAAGGATATAAAGTAAAACAGCAAAGAGTTCTTTACTTATGTAAACTCTAGAAGGAAGGGGATGAATCAGATTGGTCCACTTGATATCGATGGGTGAAAGGTTGATGACCCTGCTCAAGTAGCTAACAAACTAAATGAATATTTTGCATCGACATTCACACATGAGGAGTTATTCAGCGAGGGGAATGCCAGAGGTCTATTCAACTTTGGCAATAAGCTAGATAATCTTGTAATAACTGAGAGTAAAGTTGAAGATAAACACAAGAAAACCACCTGGGGTGGATGGGATCTATGCAGTTATATTAAAGGAGGCAGCAAAGGAAGTAAGCAAACCCTTAGCCATAATTAGCATTAGCATTAGTAGAGGCATTTGATGCAAGAAAGCAAGCTTATGCAGCATCAGCCAAAAAAAAAAAAATAAATAAATAAAAAAAATAAAGTAAAATAAATAAATAAAAAATAACCACTTCCACTTCACCCCTTTGTTCGTTCGAAATACCTGTCCAGCTGAGCCTTAAACTTATTTAGGCTATCAACTTCTACGACAAGGGATGGAAGTCTGTTCCACCTAACAACCATTTGGGAGCTTCCTTGGACTCAGGGGATGTACCCATAGACTGGAGATGTGCAAATGTGACCACAATTCACAAAGGAGGATCAAAAGCTGACACAAGTAATTATAGATCTGTGAGTTTAACTTCTGTTCCAGGAAAATTAATGGAGGCACTGATTAAAGAAGCACTGCACGATCATCTAGACAAGACTTCAGTTATAGCTCGGACATAGCATGGTTTTGTTAAGAGAAAGTCTTGCCTGACCAATTTGATTGGATACTATGATGCAGTCACAAAATAACTGGATTCAGGGAATAATTTGATATTATATATTTGGATCTTTTGATACTGTTGCACATGGAAGACTGCTGCACAAATTGCAGCAGTGTGGCATTGGAGGTAAATTTCTGCTATGGAATATTGTTCCACATCTGGGGTGGTGTCCCCACCCTCTTTCAGACTCCAAGATTCCATTTGTCAGGGCAATTAGGCTAATTATGACATCTTTTTAAACAGTCTCTCCACTCTCTGTCTCATAGACATTGTTTCTGCTGCATGCCTTTTCTATATATTCTTCTGAATTAGCATTAGTACAGCCATATGATGCAAGAAAGCAAACTTATACAGCATCAGCCAAAAAAAAAAACCACTTCCCACATCCATTCGCTCCAAATGTTTGTCTAGTTCTGCCTTGAATTTATTTATTTATTTAAGCTGTCAACTTCTACAATGACAAATGGAGGTTTGTTCCAGCAGTCAACCACACGCTGGCTAAAGGAAAATTACCACACATCTATTTAATCAGTGTTTGAGCATACTAGAAGCTATTTAAAAAAAAGAAGAAAGAATTGATGTACAGTACAATGGCCCTTTGTTGTAGAACAGACAAGTTCAGAAGGAAAGGAAAGTATAACAAATTATCTGAAGACATGTTGGCATTTTGACAATTCCTCATCTAAATGCAGAGTGTAAGATGTTCAGCCAGGTGGGGTGGGGGAAAACCAAAAACTCATTTCAGTCTTCTGTTTCTTATTAAATTTTGGAAATACTCTTTATATTCAGTCCAGAGTGTTTCTAAACAGAACTTTGACTCAACTCTTCTTTAGTTGGTGGCTAACAGACAATCCCAGCAGAAATTGACAGAAATCTGCAAAAATAATAATAGCAAAGAGGAAGAACTATGGGTATTTTGAAACTTATCATGTTTGGAAGAAAAAAAAATATATACCAAATGTTTTTAATATTTGTTTTGTTTTAATAAGGGAAGAACTGCAAATATATATTTTTTAAGAGTGGTCCACTATTAATATCTTTAAATAACTGCCTCTTTAAAATCTGCTTGACTTTTATATTAAAATCAGTGATTCAAAGTAAAAAAAAAAAACTAGTGCTTTAATAAAAATAAATGTTTAGAAGTTTGGAAGAGCTCATATCACTTATCTCTACAATACCTGAAAAAAACTTTACTGAAACATTATTGTAGATTTTAGCTTTTGTGTTCTGCTTTATAAATTGTTTCTATGTTCGAATACATTGTTTTTCTTCTATATCTAAATCAGCAGGCTAACAGCGACATAGTGATGAAATCGTTAAACACATCCTAAAATTCTAAAGTTCAGTTCATGTTTACAAAAGGTTTAAAAGCAAGGGAAATGCTCGTACTGGTTTTTTTTTTTTTTTTTTTTTTTAGGATTTCTGGGATGCAAAGCCTGGACATATTTACAGCTAACTGTGGCTTAGTGATTAACTGTAGTTTTACACTTCATCACTAAGCAGTCTTCATGCTAGGCCAACATCCAGAATCATGGTATCATCAGTTACAATAGTCATTCACAACACAAGAACAAAAAAATAGTCATTTACCTCTGATTGTTACTGATGGCATGTTCATGGCAAGCCATTATGTTGAAGTCACATAAGACCAATGCATCCTTTTTTATGCTCTTTCACAAATACTATTTTCCAGCAGGAATATATGTCCCCACATATGGCTTCTCATATCCCTACAGTGCTGTGCATTGGGGATGTGCTTGCTTCCTTGGCCCAAACATTCATGAAATCTGTCACCCATGAAATATATGTTCACTGACCTCTTGGTCTCAACCTCCAGTGTTGCCCAACTTATAGCATATGTGCAAAGAAGTATGGCTCAATATTTACTGAGATGACACTTGACTTTTTTGAGTTCGTACCATGACATTTGTCCACTTGTCTTACTGTTCACAGAGGTGTGTGTGTGGCTTCCGAAGGAACCGGTCCACTTTGGACCATCTTATTAGACTGGAAAGATCCATCCGGGATGCTTTCCTAAAACGCGAACACTTGGTGTCGGTGTTCTTTGATATGGACTCAGATTTGACAAAAAGCTGACCTTTCTGGATCATATCTGTCAGCTCTGCACAAAGTGCACAAGAGGCCTTAATATTCTCCGCTCGCTCTCCTCTATGTCATGGGGTACAGACCGATGCACCCTTCTACGGCTTTACCGTGCACTTGTGCGATCCAAATTAGATTATGGGTCCCAGGTATATTCTTCAACCAGAGACAGTGCCCTTCGATGGCTGGACCCTGTCCATCATCAGGCTCTCCGTATCGTTACTGGAGCATATAGAACATCTCCTGTCCAGAGTTTATACGTCGAAGCAAACGAACCACCGTTATCGCTTCGACGTAAGCAGTTGTCTTTAAAGTACACTTTAAAACTGAAATCCCTGCCAGACCATCCAACGTGGCCATTCGTTTTTGAGCTACGATGGGATAATTTGTACAATACCTGTAAGACTGCCAATCGTCCTTTTGGTATTCGTCTCCAAGAACTACTCAAAGAACTTAATATCAAGGTAGACAAGGTTGCCCAAACACCAAAGCAACCCCTTCCACCCTGGCATGCTCATGTTCCGGCATGTGACTTATCCCTTAGAAATTGGGGAAAGTCGGACACTCCATCATCAGTCTACCTGCAGCTTTATTCAGCACACTGAGCTGAGCATTCTGACTTCGCGCCAGTTTACACAGACGGTTCGAAGTCGGAATCATATGTGGGATCTGCTGCTGTCTTTACAGACAGCACTACATCGGAGCAGATTCCCTCTGAATGCAGCATATTTACTGCAGAGCTGCACGCTATAGAGTTAGCCTTGGATCACATTAGTAAATGCCAATACCAACGGTTCATGTTATATTCTGACTCTCTCAGCGTGTTACAGACTTTAATAACTGTGAGATATAATTCTCATCCAGTTCTGTCTAGCATTCAGCAGAAGATTCACTTTCTCCATGAGCGTGAATATGATATCCTCTTCTGCTGGATTCCCAGCCACATTGGGATTATGGGAAATGATTTGGCTGACACCGCAGCCAAATCAGCAATTCCCAGTAATAATCGCTGCCTGTCAGTCCCCTATACAGACTACAGGCAAATAATACACGAGAAAATACACTCCCAATGGCAGGATTCGTGGAATAGACAGACTGCGAATAAATTATATCATATAAAGCCTGTAATTGAACTGTGGCAGTCTAGTCTGCGCAGGAATCTTAAGGAGGAAGTTGTTCTTGCCCGGACCCACATAGGACATAGTCATTTGACTCATTCGTTTTTGCTGAGGGCTGATGACCCTCCTATGTGTGAGTCTTGTGGCACAATTTTATCAATTAGACACATTTTAATTGATTGTCCAGATTTTAGTAATATCCGTTTTACTGCTTTTAATCATCTGACTGAGCCTTATACACTCAGTCAGATTTTATCTGACAATGACCATGTGTCTGCTATTTTTAGCTTTTTGAAATCAGTAAACCATTTTACTCATATTTAAAATATCTACTTTGTTATTGTTACTTGTTTACTGATATTTGTCTTTTACCGTTTATACTTGTTTTTTATACTTTGACTTGGTGACCTAATTCTTTAGGCCACTGAAAAAAAAAAAAAAAAATTTATTTTTTAATGACCAGGTTTCGGCGCATTATAGCCTTTGTTGCTAATACGCCAATAAAACCCAACAACAAACAAACAAATCACAGAAGTGTGCTACATTTTTGTAAGTAAATTGCTGCACTAATACACAAACTTAATCATTTCATGTATACATTGATATCTGTCACTACACTAATTTGGGGTTAAAATATGAACTCTTTATGTGGGTCAATTTCAGTGTAATGAGCAACATATATATAAAAATGCACAAATATAGCAACTTTCAAAAACACTAGCTGCAGAAGCAACAAGTTTCTTTCAGCTGGTTTTATATGCTTCTACAAATAATTATAATTTCTTTCCATCTCATTATACTATAGTGTGTTGAGATTGTTAATTATTAATATTATCGGTAATAGGACTGCACACAATCATATCACAATCATCAATTTCTTGACCAGTTTCCAAATGTCTCTAAAACTACCAAAGAAATGAATTATTAGATTATTACCTGAGATTTATTTATTCTCTTCAATATATACATAATTTTCAGAACATCAATGAATAATTGTGATGTTATAAAACAGTAAAATAGGAATTATTTTTGAACGATAAATTTTTCTCACCAATTTTATTTCAGTTTCTGTTCCTGCTACACAGCTGAATTTGGAACTTTCCATTCTCACAGTACCATCTATAACCAAAAAGTCCTTGAGTTAAAAGCTAGAAGATCAGCTTTCAGTCTTAGTAGTGATGATAGTTTGCATGAGGATACAGAAACAAAGTTACCAGTGTCGGAAAAAAAGCCCATACAACCCCAGTGTGTTCCTCTTGAACATCTTGTTTCCTGTATTCCCGGAGTTCAAATTGCGAAATCTTCTCTAGGAATTAAAAAGGTTCAATGGCTGGAAAATAAGCCAGTTGATATTGAAGGTAATAAAATGATTTTAATAATTGTCTTTTTGCATAATATATAACGTGACTAGAACCTGTACTTAATATCAAAACAAAAGTAGCTTAAAATATAAAAGAGCACTAATTTTCTTTTCTTTTTTTTATTCCGGTAGAGCTTCGAAAATCCAAACATCAATAATCCGAACGAACCAGCATTTATTATTATTATTTTTTTTTATGCTGGTGCCATAAAATAATTACAGTAACCACTGATTATTATGATCACGTTTGCGAATTAAATTTTGATTCTACTAAACGGCAATTCTAATAAGCAAAAATCAGAGGAATATTATCCACAGGCTATAAAAATGAAGATATAAAGCACAAATTTATACTTTTTATTACCTTATAATTAAGAAAATTAAATGATACGTGAAAATTAACAAATGATCAACAAACTGAATGCTATCCAACTCTCACATACTCTTGCTGAAAAGAGAGAGATCTGACAGAAGAAACAAAGTTAAAAAATGGCATAGCAAAAATTAAGTAATTATTTTCATTAAAGGCTTATAGATATGTTATTGTCACTGAAAGTTCCATTTCTTTTGTTACCTATTAATAAAAATACG
Organism: Mastigoproctus giganteus; assembly: GCF_048544385.1. Lineage (NCBI taxonomy): Eukaryota > Metazoa > Arthropoda > Arachnida > Uropygi > Thelyphonidae > Mastigoproctus > Mastigoproctus giganteus. Next base: position 102,096,031 of record NC_143581.1, read on the forward strand.
TAAGTACAATTTAGTGTGCCAACCGGGCTAGCCAGGTGGGTAAAGTGCCTGCCTGGTGACCCAAAGGTCGCGGGTTCGAATCCCACTTCGGACTTGGAGCAGAGTAAAAATGCAAAACCTTTGGGAAGTGCATTATGGCCACAGAAGCCAATGCACCAACAACTAAAAAAAAAAAAAAAAAACTTAGTGTTTTTATTTCTAAATTTATTTTATTTTATTTTTTTATATTTATTTATTTATTTATTATATATATATATATTTTTTTTTTTTGTCTGAGAACAGTATTTTTGATAAGTTAAAAATCTGAACAAACCAGAAGTCCGAACTACCCCTGAGCCCAATTAGTTCGGATTATCAATGCTGTACTGTATTTCTAAAAAGTTTTCTTGAATTATACTTAGAGTATGTGTGACCTTTTGTTAATGGGTTGCATCAATAATTATATGAAATTTTTAATTTTTTATTAAGAAATTTGAAAAGTTAAAAATTTATACTTTCCATATAAAATTAAAGTTTATTAATTATGCTCAGAAGGTTAAATAAATTACATAAATTTCCATTATCTAGTTTATAAATTCAGTAAGGGTGTGAGATCTCAAAAATGCACATAAAAACATATTTCTGCTTAATATATATATATATATATATATATATATATATATATATATATTAAATAATACAAGTTAAATTACAAATGCAAATAGCATAGATTAGCCCCACAACATGTGAATAAGAACTAAAAAGTACTATACAAGAAGTGTTTGAAAAGTTTGTGGCCTGAGTATGAAAAGGTAGTGGTACAGTATAAAATATTCTGTATTTAATCTATAACACTTCAAATAGCAACTCACCAAGTTTCATGCAGTTTCAGTAATGATTTTTTTTTTAATTACAGGTCCTGAAGTCAACAATGTTATGTGAATCAGGAAAGATGGACAAAATCAGTCACTGTACAGTCATCCAATATTTGGGAAAAGAGGGAATAACACCAAAGGCAATTCATGAGAATATGGGGTGGGGGAGGATGTCCCTTCCAATTCTATGATTAAGAAGTGGACAGCAGAATTTAAATGAAGGGAGAGCCTGGATGTGAAAGACTTGAAACATATCCATCACTCCAGAAGTCACTGATCGTATGAATGATCTGTTGATGAGTGATTAAATGAGTGCCAGTTCGGTGCCAGCATTTTGGGCATATCATCTGAATGTGTGTTAAGTTGTTGACATAAGTTGAAACAGAAGAAATGTCAAGTCAAATAAACACTTTAATGTTTTCAAGCAGATCCAGCAAATTTCCTTGCAAATTTAGTGTAAGTAGTGACAAAAAGGCAAGAAAGCAAGTTTAAACAGCATCAGTGAAAAAAAAAAAAAAAAAAAAAATTTCTATTTCACTTCTCAATCCCCTACAAAAATTTGTCTAGTTCTTTGTTGTATTTATTCAAGCTATCCACTTCCACAACATCAGATAGAAGTCTGTTCCACCAATCAACCATCCACTGGCTAAAAGCAAACTTCTGAACATTTGTTCTGCAACCATCTTTCCTCAATTCGAATTTGTGCCTCCCCATGTGTGTATAGTCTGAGCAAGAGGAAGAATCCAATCAGCATTGAACCTGCTCAATCCATTCAAAGCCTTAATCACCTCAATCAGATTACCTTGCAGCTGCCTAGTGTGCAAATGCTGCAATTTGCAGAATTGAAGCCTTCCTTGGTGAGAGCACTCCTTAGTTCCCTTCACCAGTCTCGTTGCCCACCTCTGTACCTGCTCCAGCAACTCTACATCCTTCCAAAAAAAAAAAAAACACACGCTTCTTGATTAGACCGGGGTTCGAGCCCGTCACCACCAAATACGGAGGATGCGGAAAGGTCAGGGAATGGCCACCGCATATCTTCGGAATAATATGGTCTTAGTTGCTAATGCTCCTAAAAACCAAAATAACAAATAATAACATCCTTCCAAAAATGAGGCCTCCAGACCTGTATGCAGTACTCAAGATGCAGCCTGAATATTGCCTTGTACAATGGAATAATCACCTCCTTATGCCTGCAAACAGAATTCCTGTATATCATTGACAAAACCCCATGTGCTGCTTTGGCAACTTGTCTGCACTGCTGAGAGAACTTCATATGTACTACACAATCATTGCCAGATGTCTTTCATTTTCCATTACCCCAAGTTTATTACTGCACTGTTGGTATGTTGATCTGGGATTACTGTTTCCCATGTGCAGTACTTTGCATTTATCCAAGTTAAACCCCAATTGCCCTTTCTCAGCCCAAATATTTCTAGACCTAGTTGCAGTAGCATACCAGCATTACTTACATTAACCATCTGCTAACTTTGTATCGTCAGAAAAAAAACTTAGACATTAAGTCTGATATACCTTCATCAATATCATTAATAAATACAGAAAACAACAGAGTCCAGCACCAAACAACCCTGGAATACTCCAATGGCACATTAGTCCACAAAGAGCAGTGTTCATTGATAACAGCTCTGTCTTCTCCCACTAAACTATCCATTTATCCATAGCAGTAACTTTCCTTTAATGCCACACTGTTCCAATTGATACAGCAGTCTTATTGTATGCAATAGTATCAAAAGCTTTCCTTGTAGTCCAAGCATATGATGTCAAAATCATTTTTTACATGCAGTTCAAATTGGTCATACAAGGTCACCACTTGACAAACCAGTGCTGTGATTTATTTTTAAGTGCACTCCTGTCTAGATAATCCTGCATTACCTTTTAAGCAGTGACTCCATTATTTTCCTGCAAACAGAAGTTAAGCTAATAGATCTGTAATTACTCGTGTCACTCTTCGATCTCCCTTTGTGAATTGGAAATACATTCACACATCTCCAGTCCACTTCTCCTGAATCCAAAGCTGCTCTCATAATTATTGGCTGCGAGTTTGCCTACTTCCTTTTGATAGCAGCTCTACCCTACATGCTGCTAGTAGATGAAATAAAATTTGTTGCCCTAAATGTTGAATACTGATAAACCTTAACCAATCAGAAAGCAATGTCAAAAAAAAATAAATTTGGCACCTTAGGTGATGCGTACTTTGCCTACCCACTTGTGGCAGCCCTGCCTTCTTTGCTGACTCGCTTAATATAATTGGATGGATCTCATCCACCCCAGGTGCCTTTCTTACATTTGACTTCAGAAATTTCTCTTCAACTTTCTCTTCCACTCCCCTAGAGAATTCATCAGATGCAAAATACTTATTCAGCTTTTCATCAACCCGATTAGGATGCAGGATCATCAACAATTGAACCAGTATTGAATAGGCCACATTTTGAGAAAGCACTTTCGGTTCCTGTGCAGTTTTTTTGTGTTCTTGTTTTTCTTTATGTTTGAATTAAAAACTACTGTGATTTATTTTGTATCATGAAAATGAAAATATGACATTGTTTAATATTACTTTTCACTCCGACTGCTACCGAAATTACTATATTCTTAGACAATAGCGAAAGTACTGTATCTCAAAAACTAGAACTAATAACAAATTTCTGAAGTCGTATTTGTTTTTCTCAAACCAAAATTTAGTCAAGTTTGCCTATTTTAAGAAAGGAGACAAATTCAAAATTTTTTTGTTGAACAGTGTTATTGATGGTTGTGTTGGCCTTTCTGCTTTTATCTAACAGGATGTCATTTGTCAGCACCGTTTTTCCCCTGATGGCAGAAATTTTAACTAATTTTTTTTTCTTCTACAAATCGCTTCCTCATACCCTAAATGACATACCCACCAATTTTCACAGTGCTAACTCTAATCGTTTTGACACTACAGTCTCCTGAATAGGGAAACTTATTTTATAACCACCCAGTATATATTTTTATCTAAATGTTGTGTATATATTCAACTCGAGTATATATATATTTATATATTTTAGTTTGATTGCTTAGATTACTTAAATTTTTGGTATCTATTTTCTATAGGGTATTAAGGTGTATACTGAACAGGAGATTTAGTTAGCGTTTTTAGTCTAACCTATTCCTAGGGGTCTGTGGTGGTGTTCAAATTATATACTATCTAATGAAGTTAGTTATAATTATATTTATTTAACTTTAATTAATATTAATCAATACTAACTAACAGAAGTAATGAAAAAAGAAGTAACAGAAGTAAATAGAAAAAAGAAGTAATGTAGATTGAAAAAGGCGAAAGAATGTTAATATCCTAAAAGTTATGATGAATTAAGAAAATTATTGGCTGAATTGCAAAGCCAATTTGGAGGTGAAGGAACTGTAAAGTAAAATTATTAATACCAAATGATTAAGCAAAATAAAGTAAAATGAAATAAAGGTGGTAAAGCTGTCATCAGAAATTGGTGTGAAAATTTAGTTATGGGTCAAATACAGGGAAGGCAAAAATGCAAAGGCTGATGTCTGCGGAAGTAAATATTGATACATGGTTAGGTATTTCATCAGGAGAGACTACACCTAACCATGTATAAGGAACTGTGTTTCTATACTTGTCCATAACAGTAGAAGAAAAGTACTTTTACAGTTGAAGAAAGCAGTAAAGTAGAAGAAAAGTACTTTTACAGTTGAAGAAAGCAGTAAAGTAGAAGAAAAGTACTTTTACGGTATAAACAAGGTGTTTTACGGTATAAACAAGTTGTCCATACTGCATCAGTATCTGATCTAGAAAAATTAGGCAGATAGGCTGAGAAGTGGCAATTGAAGTTTAACATTGACAAATGCAAAGTACTGCATATGTCATATGGGTAGCAGTAATCCCAGAATAACATACCAACTGTGTGGTACCACATTCAGGGTTGTGGAGAATGAAAAAGATCTGGGGATAATTTGCAGTGAGCCATGCAGTTCTCTGATAGTGTAGACTGCTAAGAGAGCCAATGGGTGTTTTGTCAGGGATATGCAGAAATTTTGCTAGCAGGAATAAGGAGTTGATTATCCCATTGTATTAGGTAGTGGTTAGTACTACATCTTGATGAGTACCACATACAAGCCTGGAAGCCTCATATTAGGAAGGATCTGTTGGAACAGATGCAGAGAAGAGCAACAAGGTTAATGAGAGGAGCAAATGTTGTTATTTGGTTTTTAGGAGCATTAGCAACTAAGGCCATATTGCTCCGGGAATATGCGGTGGTCATTCCCTGACCTTTCTGCATCCTCCGTATTTGGTGATGATGGGCTCTAACCCCCGTCCAATCAAGAAGCGTGTGCTATGCACTGCTTCTCCTTCCCACCTGGCTATGGAGGCGCAGGGGCAAATGACTCTTAAAGACTTTAGTTCTGCAAATTGTACCATCTTCAACCAGACACTTGCAAGAAGATCTAATTGATGTATATAAGGATTGGATGTGCTAATTGATGGCATTTAAGGCCTTATATGGATTGAATATGCTAATTGATGTTATCTTTACTCTTGATCAGATAACACACATTAGGTGGACTTAAATGTAAATTGAGGATGATAGTGCGGGATAGATGAATGCAATTTTCTTTCAGGGAGTGGGTAGTTGATTCTTAGAACAAACTTCCATCTGGTGTTGTGGAAATAGATCATCTGAATAATGAAGTGGATGAATTAATAGAGTTGGGCAGACAGGTAATGGTGGGAAGTGTTTCTCTCTTTTTTTTTTTATTTAATTTTTTTCCCCCCTAATAAGCTTGCTTCCATGCATCATTTGTTACTACCCCTACTACTAATGATGTATCTCACATCATTAGTAGTAGACATATGCGATACCTTTGATCTCCTCGCCAACAACCATTAAAGTATACCTTAATTTTAATGGTCCTCTGGGTACCTCAAATCACAATTTGCAATGGTCTCTTCTCCAAATGGACAGTCTCTCTCTCTCTCTCTCTCTCTCTCTCTCTCATATGCCAGTTTCTCACCCTCACATTCTTAATTTTTGCTCAGATTGTGTCAGTATTCTGACACAATCTGAGCAAATCCTTTATTATCCTATGCACCTTAAAATTTCATCCTTTATTTGAAACTCAACTTTTCAGTGAATGTGTTATTTCTGTTCAAGATAAGAATGTATCATAAAATGTTATTATAATTGTCTGTAGGATGTAAATATTTTTTTGTATCTTGAAAATGTATTTGCTGTTCATGTTTCTTCTTCTTCTTCTTCTTGGTCCTTAGCTGGCAGCTGGGGGAGGCGGTTGGCCACGCAACCAGTATGCTGCTGTAGGTGCCGCAGGGTTTCGGACTTGCTCTGTGATGTTCTTCCATACTTTACGATCCATGGCGTCAGTCCTGGCCTGGTTAAGGTCAAGACGTCGGCTCTTCAAGTCATTTTCCACTTGCTTGTCCCACGTTTTCCTAGGCACGGTCCGTTGGATGCTCCATTGGGTGGGTCGTTGTCTCCAAAGGAGTGTGGATGGTATTCTGTTCGTGCCCATTCTACATACGTGACCAAACCATCTAAGCCTTCGCTTCTGGATTTGGTCGGCAATGGTTGGTTGCTGTTGGCATCTGGCGCGGATGGTATCATTAGTGATGCGGTCACGAAGTGAGATGCCCGAAATCTGCCGCAGGCATCGCATTTGGAATACCTCAAGTTTGTTTAAATCTAGCTTGAGACAAATCCATGTTTCTGATCCGTAAAGGAGAATGGGCAGGATCAAAGTCCGGAAGAGTCGGATTTTAGTCTTTGAGGAAATGTTGGTCCTCTTCCACAGACACCATTTGAGCGAGGCGAACGCAGTGGCCGCCTGTCCAATTCTGCTGTGGATTTCCATGGTGGATGCAACTTTCTTCTCCTGGACCAGCGACCCAAGGTTTTTAAAGTCCTGCACTTGCTCGATCTGGACGCCTTCGAGATAGATGGTGGCTTGCGACCCATCTGTTGTCAGGGCCTTTGTCTTATCAGCATTGATCTTCAAACCGTATGGCCGGGCAATGCGGGCAATGTCGTAGAGGATGTCCGTGGCTTCAGAGTCGTTACCAGCAAAGATAGCACTATCATCGGCAAACATCAGGTCAGTCACATAGTGATCCTTGTCATATTGTATGCCCCGTCTGTTTCTGAATGCTTGCCTCATAATGGCGTTGACCACGATGTTGAAAAGCAACGGGGAGGCTACATCCCCTTGGCGGACTCCAGTTTGGATGGTAAATTCCTCAGATAAATCATTCTGGATGCGCACCTGGCTGGTTAAACCATTGTATGCAGTTTGGAGGAGTGTGATGACTTTTCGAGGTACATGTTCGACCTCTAGTAGTTTCCATAAGGCAGGCCGATGGACACAGTCGAAAGCAGACTTAAAGTCAATGAAAACAATGACGGTTCGCTGTCCACACCGGATCCTCTCCTCCATCAGCTGACGGATGGCAAAGATTTGATCACAGCATCCTCGACCGGGTCTAAATCCCGCCTGTTCTTCTCGACTGGTTTGCTCGCGATGTTTTTGCAGCCTTGACTGGATGATCTTCATAAAGACCTTTCCGATGATGGAAAGGAGGCTGATGCCACGGTAGTTCTTGCTGTCCCGGTTATCACCTTTCTTGTGGATCGGTACGATAATGGCTTTCCTCCATGTTAGCAGAATTTGTTCAGTGCACCAGATGGTTTTGAGCAGTGAGTGTAGTCGGCGAAGCAGTACATCTCCCCCAGCTTTGATTGCTTCTGTGGTGACTTGGTCCACTCCTGGTGCCCTGCCATTCTTTAGGGATTGTATGGCTGCTTTCACTTCTTCTACTGTAGGCTCGACATCGACCATGGAGACTTCAGGGGGATCAATCGATAGTGCGGCTTCTGGCGGTCCCAGAGGTGGGTCGTGATTATACAATGCTTTGAAGAATTCACTCCACCACTGCAAGCGTTCGGACGGTGATCGCACGAAGGTCCCATCAGCATTCTTGATGTTGTCACTAGTCAATTTGGTCTTTCCACTCAGACATCTGAGGGTGCGGTAGAGAGTGCAGTACTCGTTCTTGGATGCCGCCACTTCAAGATCGTCTGCCACTTGGTTCCAGTATGCTTCTCTTTCCGCTGTCATCCTCTGTCGGACTTCTCGGTTTAGCTGCTGGTACCGTTCAAAGTCGACCAACTTTGCCTGCTTCCGTTTGTCCACGAGGTCGAGGCACTCGTCTGATATCCATGGTTGCGTTCGACGTCGGGCAGGTGGACATAGGGGCTTGGCACATTCCAGGATGGCATCAGAGATCTGCTTTTCTTCTTCATTTATATCCTCGGGCACGGCTAGCATCTCGAAGCGGTTGGATAGGGCGATCTGATATGCCCCTTTGTTGGCAGTATTCATTAGCTGCCTCCAGTCCAGCTTGGCTGACCGAGATGACCTTTTTGCATGCCGTAATTTGAGCTGCACCTTAATCCGGATGAGGTAGTGATCAGATCCGCAATCAGGTCCCCTCATGGCACGAACATCCATGAGTGATGAGCGAAATCGGGCGTTGATCAGAATGTAGTCCAGGATTGCTGAGTCCTTGCCAGATGGATTTCGCCATGTAAGTTGATGTTTTTGAGAGTGCTGGAACTGACTGTTTCCGATGATCAGGTTGTTAGATGCGGCAAAGGACAACAAACGTAGTCCATTGTCATTGATCTTCCCATGGCCAAACTTGCCCATTGTTGTTTTCCAACCAGATCTGTCCCCGCCAATGTGGGCATTAAAGTCCCCTGCGAGGATGATCACTTCTGTCTGTGGAATTGAATCCAGCGTATGTTGGAGCTGGTTGTAGAAGTCATTCTTGGTCGGGTCCAGGCTAGTCTCAGTTGGTGCATAGGCGGAGATAATATGGGTCTTGATGGTGCCCTTGACAGTAAGGAATATGAGTATGCTCATGTTTATTAAACATGAACATATTCATATCTTCATGTTTAATAAAAATAAATAAATAAAAACTAAAGCTGAAACAAAAAACAGATTCGGAAAATGGCAAAATATTTTTTGATCATGTTCACACACAGGACAACAAGTTATAGAATTTTTAAGAAACTTAATGGGAATAAATTGCAACTAATCAAGTAGATAAATATCAATTGTCACTGACAATTGCTATTTATTTACTTGGTTAGTTGCAACTACTGCCTATCAAACTAGTTGTCTATCAAAGCACTTTAGGTGAAGTAAGATAGATTTGGAGGAAAGGCAAATAAAAATTCTTTCATCATGTTAATGTCCACACTAAGAATGCTGGGTTTGGTTTAGTTTGGAAATGAATTCATATGCTGAATGACAAGTATCCTAGCATACAATTTTAGAGTCTTTCACTGGAAAGTGTGAGACATCTTAAGAGGAAATCTCAGAAATTTTGCATGATTCCTTGGCTGTTAGTAGTAGTGGCAAATGATGCCAGAAAGAAAACTTATAATATAGCTTTACCCAAAAAAACACGCACGCACATACACCTCACCCTTATTTATCCCCTCCCCAAGAATTTGTCTAGTTCTTCCTTGAATTTATTCAAACAATCCACATCCACAATAGTTGGAAACTTATTCCAACAATCAACCACTTGCTAGCTGAAGGCAAATTTCTGTACATCTATCCTGCAACCATCCTTCCCCAACTTAAATTTATGCCCCTTCATGTGCAGTCTTAGCAATAGGAAGAATGCCATTCACATTCAGCTTATTCAATCCATTCAAGGCCTTAAACACCTCAATCAAATCACCCTGCAGGTACCTAGATTCCAGACAATGGTAATAGCACCCTTTTGTTCTCTTCTCCAATCTGGTTGTCCTTTTCTGCACCCATTCCAATAGATCTTCATCCTTCCTAAAGTTTAGGCCTCCAGACCTTTATACTACCCATATGTTTCTTGCATTTGCCAATATTAAACTTCAACTGCCATTTCTCAGCCCATTGACTTCATTTTTCTAAACCTTTTTGCAGTAGCATATCGTCATTACTGTCATTAACCACCCTGACAACCTTTGTATCAGCTGCAAACTTTGATATTAATCCTAATATACCTTCATCAATATCATTAGTAAATATTGAAAATAACAATGGGCCCAGCACTGAATGTGCTGGAGTTCCAACACATTCAGTGCTGGGCCCATTCCAGCACATTCAGTGCTCCACTGATAACATTAGTCCACAAAGAGTAGTGCCCATTGATAACCACTCTCTGTCATCTTCCACTTAAACATCCCTTTATCCATATCATTAACCTGCCCTTAATGTCACATTGCTCCAGTTTATACAGCAGTCTTATATGTACAACAGTATCATAAGCCTTTCTGAAATTCAAGTATATGATATCAAAATTATTTTTTGCATCCAGTTCCTTGGTCACTGCATCTTGGTAATATATCAGATTGGTTAGACAAGACCACTTCTTAACAAATCCATGCTGTGGGCGCAGTATAATTGCATTCCTGTTCAGATGGTTCTGCATTACGTCTTTAATGAGTGACTACATTATTTTTACTGGAACAGATGTTAAGCTAACAAGTCTGTAATTACTCATGTTACCTTTTGATCCCCCTTTATGAATTGGGGATATATTCACAAATCTCTAGTCCATAGGAACCTTCCGTGAATCCACGGATGTTCTGATAATTATGGCTAAGAATTTGCTTACCTCTCTTGATATGATTGGATAGATCCCATCCACTCCAAGTGCCTTTTTTATGTTCAGCTTCAACAATTTCTCTTCTACTTTCCTTTCAGTTATCACAGTCATTTTGCTGTCCATTAGAGTTTGATAAACTTCTAATATTCCTTTCCTGTAAAGAATTCCTCATGTGTGAAGGTAGATGCAAAATATCTATTCAGTTTGTCAGCAACCTGAGTGGGGTCATCAGCAGTTAACCCATTGACATCAAATGGCTCAGTGTGATTAAATCCCTTCCATCTACTGATAATATAGGCATAGAAGTATTTACTGCTTTTCTTGGCATTCTTGGTCAACATACAAAAATAATTGATGATTCTTATTATGTGTTTATGATTTTTATGTGTGAATTGGAAAATAAATGATTTAATCAAGTTATTAAATTAAATTTATTTTTACAAATATAAAATTAGTGCTTTAAACCATTCTTGACATTTTAACAAATTTTAGGAACTACAGAGTGAACTCTATAGTTTATAAAATAGTTCTGAAAATAATCCTTATAACTTCCATACATCATTTAATGATAGCAAGAAGAACTGTTATCAGTGAGGATTAGTAGGTAAATTTTCCTAGAAAAATAATTTCTTTTAATTGTTTGTGCTGGTTCTTTCAGGTTTTCCTGAAAGAACCAGCACAGTCTCTGGTAGGCTGGGATCAGAGTGCAGCATGTTTTGCTGCACTCCAGTAATATTTTAGTATTATCACTTCTAAAGTAAGTGTGTTCCTGCACAGGCATGCAGCCTGGGGAAATCTTGATCATAACCTGTGGTACAGGTTTCCAAACTCTTAAAGCACAAGCAGAATGAAGTTGAACTTCTCAGCTGCTATGCCTCACTCATATAATCTACCATTTTTAAAAGAAGAAAAGGTGAGGGGAACAAAGGGATCGTCTTACCAAGAAAGGCTTAGGTTCTGCAAATTGCAGTGTGTGTGGAGGCTAGGCACCCGCGAGGTGATCTGATTGAGGTGTATAATCTTTGAATGGGTTGAGCAGGTGAGCAGACCATTGTGGTGGGCATAAATTCAAATTGAGGAATAGCAGTTGTAGAATAGGTGTGTGGAAATTAGCCTGTACCCAGCGAGTAGTCAATTGCTGGAACAAACTTCCACAATAACAGATTGACATCTGTCATTGTGGAAGTTGATAGCTTAAATACTGCACTCAAGGTAGTGAAGAATGAAAAAGACTTGGGGGTAATTGTGCAGTCAGACATAAAATTTTCTCAGCAGTGCAGACATGCTGCCAGGACAGCTATTGGGGTTTTGTAAATGATATACAGAAACTTTGCTAGCAAGGATAAGGAAGTGATAATATCCCTTTGTATAAGGCTGTGGTTAGGCTGCAACTTGAGTACTGTACAGATCTGAAGGCCTCACTTTAAGAAGGATGGAGATATGCTGGAATGGTGCAGAGATTGGCAGCCAGATTGGTGAAGGGGAAAAAAGGGTGCTCTTCCTTAGAAAGGTTTCATTTCTGCAAATTGCAGTATCTCGAGACCAGGCACCTGTTCTGCGGAGAGATCTGATTGAGGTGTTTAAAGAATTGTGAGGATTGAGTAAAATGAATGTTAATGGTATTTTTCAGATGGCACCGTTTCAAAGCTTGTTGGCTCTTCATCCCAGTTATACTTCATAGCTGGGTTGTCACTATTACAACACCAGGGTACATGCCCACCCATTGATGAAGGGCCAAAAAGCTTTGAAACAGTGCTGTCAGGGTGGTGGTATCCACCGAGAATAAGTAACAGTAGTCTTCTCCATTGGCGAAGTGTTACTTACTCAAGGTAGTAGAATACCATGGCAACTTGCTGCCATGGTATTCTACATGGTATTCTTGCTGCCATGGTATTCTACATGGTATTCTTGCTGCCATGGTATTCTCGTATTATTCACAATATGAGATATAATCAAAACGATGTCAATTTAACTAAACTACTTTGATAGATAGCTACGTTAATTGATGCTTTCACACTTACCCATACATTAGTCATTCTATCTCGTAGCATGAGGCTTTTGCCCTTAAATATTTTATAGTTTATACTTTTAATGACTGTATCTCATTAGATCAAGCAGTTTCTTATTTTGGAAAGAATTTGCGGAACACTGATGTTCTGTTCCATGTTGGTCTTCTAGGGTTGAATTCTGTTCATCATTTTCTGAAAAATGTTTTATTAAGCGAAGTATAATTTTCACTATGGTATTTTTACTCAGTGTTAAAAATAATTTGCTATCATATTGTGTCCCACTTTGCAAATACCGAAGAAGCTGTGATAAATTTGTATCCCTCTGAAATATGCAGTTTCAATGCCGTATGCAATTCTCCAGCTATTTCAGAATTTTGATTGCCAAGAGTTTTCACCATAAATTTTAGCTACAGTTAATTACAGCTACAGCTAACTTTATAGGCATTAGTGTAAATATAGCCGCAGAAAAAAAATTAAATTCATCCTCACGGAAATTAATACTACAGTCTAAATCAATTAACGCTTTCTGCATACAATATCTCAACTCAAAAAAGCTTTTAAAACAGTAAACTGGTCTAACTAGCCTTAGAATCTAATTTCATGAAAATTCCTTTATAATTTTATAAAGGAATACTTTTATAAAGAATACTTTTATAAATATCATTTTGGTTGGTGATTATAAAATCACATAAAAAGGTAATTTTTATATGAATAAAATCACCTTTTTATGTGATTTTATTCGCATAACCTTTATGTGAATAAACCATAAACAAGTATTTTTTAAATTAGTACCGAAAAACTGCTATTTTTCTATCAATACTGCTATTTGAATCACAGAAAAAAATCACTGGGAGCCTGTATTTGGGATCCCAGGATCTTGATATCGTAAGCCCAAGTTGGTACATTACTCTGGGGTTACTACTACTAGTTATGGTCTAACTAGTTAGTGCTTAGTACTAGTTAGTGCTTTGAATTTGTCAATGTCAAAACTTCAGTTGCCACCTCTAAGCCCATCTGATCAACTTTTCTAGATCCAGTAATGACAGTTGTTAATAACAGTAAAGACAGTATGCAGTAGCATACTGTCATTACTGTTATTAATAACCCTTGCGAACTGTATCATCTCCAAACTGGACAGTAAGCCTGATGCCTTCATCAATATCATTGATAAATACAAAAAACATCAATAGGTCCAATACCGAACCCCAGGGGCTACACTAATAACATTAGCCAATGAAGAGCAGTGCCCATTTATTATGCTCTGTCTTCTCCCACTTGCCAATCTCTTTATCCATAGCAGCAATTTGCCCTTAATGCCTTACTGCTCCATTTTGTATGATAGTCTTCCATGTACAACAGTATCAAAAGCTTCTCTAAAATCCAAGTATATGATATCAGAATTATTTTTTGCTTCCAGTTCCCTTCTGACCACATAGTATCCAATCTAATTAATAGACCCATGCTGTGTCTGAACTATAGTGGCAGTCTTTTCTAGATAATCCTGCAGGGCTTCTTTAACCAGTGACTCTATTATTTTTCCCGGATCAGAACTTAAACTAACAGGTCTTTAATTGCTCGTATCCACCTTTGTGGATTCCAGTGAATGGGGACCTCTCCTGAGTCCATAGATGCTCTCATAATTATGGCTAACTGCTTCCTCACTTCCTTTGCTGCTGGATAGAACCCATCCACCCCAGTTGCCTTTCTTATTATTATTACCCATATGGTGCAAGGAAACCTGAGGCCTATGTTGCACCAGCATAGAGAGAGAGAAGTAGGAGGGAATCATCAAAAAGGAGAAGAAGAAAGATGATATCCAGTTCAGGACCAAGGGTGGGCCAAGCCCATGCTCACCAGATGTGAGTCCCCTGGGATTATATTTAACTTCAACAATTTCTCCTCCTCATCTCTCTCTCTGTCTCGATACAAAATCCTTTGGCTAGCTCCCTGTTAGAATTTGATAACCTTCTGGCTTCCACTTCCCTACAGACTTCCTTGTGTGTGAATGTAGATGCAAGATATTCGTTCACTTTGTCAGCTACCTGAGCAGGATAAGCAACAGTCGAGCCATCAGTATCAAGTGGGCCAATTCTGATTCATTGCATCCGTCTAGAATTTACACAAGTAAAGAAGTCTTTGCTGTTTTTCTTTGCATCCTTTGCCAAAGATTTCTCATAATCTGCCTTCGCTTGCCTAACCTTTTTTACATGATTACAGACTGGCTTATGTCTACCATAGAATTCTGTGTCTCTTGATAATTTATGTTTATACCATGCATTTTTCTTCTCTGCCACAAGTCTCATTAGTTCATCTGACATCCATTTAGGCCTAAACCTTGAACACTTTTCTTAGTTGGTATGGAAAGCCTTCCATCCATGAATGTTTCCCATTTAGAATTTGCTGTTGGTAATATCAGTTGGTCCCACTGTATAGAATTTAAACTGTCTGAGACCACCATAAAAAAAACTTTCCATTTACCCCTTATGGTAGTTACTTCTTTGTGTAAATTCCACATCAGTACACTGTGATTACTGCCACCTAGTGGTTACTTTGTCCACAGATGCTTAATGCACGAAAAATGACTGCTGATAATTTGTTCAAGAGTATTACTTCCTCTGGCTGTCTTGAGCATGCTGTAGAAATCATCATCCAGTAAATATACAAAGTTTTTCTAGTGTATGAGTGACCAGCCCACAAATTCCAGTCTATATCTGGGAAGTTAAAATCCCCCATTATAAAATAATCTAGTTTACTGCTCCACTTTATTTCTCTGTACAATTTGTTCATTGTACTCATCAGAGTAATTAGGTCTAAGACACGCTCTTACTCTCAATTTTGCTTTAACCTGTTAAAAAATGGAACACTTACATATATAAGGAGAAATTTGGTGGGAAGAAAAAGAATGGGAAGGAATGCATAGAGGAAGGATGTCTTATGTCACATTAAACTGACTCCACATTGCACTGTCCACCAATGTCAACTGGATGCACTGTATTAGCGATAGTGTTTCTTAGCTAACAGCATAACCCCTCCTCCCTTCCTATCTGTCTGTCCTTCTTGTACACATTGTACTCCCCTCGTTCCAATTCTGCATTCCTTATATCTGTGTGACACCACGTTTCTGATATTCCAACAATGTCTCCCTTTGATGTCTTGACCAGCACCTCAAATTCATCAAAGTTATTTACTATACTCCTAGCATTGGTGTACATGCAAGTATATATGCACCTGTTCTTATTTTTAGTTACCCTAATACAACCCATGTATTTACTTGTTCAATAATGACTCCCAACAGTCCTTAAAATCCCTAGCACCTTGCTTTTCAGGCTGCTTCTCATTCCAATAGAAGCAGTGCAAGAATCACTTTCACCTCTGCCTTCGGCTACTGTTAATCTATTAGTCTGTGAATCCCCTTTAAGCTAGCAGTTTTCTGATCCACCTAACACTGCCTCAATAGCATCAACAAATATTCTTGCACCCTTTCTATTTAAGTGTATCCCATCCCTGTAGAAGCAATCCCTCCTATTAGCAAGCACATACCACGCTGAAAAAAAATTCTACCCCATGAGCCTTGCACAATCTCTCCAGGGCTGAATTGATTGACAAGGCTCTCATCACATTCTCCCTCCTATCGCATCTGGCCAGAATTACAGACACTTTCAAATTCAACACTAGCTCATGACTTTTTTTCAACATTGACCTGCACTTATTAATTTCACAAGTACTCGATGTACAACAATATCACCTTTTGTGCCCTTAAAAGACAATATCATCAGTTTTTGACACAAGCAGACATACCCTGGTCCTGTTCCACATATCCTTTTTGCACAATATATTTCCCATTTACCTGACAATAGACTCACAGAGTTTCTCTTTCTTAGGTTTGATTTTGAACAATACACTGCTTTTCATTGAAATTTCCCCACCTAAAAGACGTTTTCATTCTTTGTGCTCAAAATAAGTTGAATGTAGATATCAGTATAGATAATGAATTAAGTTTTGTTGCATTTCAGCAGTATTTCCTCATAAAACTGCTGTGAAGTACCACCTACAAAAACAGACAAATGTTATGGTATGTGAAAAATGGTGATTGATATTATCTTTGTGAACATTGAGACTTTCTTCTTATACTTATGCCATGAGTCAGGCAGTGGTGGTGGTGCCATGCATATTCAGTGGCAAGTCAACAAGGTTACAGATCTGATGAATGTGCAGGTCTACCTAATGAGGTATGCTCACATCACATCGTATTGGCACCATTGGGAATGAGAACCATATGTGGACATTACCCTGGTAGAAAATGCTTTTTCAGATGGAGTACGGAAAGTGTAGAAGCACTTGTCTTGTAATGATTCCAGCTAATGTCTTGACATCAACATACCATCACTAATGACCAGAGATAAACAGCTGTTGTAATTGATGGCTCCCTCACACTATGATTCCAGTTATACCATTCCTCAATGCAAGCTGGATTACCTCTGTTTCCAGTGTGTTCAGCAACATGTACTGCTATCACTGCTATCAGAAACTTTAATTATTATTAAATATGACATGATTCTATCCTTATCATCAGGCATCTCATTCCCTGGGTCACCTGATGATGAAAATGATGGGTTGGCATTAGAGCTGGCATTAGATTGTAAATCGGCATAGGCAAATTTCCGCACATCTATTCTACATCTGTCTTTTCTTAATTTGAATTTATGCCCCCTTAGGTTCATAATCTGAACAAGTGGAAGGATCCCATCAGAATTCAGCGTGCTCAACCCATTCAAGGCCTTATACAAGCTGGGACAAGACAAGGGATAGAGAGAGATTAGAGGGCCACTTTTTGTAATTACCTGCTGATTGTGCTCCTGACACCAACACAGATATATTTGATGAGTGACATTAAGATATTTGATGGATTACAACCAACATTTACTGTTGCTAGTCTGCAGATCTGCCAATCCTCCCATTCTGATGTTTCCTTGATGCCATCAGAACTCTGGTGACCTGATTACCTTCCTGTTGCCAAACCATCCAACATGAATGGCAATTTTACCTGTTGTCCATCTACCTTCTGATAACACATAAATTCAGCCTCTTTCAAAGTCGATCAGCTGTACATAACATCAGCTTACATTGTGTTAAAGGCATTGCACACTCTTAGACTTGTAAACCATTTAGTTTACCTGTTGATGTTTACACACATCTTAAATTGCACTTGCAGATTTCTGTCAAGGTGGTAACTGACATATTATTCGACATTATATTATCCTACTTAACTTGATATGACAATCATTTATTCCCATGTACAGCACAGCCATGACTGTAAATTTTCAGGTAAATCCATCCATTCTTTCTGGGTTGGGTAATTTCAGCGATGGGCACTGTAAATTAAACAACCATTTTTTTTTTATTAGAAAAATGAACGTATATGACAATCAATTGTAGGAGGAATCTGTTTCATACAGATGGGATTCATTTGAACAAAGGTAGTGTTATTGAAAATACCTTAAAGGTATTTTACCTTCTCAGTAATACCACCTTTGTTTAAATGTATCAGGGAAACTGCTAGTTTTGGGGGACAAGGGTAATACAGATACTCGTTTATCTGATAATATTGGTGAAAGTAAATCTTGCACATACCTCGAGAGCTCTTGTTTGTTACCATAACAGAACATATTATCCAGATGTACTGAGGGCAGAAACATTTCAAATAAGCAGGTAGCTAATGCCAGGGAAGCGAGCTTAAATAAATTTAAAGGGTGTGTCAGGGTAATTACCTATACAGGAAGATTAACTCTTAATTGTTTATACAGTAATGTCAGAAGTGTCATCAATAAAATTATTGAATTTGAACTGCTGGTTAGAACAAGTAACGCTAACATAATAGGGTTTATGGAAATGTTGTACCACCTGGAGATAGGGGAAGGTGAGCTTCAGTACGGTATGTATAACGTATTTAGGAAGGATAGGTCAAATAGAAGAGCTGATAGGATCATGCTTCTTATCAAAAGCAGCCTGAGCACGATGAAAGCTTTCCCGGATTCAGATATTTTGCATGATAGTATAGAATATGTATGGTGTGAGATAGTTGGAAGCAAAAGTATAATGAGAGGGAAAGTAATCTACAGTCCAGGTGATTGTGAAGATTATGAGAGCCTCTACATGCAAATGGAATAGGCAATTAAACATTGTCTTATTATGGGTGATTTTAATTTGCCTCTAATTGATTGGAACAAATGGGAAAGAAATATGACATGTGGGACAAAATTTTTAAATCAACTAGATTGCTATTTGTATCAACACATCAGGAAAAGTACTAGGGAAAATAATATTCTAGACCTCATTATCACCCATGAACCAGATGACATAATAGGGCTGTGACAGTACAGGAACCAGTAGCAGGAAGTGATCACAGAGTTTTATGGTGGACGATGAACAGAGAGAGAGAGGTAGCAGTACTTAAAAGCAAAGGAATGGGTTAATTTTAGAAGATAAAATTACGATGCCTTAAGGTGCTACATGGCCTCTATTAACTGGGTAGATATCTCACAGAGAGCAATGCAATTGAATTGTGGTATACCTTTAAAACATTAATCACAGAAGCCTTAAATGCATATTTACCATTAAAAAAATACTCCACAAGGATTATTCAAAGTTGAATGAATAATGAAGTTTCCAGATTACTTGAGCACAAAAAGACAGCATGGAAAGGTTAGAGAGCAATAAAAAATTCTGGAGCCTAAAAGAGCTAAAAGCGATCTGTAATAGTGCCACAGAAAAGGTTAGGCTGGTAAAGGGGACAAAGAGTGGGGATAAGGAATTCTCCACATATATAAATGCTTGAAGTGGTGGAACCCATGTTTAGTCTCTAGAGCTAAGTTCCAGTCAACCCTTCCCTATCTCTTCCATCATGCAGTATGATTGATGATTTTTGAGGTTAAGATGAACGTCGTGCCGAGATCCAATATTCCTTACATTTCGAGGGTACAGCTCTAAAACGGTGTTCACAGGCCGGCCGCTAATTAGTACGCCGGACCAAACCTATTGGTAACTCTCTAGGAGGCTTCCAGGTCAGCTAGTGTATAATCTTGCTACCTCTGCTCTGCCAGATAGTGACTGGAGCGAGTCCGAGTAGTGTGTATGCGGGGAGCATTATCGAGGCCACGTTATGTCAAGGATCTGGGTATATTCTTACCATGTGTACGCCATATCCAAAAATTTCATTACTTCATACAGTATGTCCCACCCACTTTTTCTTACTATTGAATACACCATGAATTGTCAAACTAATAGAGCAAGCTTATTTGCGAAAAGATCTAAACCGTCCAAGCACTTCCTAATTCATTTCACAAATATACGTGGTCTCAGTTCTAATCTCAGCCATGTCCATTTCCACTTGCAGTCTGCCAAACCCCATGTACTTTTTCTGACAGAATCTCAGTTATTGGTTGATTCAACTACTGCTCATCTCCGATGCCCGAATTATTTGCTGTATGATTCCTTCCGCCTCAAAGGTGGTGCTTGTGCATATGTCTGTTCTGATATTCTCTGTCAGACTTGGCAATTTGGAATCTCCTCTATTTGATCTTCTCTGGCTTAAAATCTCTCTACCTCATTGTGTCAAATTCATCTGTTGTCTCTACCTTTCCCAACTCCACTATCCACTTGGAGCTCTTTGACTTCCTCTCTTCCTTGGTGATTTTAATGTTCACAACTCCAGCTGGCTTCTGTTTTCTAGTCACACCGACCCCGCAGGTCGTGATGCTGAGGCTTTTGCAATTACTAATGACCTAGCACAGATTGTTCATTTACCTACAAGAATACCGGACAATCCTAATCATACAGCCAATATGCTTGATCTTTTTCTCACAAACAACCCTTCTAAATAAATGGTCAAAGTGAGAGGTCCTTTAGGCACTTCAGATCACAACTTGGTGATTGTCTTTTCTCCAATGGAACCTTTATCTCATGGCTATTCCCAACCTCGTGTTGTTTGGCATTATAAGAATGCAAAATGGGATGACCTGCGAGACTTCTTTTCCTTGGTCAGATTACTGTTTCAAAACTTCTGATGTCAACGTTTGCTCAGATCGTGTCAGTGAAATTATTCTTGCAGGAATGGAATCCTTTATCCCACACTCCACTTGAAAATCTCGACCTTTATCTAAACTTTGGTTTTCCAATAAATGTGCTAAGGCTGTTCAAGAGAAGAATGTTGCATATCGTAATTGGCTTGTTTCTAATTCTCCAGTTTCATTTTCTGCCTACACCAAAGCTCGCAACAATTGTAAAGCAGTTATTAATCAGTCCAAACTAGAATTTGAACAGGCTAAGAGTAGAAAACTTGATTCTTGCCCTAATGGTAGCCGAGCATTCTGGCCTCTTGCCAAAGCTATTGGATGCGCATCTCAGCTCCCACCTCTGTCCAAACCAGTTGTTTCTGTTGTCACTTCAGCCAACGATAAAGCTGACCTGCTAGCATCCCATTTTTCTTACAACTCATGTATGTAGGTGCCTCCATAGCCAGGTGGGAAGGAGCAGCAGTGTGAAGTACATGCTTCTTGATTAGACCGGGGTTCGAGCCCATCACCACCAAATATGGAGGATGCGGGAAGGTCAGAGAATGATCACCGCATATCCCGGAGCAATATGGCCTTAGTTGCTAATGCTCCTAAAAAACCAAATGACAACAATAACTCATGTATTAATGATCTTTGTAAAACACCCCCCACCATTCCCAACACGCTCCATCCAATGCCTCCTGTGGTCTTCCGTCAAAAGGATTTCAGAAGGATTTTCACGAATCTTGATGCTAAGAAAGCTCCAGGTCCCGATGGTATTTCTCCGTTCTCAAAACCTGTGGTCCTCAACTTACTCCTATTCTTTGTCGCCTTTTTACAATTTCATATTCTAAAGGTGTTTTTCCCTTCTGCTTGGAAATTTGCTCATATCCAGCCAGTTCCTAAAAAGGGTGACAAATCCCTCCCATCCAATTATCGTCCCATTGCAATTACTTCTACTCTTTCTAAAGTAATGGAGAAATCAATTAACTGCCAACTCTTAAACTACCTAGAAACCTTCCGTCTGATCAACGATCGCCAGTATGGATTCCGTCAGTGTCGATCCACTGGTAATATTCTGGCTTCTGTTACCCATTTATGGACTAATTCAATGGAAAGGTTCGGTGAAACACAAGTAGTTGCTCTTGACATCTCAAAGGCTTTCGATTGTGTTTGGCATAAAGGTCTTCTAAACAAGCTTCCATCTTATGGTTTGCCAACTGTTTCTAGTAATTGGTTATCCGGTTTTCTCTGTGATCGCTCACTCAGGGTGATGGTAGATGGCTCTGTCTTCTAACTTCTCCACTAATGCTGGTGTCCCCCAAGGTTCAGTTCTCTCCCCCACTCTTTTCCTCTTGTATATTAATGACCTTCCATTGACTGGAAATCCTATCCATAGTTTTGCTGATGATAGCACATTGCATTCCACTTTCCATTTTGAGAAACCTTGTCCTGCTCAATCAGCTTCAACTTCTCGAAAATCTGCTACCAATTCCTTAAATACCGATCTTCAGGTAATTCTCCAGTGAGGTAAAGACAACTTAGTTGATTTCAACCCTTCTAAAACTCAGTCTTGTCTTATATCTCGCAAAAAGCATTCTTCTGCTCCTATGCTTATCTTTAGTGACACTCTAATTTCTAGGCAAAATGATATATCTCTTTTTTTTGGATTAGCCTGACTTCTAATCTCTCTTGGCACAAGCACATTACAAATATTGCTTCCTCTGCATCTAAAAAACTTGGTTTTCTCTTTCGCTCTCGGTGTTACTTTTCTTCCAAACTGCTGCTCACTCTGTATAAATCGCAAATCTGCCCTGCCATGGAATATTGTTCCCACATCTGGGGTTGTGCCCCTAAAACCTCTCTGTGTGGAAATTTGCCTTTAGCCAGCGAGTAGTTAATTGCTGGAACAAAACTTCCATCTGTCATTTTGGAAGTTGATAGCTTAAATAGATTAAAGAAAAACTGGACAGACTTTTGGAGGTTTTTTTTTTTTTTTGTTTTTTTTTTTTTTTTTGTTTTTTTTTTGGGCTGATGCTCTCTTGCATCACATGCCACTATTAATGCTAACTTAAAAACAGCAATTTAACCAAATAATCTGTTTCTGCTAGACAGAAGCTAAAACATCTAAATACTGTTTACCATAATCCTCTTTACATAGTTCTTAGGAGCCTTTAGAAAGCCTGTACGCAGATGTTTTCATTGAGATTTTCTATTCTGCACGTAGGCAGTGAAAATACATAGTCTGTTTTTAGGATTAGTGTTAGCAATATAGTGCAAGGAAAGGAAGCCCCAGGCTTTTCTTGCACCAGAAAAAAAAGGGTGGGGTAGAGAGAGAGAGAGAGAGAGAGAGAGAGAGAGAGAGATAAAAGAAAATATATAAAAAAGTAGATAAAAAGAACTAATTATGTGCTTCCTTCCTCACATAAGTAATTATCCAGTTGACTTTTGAATTTCTCCAATCAGTCAGCTCTAACACTCTGGAGATAACCCGTTCCAGTAATCACGACTTGCTGGCTAAAAGAAAACTTCTTGCAATCCAGTCTAAACCTCTTCCCTGTAATATGAATTTGCAACACTTAGTTCTGGAATAATTTTAAGAGTGAAAATTTTATCGTCATTTCATTCTCCCTGCTCAAAGTATAATAGACTTCAATCCAGTCTCCTCTAAGGTGCTTGATTATCAATCTCTGCAGCCCACATAATCGAAGTCTTTCCGTTTCCTCATGGTGGCCCTTTTACAGATATCACCACTTGGAACTCTTTCAGCAATCTTAATCTTTTTTTTTTTTTTTTCTCAGGTGAGATTTCCATCCCGGACACGGTATTCCAAGTGTAGTAATACCGTGTCTTAGAGTGGAATTATAATTTTCGTATCTCTGAAGGCTATCGATCGATAAATCTTTGATAAAACACCATGGGTTTTCCTGACTGCCTGTCTTCATTGCTCAGAGGATTTCATATCTGCCCTTATCATGACTTCAACATCCCTTTCCTCCTCAACTGCTTTTAATTTATTCCCACCAAGTGTATAAGTTATTTTGGGGTAGCTGTTCCCCAAATGTAAAGCCTTGCATTTTCTGCATTAAAAAGTGCTGCCAACTTTAATAGGCTTCAAGCATGCTTAAAGCCTGTTAAAGGTGTTCTAAAGTTTCCCTTAAAGTTATTCTAAAGGAGTGCTACTTGATACTGATCATTATTCCCTGCCCTTTATCCCCTCATCAATGTTGATTATGAAAATCAGAAATTATAACACCTGAAATTATAAATTATCATCAGAAATTATCACAACTGAAACATTATCTATAAATCTCACTGGAAGATTATGATCACACAATAAATGAAAATAGGCCAGTCGGATACCCTCAGACACAGCCAATCCATGTTAAAAACTGGGACATAAATCTATCTACCCTTACAAAATGGAGATAAGATCATATACCTCCCGATTTCTATTCAGAAGTATATCTGGCAGCAGTGTTTGCTTAGTTCATTGTATCTGTTTCCCCTGCCTTCTGTTTTAGTACTTTTACTGCAAAATTGCATGCTTTTAAATCAGATGGTTACTTAGTTTGGTACAGATTCTACAAATAGTAAACTTTACTCATATGCATTGATATATTAAAAACAAAGGATTTTCCAAAAGGAGAAGAAGAAGAAGAAGACAAGTTACTTGGATTCCTAGCCATGTTAGCTCCGGAAATAGTTGAATAATTGAGCTATAAAAAAATTCACATGATACATGCAGTATCATGCTGTATATATGCTGTATATATCTCTTATATGCTGTATATATCTCATTTTCTACCTTATGCAGATTATAGAGATGCCTTTCAGCAAATTTTGCTGCCATTCGAGCTCAACTTTGGAGAGATTACAAACAATAGAATTCCGGTTTACAGATAACTAAATGGGATGAGGTTAGTCTTACTTGACTACTAGTAAGTGCCAATATAACTTTTTAGATTTATCACTTTGTCCTGTATGTCAGAAACAACTTCTAGTTATATATGTTTTATTAATTTTCCATCCTACTGAGCCATAAAGACTACCCCTTTCCATTAATATGGCAAATCTGCACACCTCGCTCTTTCTGTCTCTCATACGTATACTTGGTGTATAAATCAGACTTAGATGATTTTCTTTTATATATTAAAATTCAATAATAAACATCCTCTGATAGTTTCAGATTAAAATGGATATTTTGTGGATTTATTGGATGATTGTTTTCTACAGCAGCATGTTCAGGAGGCAACTAGAGAGAATAATACTCTTGATCTGATTATCAGTAGTGATTCTTCATGCATTAAGAATCTGCAGATAAAGGAACCACTAAGTGGCAGTAATCACAGTGTGCTGAAGTGGGATTTACTCAAAGAGGTAAATACCATCGAGAGTAAAGTGAAGGGTTTTTGCTTTTGTAAAGGTGACTACAGTAGTATTAGTAATGGCCGCATGGTGCAAGAAAGCCTATGGCTTATGTTGCACAAGCCAAAAAAAAAAAAAAAAACCCTGAATAAAACAATGATTAAAAATAAAAAATATAATAATTGTTGTATTCAGGGTTTTTGACCCGAAGGTACTATCCAGATGACCTTTGAATTTCCCCAAACTGTCAGCCTCTACCACCCGTGTAGGCAACTTATTCCAGTAATTTATAACTCACTGGCTAAAATAAAACTTCCTGCAGTCCATTCTAAACATTTCCCCCCCCCGTAACTTGAATTTATGTCCCCTAGTTCTAGCATCATTTATAATCTTGAAAATTTCATCCTCATTCATTTTACTGATGCCTCTCAGAGCCCTAAACATCTCAATCAAATCTCCTCTAAGGTGTCTAGTTTCCAAACTCTGTAACCCACATATTCGAAGTCTTTCTTCATAAGGACACCCTTTTGCCATTCTCACCAGGCGAGTTACCCATCTTTGCACCCTTTCAAGAAGCTCGATGTCTTCCTTTAGGTGGGGCTCCATACTTGGTCTGAGACAGTATTTAAATTTTATATGGTGGGACCAACTAATGATGTTACCAACAGCAAATTCAAAATGGGAAGCATTCCAAGAATTAATCTTGGAAGCTACTAGGCTTTTCATACCAACTAAGAAATATTGTTCAAGATTTAGCCCTAAATGGATGTCAGATGAACTAATGAGATGTGACAGAGAACAGAAATGCATGGGATACATATAAAATAACAGGTTACGCAGAAACTTATGATATATATATAAGCTGGTCTGTAACCAAGTTACAAAGGAGGTTAGGCAGGCGAAGGCAGATTACGAGAAATCTTTGACAAAGGATGCAAAAAAAACAGCAAAGAGTACTTTACTTGTGTAAACTGTAGAACAAAGGGGATGATTCAGGTGGGTCCACTTGAAATTGAGTATCAAGTGGTTCAGCTGTTGATGATCCTGCTCAGGAAGCTAACAAACTAAATGAATATTTTGCATCTACATTCACACATGACGAGTTATTCAGGGAGGGGAATGCCAAAGGTGTATTAAACTCTGGCAGTAAGCTATATAATCTTGTAATAACTGAGAGTAAAGTGGAGGAAAAATTGTTGAAGATAAATATAAGAAAGGCACATGGGGTGGATAGAATCTATCCAGTTATATTAAAGGAGATGGCAAAGGAAGTAAGCAAACCCTTAGCCATAATTATGAGAGCTTCCTTGGACTCAGGGGAGGTACCCATGGACTAGAGATGAGCAAATGTGACCCTAATCCACAAAAAGGAGGATTGGGGGAGACAGGAAATTACAGACCTGTTAGTTTAACTTCTGTTCCAGGGAAATTAATGGAGGCACTAGTTAAAGAAGCATTGCAGGATCATCTAGACAAGACTTCAGTTATAGCTCGGACACAGCATGGTTTTGTTAAGGGGAAGTCTTGCCTGACCAATTTGATTGGATACTGTGATGTAGTCACAAAGGAACTAGATGCAAAGAATAATTTTGATATATATTTGGATCTTAGAAAGGCCTTTGATACTATTGCACATGGAAGACTGCTGCATAAATTGGAGCAGTGTGGCATTGGAGGTAAATTGCTGCTATGGATAAAGGGATGGTTGAGAGTGGGAGAAGACAGAGTGGTAATCAATGGACACTGCTCTTCGTGGACTAATGTTATTCGTGGAGTCCCTTGGGGTTCAGTGTTGGGTCCATTGTTGTTTTCTGTATTTATAAATGATATTGATGGTGGTATATCGGGCTTAATGTCCAAGTTTGCAGACAATACAAAAGTTGGCAGGGTTATCAATGACAGTATGCTACTGCAGCAGGATCTGGAAAGGTTGAGCAGATGGGCTGAGAGGTGGCAAATGAAGTTTAACATTGACAAATGTAAAAGTGCTGTATATCGGACGCAGTAATTCCAGAGTAATGTATCAACTGTGTGGTACTACACTGATAGTGGTAGAGAATGAAAAGGACCTGGGGGGAATTGTGCAGGCAGATATGAAGTTTTCTGAGCAGTACAGATGGTCTGCAAGAGTAGCTCATGGTGTCTTGTCAATGATATACAGGAAGTTTTCTCGCACGGATAAGGAGGTGATTATCCCCTTGTATAAGGCAATGGTCATGCCACACCTTGAGTACTGTATACAGATCTGAAGGCCTCATTTTAAGAAGGTATAGAGCTGTTGGAATGAGTACAGAGAAGTGCAACAAGATTAGTGAATGGAGCAAAGGGTTGATCTTGCGAAGAAAGGCTTAAGTTTTGCAAATTACAGTGTCTGGAGACTAGGCACCTGAGAGGTGATTGAGCTGTATAAAGCCTTGAATGGTTTGCGCATGCTCAATGCTGATGGGATTCTTCCTCTTGCTCAGAGTAGGAAAAAAAACCTTCATTTAGATCCGGAATTAAAACTTAATGGACAGTTAATCCCAATCAAGCCAACCATAAAATTTCTTGGACTTATTCTTGATAAAAAACTTACTTTTTTTGGAACTTATAAAACAACTAAGAACAAACTGCCTCAAGAAACTAAACATTTTTAGAGTCTGGTCCGCAACGACCTGGGGTGCAGATAGAGTTACTCTGTTGCGATTATATAGAGCCCTCATAAGATCTCAACTAGACTATGGAGCCCCGTGTATAACTCAGCCAAACCGAGTGCCCTGAGGTGGCTTGATCCAGTGCACCACAGCGCTTTACGAACAGCATTAGGAGCATATCCTATATCACGGTCCAGAACCAATATGCAGAGGCTCATGAACCACCACTACAACTCAGGAGAGAAAACTTGCTGTTATACTACGCTGTAAAGATAAAATCAATACCTGACCACCTGACATGGACAATCCTACATGAACCAAGTTTGCAAAACTTATATAGAGCACATCCAAATGCTAACAAACCAGCAGGCATATATTTAAGAGACCTAATCCAGCAACGTAATTTAAATCTCGGTCAGATAGCAATTTCTCCTAAAATTCCATATCCATTCAAACGATATGCGATCTCCATATGCATAAATGGAACAAGCATTCCCTACCTACATAAAATTTCCAACAATTACACGCAGCCTACAGAGACCAACATTCTAATTCTACTCTGATATACACAGATGGTTCCAAAACAGAAACCAAAGTAGGAATAGCAGCCAAATTCCCGAATACCATCATTTCCAAACTACTTCCAACTGAGTGCAGCATTTATACGGCAGAACTGGAGGCTATACAACTAGCCATGTATCATATAGTTCTAACTAACATCGCCAATAGTATAATATTTACAGTTTCATTCAGTGCTCTGCAAGCCTTAAAGGATAACACCATAAATACCCATCCAACCGTATGTAAATTACAAAACACACTATCAAAACTAGCAAAGCGAAAGCAAATCATAAGTTTCTGCTAGGTTCCCAGACATGTAGGAATAGATGGCAATGAACAGGCAAACCAAGCAGCAAAACAAACAGAAAGCCCAATCAACAATACCATAAAAGTACCATACCTAGACTATAAAATTACAATTCGAAATAGTGGCAACAAAAATGGCAGGAACAGGCTGGTAACAAATTATTACAGATAAAACTGTTGTTACAACAATGGAAAACCAGACCAGTACAAGAACCAACAGACAAGAAGTTATACTGAGAAGATTAAGAATAGGACACACCAATGTTACCCACTTCTATCTGCTCCGAGCTGAATCTCCGCCTCAGTGCGCTGACTGTCACACAGTGCAAATAAATGTTCCATTGGAGAAGAGACAGTCACCAAGTTGTGATCTGAAGTGCCTAAAGGACCTCTCACTTCAACCGTGTACTTAGAAGGGTTGTTTGTGAGAAAAAGATCAAGCGTATTGGCTGTATGATTAGGATTGTCCGGTATTCTTGTAGATAAATGAACAATCTGTGCTAGGTCATTAGTAATTGCAAAAGCCTCAGCATCTCGACCTGCTGGGTCGGTTTGACTAGAAAACGGAAGCCAGCTGGAGTTGTGAACATTGAAATCACCAAGGAAAATTACCTCACTGTTAGGAAAGTTGGACTGAAGAAAGTCAAGTTGCAAAGAGAGGAAGTCAAAGAGCTCCAAGTGATTAGTGGAGTTTGGAGAACGGTAGAGACAACAGATGAATTTGACACAATGAGGTAGAGAGATTTTAAGCCAGAGAAGATCATAGAGAGAAGATTCCAAATTTCCAAGTCTCTGACAGGGAATATCAGAACGGACATATGCACAAGTACTACCTTTGAGGCGAAAGGAATCATACAGCGAATAATTTGGGCATCTGAGATGAGCAGTAGTTGAATCAATCGATAACTGAGATTTCTGTCAGAAAAAGTACATGAGGTTTGGCAGACTGCAAGAGGAAATGGACATCGTTGAGATTAGAATTGAGACCACGTATATTCGTGAAATGAATTAGGAAGTGCTTGGGAGGTTTAGATCCTTTCGCAGATAAGCTTGCTCTATTAGTTTGACAATTCATGGTGTATTCAATAGTAAGAAAAAGTGGGTGGGACATGCTGTATGAAGTAATGAAATTTTTGTATATGGTGTACACGTGGTAAGAATATACCCAGATCCTTTTCATAACATGGCCTCGACAATGTTCTCCTCATACACACTACTCGGACTCCCTCCAGTAACTATCTGGCAGAGTAGAGGTAGCAAGATTATACACTAGCTGATCCAGTGTACTAACTAGCGGCCAGCCTGCGAACACTGTTTTAGAGCTGTACCCTCGAAATGTAAGGAATATTGGATTTCGCCACGATGTTCATCATACTGCATGATGGAAGAGATAGGGAAGGATTGACCGGAACTTTGCTCTAGAGACTAAACAAGGGGTCCACCACTTCAAGCCTCCAATAAGCAAAATGGTGGTATTTCACCGGTTGATGAGTCATCTACCACCTAATGAAGTGATATGGAAGTGATTTATCGACAAACTGTTGGCAAATCTATGAGTGTTAGACCTGTTGGAGACATTTGTGCATTTGAATGCCTTCTTCCTGATGGTCAAACAATATTGTGGCAGTTATTTACAAGCTAACCAAAAGATTGAATAGATCATTGAATTCATCCATTTCGTTTTACTTCCTTACAGAATCGAAGGAGCTGCATTGCTACAACAATTTTCTCACAAGAAATGCAAGTGAATCTTAGTGGAGATGTCAACGTTAATTTTGTAAATACTCAATCCAAACCTTTGACTTTATTTCTTAGAAAATAAATTTGGACTAATGGTAAATACTTCTAGATCTGTATCAACTATTAATCATGGAACTATAATTGATTCTGTGTTTCAAAGACATTTACACTTTTTACAATCTCAAGTGTTATGTATCATATTTTAGCTATCACAAACCCATTGTAAGTAAATTACCTATTGAACATATATTGCAACCTCAAATTCATGAAACTGTCAAAAAAAAATAAATGCTTTAAAATGTTAAACGTGTTCTGATTCTTTCCATATTAAACTCCTTTAACCTTGTCCAAGCCAAGGATGTTTTCACATAAAATAAAACATCCTTCATACGTACAGGGTACACACTGTGTTGTTTTTTTTTTTTTTTTAAGTACATAAAAAAGACCATCGGCTATTTTCATAGTAAGAACCTTTTGATTTCATTATTGTACAAGTTTGTTCTGGTGAAATTGGTTGTTCATTTATCCACTTTATAGACAGTATATTATCGTTCACATTACTAGCTGTTTTGATGGTTTACTTTTGGTTTTTGATTTAATAAATGGAAAGATATGAATAGTTTCTTTATCATGCTATAAATTTATTAATATAATATTACGTAAACAAATCACTACATGCATATAAAAGATATTCATACTACTAACATGTTCACATTCAGCGGCATGATAACTCATGGTCTGATTGTGATACTGTAAGGCCTGTTCTGATAAGTGCATAAAATGGATAATCAGATATTGTACTTCGAAAACATCACTGTGCAATTAAGTGTTACAGTTTGCATATTATCATTAATTTTATTTTGTATTATTATATTTTTATCTGATGTTAACAAATATGTTTAACAAAATTTACTATTTGGAATCCCGATTTATTCTAGAATAAAATAAATTTTAGTTCTTGATTGTGATAATGAAATATACTTAGTGATAAAACTTATTAAAAATAATGTTTATACCCCAGATTTTAAATAAAATCTGTGGTATAAACAACAAAAAAATCTTGCTACAGATGCCTTAATTTGAGCTTTGTATTTCAGGAAGTCGGAGCATTAGTCCAGCTCTAGTTGGACAGTTGTCGTTATTTAGTCGAGAAATATTTGATCTTCTTAAGGGCCAAACACACTCCTCAGTTCCATTTAATAAATTTATTCCTATCTACCACCATCATTTTGGACGTCAATGTAGAGTTGCTGATTATGGTTTTACCAAATTAATTGATCTGTTAGAAGCAATTCCTCATGTAGTTCAGGTACTTTAAATTACTTTTTTTTAGCCAAGTATTAACAGCTGTTGATAATTTAATATATATATATATATATATATGTATATATATATATAAGAACAATAGGGATAAGTATAAATATGAGAGCATAATATTCAGATCAGATTAATGCCATCAATAGCTGTTGCACATTACATTAGTCTGTAATCTAGTTATTATAGTAAAAGCAATAATTACTATGCAGAAACTGAATGTATATATGAACACTATAGTATACGGCTGACAGTAAGCCGTTACAGCCAAAAAATAACTTAAGGACTACTAAAGCGGATGTTTTCCCACAAGGCCAAACCCTGGAATAATACATATAATTATTATTAATAAAATATAAACGGTATATAATACATTACAATGGTGATTATGTAGTTAACTATTGGTGTAGAGGTACGTTGAAAGGAACTTATTCAAGGGCTAACCTTCTCAATATATTCCACCAACAATTAACGGAGCTATCTGTTTCTGTTTGCCATCTGCCTGTTTAGTGTCCAAAATTTAAACTTGATTATGATATAATTTAGTGGCAAATAGGCAAGATGACATTTCCTTTCAGTGTATCTCTATACTAATAGTTAACTACATAATCACTATTGTAATGTATTATATACCTTTTATATTTTATTAATAATAATTATATGTATTATTTCAGGGTTCGGCCTGGTGGACCAGCATCGGCTTACTGTCAGCCGTATACTGTAGTGTTCATATACACGTTCAGTTTCTGCATAGTAATTATTGCTTTTACTATAATAACTATATATATATATATATATATATATATATATATATAATTATAATATAGAGGATCATTTCAAAAATACCATAAGCTGCACTACTAAAATTATATGGTCTTGAAATGGATGGGAAAAAAATTATGCACTTACCTCTTATGTTGTATGATAATATCACATATAGGAAATAAACTGTTTGGAGAAATCTGTCATCAACTAATGTGCTAATGTTGTTTTTATTGCATTTAATCTTCAACTGATGGTTGCTTTGAACTTACTGTGAGATTAACCTGAGCGGTTGTCATCTTCTAATGCCTTTAACCTTTGAGTAGGTGAATTTTAAAGTCAACAGCAGGCAATTTGTTGTAAAGGAGAAATCCAACTTTTAGAATAAACATAAAGAAATAGTTAAAAATGGAAAACTTGAAAAGTGTGTTCTTAATTTTGATGCTATATGATGTCTAAAATTATCCTTCGAAACAAGTCTTATTATTCAAAAAAAAAAAAAAAACATTTCTCGTTAATTGCATACAGCAGTTTGTTCTCACTTCTTGACTGGCAAAGCTATGGAAAACTAATACATTCCTTAACTAAGCCTTAATTATTTTATTAAGCCAAAATCTTTACTCTAGAATAGAGCCTAAAAGAATTTTGTAGAGCCTATTCCTCTGATAAAAAAAAAAATAATAATAAATAATAATTTATGATACAAATAAGGGATTTGAGGAATTACTAAAATTTTCACATTTTTCTGTGTTGGTTGCTGCTGTGTGCCCACGCTGTTGAACCAAAAATAGTTCGAGGTCATCGCTTTGTGGCACTACCGCAACTCGAATATACGTACGAATGTTTTTTTGTATAACTAAATTTCTCAAGAGGATAAGTATACCATTATTTCATTTTATTCTTGCACAAAAAAAAGCATATAAATGCTGCTGCTACATTTTTATCTTTTTAAATTAACCAATGGGCACATTTGGTTCACTGCAAAATGTTTTTTTTTTTTTTTTTTTTTAATAAATATTGCTGAATCTAACTATGGTAAAAAAAAAAAAAAAAAAAAAAAAATGCCCAAGTGCAGCACTAATCTCACTTTCATTTCATGTCAAACTCCTTGTGAAACTCAAATGTAGAATACATAATACTTGAATATGCAGAAAACTCAACAAAAAAAAAAAAAAAAAAAAAAAAAATAGTTAAAAATAAATTGAAGTAAGAAAAAATCAAAAGATGCCCAAAATCTCTTCGGACATTGTATCGCCAAAATTGTTGCATTAGAACACTGTGCTGCTGTTGTTTAAATGTTGCCAAGTTAGATGCATTACTTAAAACATATTCCTTTAAATTTTTGGATCAGTGAGATGCTCTGACAACATAAAATTAGGTATGACACATTTTCGTTAGGACTCCTCTGAACCATAACATTAATTCAAATCAAGCTTGAAGTGATGTAATGTTTAATCAAAGAAGCTAATCATCTTCTCTTGGTCACAATAATGAATTAGTTCCTGAACTGGATCTAGCCATTCTAATGATGATTGACGTTTGTTTTTGTTTTGTTTTTTTCCCTTTAGAATTGCTTATAAGCTGTAATCTATTCTGTAAGAGAATTCTGTAAGCTGTAAAAGAATAATCTATTCTTTTAAATACATGACATACATCAGCATGCTTTGCTTGGTGTCTCTCTAAACTCAAGTCTTTAGAGAGTGAAAGTCAGTAAAAACCTTTTCAATGTGTGCAGGGTGAGCATCTTAAAATGTTCTTTGGAAATATATTTCCCTATCATGATTTTGAAAGAATCACTTCATTTGCAGGTTATTTCCATTAACAGAAAGCTACCAAATTATAGTCTATTACACCTTTTATTCCACATCCTGGAGCTTCTGCCAGTCCATCCTCTGAATGATCTGAATGTCCAGGAAAGAAAGCAAGAGGAGGAAAGAAATTGGCATCTGATTAGTCAATCAGAGGAACTGGTAATCCACCTTCCCCTTTAAAGATTGTCTTATATTATATGCATTTTTTCCCCATAGCTCTTCTTTAGCCTTCCTTTCTTTCTTTTTTTTTTTTTT
This sequence comes from Mastigoproctus giganteus, assembly GCF_048544385.1. Taxonomy (NCBI): domain Eukaryota; kingdom Metazoa; phylum Arthropoda; class Arachnida; order Uropygi; family Thelyphonidae; genus Mastigoproctus; species Mastigoproctus giganteus. The sequence continues at coordinate 102,130,374 of NC_143581.1, forward strand.
TTTGGCTGATGCTGCATAAGCTCATACACTTGCTTTCTTGCATCACATGCCACTACTATTACTACTACATTCATTAGCGTGTTCAGCTACCTTTAATTTCTTAGTATTTCCCTTTTTACATATTTAAATGTTTGGCAATTTTTGTTCCCTAAACCTTTCTATCTTCTGATGTACATTTTTCTGCACACACGTGTTTTTATAAATTTGCCTTACCTAGTAGGGAGGAGAATTGTCTCACTGACCCATTTTGTTTATGGGTTTAAATATAACAAAGTCAGGAAAACGAGGTACTGAGGATTTCATGAACTGCTGGAAGTCATCAGGGAATAACTAACTGTCAGAGACATGGTTTCACACAGATATAGGGAATACAGAATTGGAATTTGGGGTGTACAATGTGTACGGAAAGGATAGACAGGATAGTAAGGGAGGAGGGATTATGCTATTACTTAAGAAACACATAAAATCTAAGAAAGCTCATCCAGTTGACATAGATGGACAGTGCAAGGTTGAGTCAGTTTGGTATAACATAAGCACCAGGAAAGGAAAAATTAGGGTAGGAGTGTGTTATAGGCCTAATGACTCTGATGAGTACAACAAACAGCTGTACAGAGAAACAGAGCAGGCCAGTAAATTAGATTTTCTTATAATGGGGGATTTTAACTTCCCAGATATAGACAGGAATTTGTGGGTTGGTCACTCATACACTAGCAAGACTTTTGTCAATTTATGGGATGATTGTGTTCTACAGCAGCATGTTCGAGAGGCAACCAGAGGGAGTAATACTCTTAATCTGATTATCAGCAGTGATTCTTTATGCATTAAGAATCTCCAGATAAAGGAACCACTAGATGGCAATGATTACAGTGTACTACATCAGGGGTAAAGGAAAGGGTTTTTGCTTTTATAAAGGTGACTACAGTTGTCTCAGAGATTTTTCTAAATTGTACACAGTGAGACCAACTAATCATGTTACCAACAGCAAATTCTAAATGTGAAGCATTCAAAGAATTGCTCTTGGAAGCTACTAGGCTATTCATACGAACTAAGAAATACTATTCAAGATTTAGACCTAAATGGATGTCAGATGAACTAATGCATGAGACACACGTAAATTATCAGGAGACACAGATGCCTAGGGTAGACATAAGATAGTCTGTAATCAAGTCACAAAGGACATTAGGCAAGCAAAGGCAGATTACGAGAAATCTTTGGCAAAGGACGCAAAGAAAAACAGTAAAGACTTTATTTATGTAAACTCTAGAAGTAAGAGGATGAAACCGATTGGTCCACTTGACATTGACTGTTTGATTGTTGATGAACCTGCTGAGGTAGCTGACAAACTGAATGAGTATTTCACATCTACATTCACACATACAGTTGTCGAGAAGCTTATCAAACTCTGTCAGTGAGCTAAATAATTTTGTAATAACTGAGAGCAAAGTGGAGGAGAAATTGTTGAAATTGAACATAAGAAAGGCACCTGGGGTGGAATGTATATGGTTATTTTAAAAGAATCAGCAACGGAAGTTACCAAACCCTTAGGCATAATTATGAAAGCCTCCTTGGACTCAGGAGAGGTCCCCATGGGAGATGTGCATATATGTCCCCAATTAACAAATAGGGATCAAAGGAGTAATTACAGACCTGTTAGTTTATGCTTCTGTCCCTGGGAAAATAATGGAGTCAATGGTTAAAGAAGCAATGGAGGATCATCTGGACAAGACTGCAGTTATAGTTCAGGCACAGCATGGGTTTGTTAGGGCAAGTCTTGTCTGACAAATTTGATAGGACACTATGAGGTCAGAAAGGAACTGGATGCAAAAAATAATTTTGATATGATATACTTGGATTTTAGGAAAGCTTTTGATACTGTTGCACATGGAAAATTACTCTACAAATTGAGCAGTATGGCATTAAGGGCAAGTTGCTGCAAGGAATAAAAGGATGGTTGAGTAGTAGAAGACAGAATGGTAATCAGTAGACACTGCTTTTTGTGGACTATTATTAGTGGATTTTCCCCATGTTCTGTGTTGGGCCCATTATTGTTTTCTGTATTTATCAATGATATTAATGAAAGTATATCAGGGCTAAAGTTTAAGTTTGCAGGCGATATGAAAGTTGATGACAGTAATGATAGTACACTACTGCAACAGGATCTGGAAATGTTCAACAGACGGGCTGAGAGGTGGCAGCTGAAGCTTAACAGTGACAAATGTTAAAGTACAGTAATACCCCGAAGTTACGCGATAGGTGGGCCCGACGAAAATCACTTAATTCAAATTCGGTTAAGTCGGGGTACAACTTTGTATATAAATACATAAATTTTGTTTAATTGGGACCAAGGACTAACAAAAACACTAAATATTTAATAAAATTGCAGTTCTTTATTAATAAAAATATGTATTAGAAAAATAAATGAGTTAGGTAAAAAAGTTATGTTGTGATGGCTTCATAAAATCTAACAAATTCGTCTGATGACACAGCGCCTTTTTTTTTTCACGCAGAATTTCTTCATAGCAAGCTAATAATTTTTTTATTCCTTGCTTTGTAGCTATAACACGTTCTTCGTTGGAGTCTATGTTTTCTAATATTCTGACATGACATGATACTTGCTTCAAAATGACTGTCAGTGACATTAGCATATTTTAGCATTTAGCATTAGTAGAGGCATTTGATGCAAGAAAGCAAGCTTATGCAGCATCAGCCAAAAAAAAAAAAAAAAAAAAAAACCCACTTCCACTTCACCCCTCTGTTCATTCAAAATACCTGTCCAGCTGAGCCTTAAACTTATTTAGGCTATCAACCTCCACTACAAGGGATGGAAGTCTGTTCCACCAACCAACCACCCGCTGGCTAAAGGCAAATTTCTGCACGTCTATCCTACATCTGTCTTTCCTCAATTTGAATTTATGCCCTCTGAGGTGATTTTTCTGAGCTAGAGGAAGAATCCCATCGGCATTGAGCATGCTCAAACCATTCAAGGCTTTATACTCAGATCACCTCGCTGGTGCCTAGTCTCCAGACACTGTAATTTGCAAAACTTAAGCCTTTCTTCGTAAGAGCACCCCTTTGTTCCATTCAATAATCTTGTTGCCCTTCTCTGTACTCGTTCCAGCAGCTCTACATCCTTCTTGAAATGAGGCCTCCAGACCTGTATACAGTACTCTAGGTGTGGCCTGACCATTGCCTTATACAAGGGAATAATCACTTCCTTATCCCTGCTGGAAAAATTCCTGTATATCATTGACAATACTCCATGAGCTACTCTTGCGCCCGTCTGCACTGCTCAGAGAACATCATATCTGCCTGCACAACCACCCCCAAGTCCCTTTCATTCTCTACCACTGTCAGTGTAGTACCACAGAGTTGATACGTTGCTCTGGGGTTGCTGTTTCCCATGTGTAGTACTTTACATTTGTCAATGTTAAACTTCATTTGCCACCTCTCAGCCCATCTGCTCAACTTTTCCAGATCCTGTTGCAGCAGCATAGTGTCAGTAGTGTCCTTGACAACCCTGCCAACCTTTGTATCGTCTGCAAACTTGGACATTAAGCTTGATATACCATCATCAATATCATTTATAAATACAGAAAACAATAATGGACCCAACACTGAGCCCTGAGGGACTCCACTAATAACATTAGTCCACGATGAGCAGTGTCCATTGATTACCACTCTCTGTCTTCTCCCCCTCAACCAACCCTTTATCCATAGCAGCAATTTGCCTCCAATGTCACACTGCTCCAATTTGTGTAGCAGTGTTCCATGTGCAACAGTATCAAAAGCCTTTCTAAGATCCAAGTATATAATATCAAAACTATTCCCTGCATCCAGTTCTTTTGTGACTGCATCATAGTATCCAATCAAATTGGTCAGGCAAGACTTCCCCTTAACAAAACCATGCTGTGTCCGAGCTATAACTGAAGTCTTGTCTAAATGAACCTGCAGTGCTTCTTTAACCAGTGCCTCCATTAATTTTCCTGGAACAGAAGTTAAGCTCACAGGTATATAATTACTTGTGTCAGCCTTTGATCCTCCTTTGTGAATTGGGGTCACATTTGCACATTTCCAGTCTATGGGTACCTCCCCTGAGTCCAAGGAAGCTCTCATAATTATGGCTAAGGGTTTGCTTACTTCCTTTGCTGCCTCCTTTAATATAACTGGATAGATCCCATCCACCCCGGGTGCCTTTCTTGTGTTTATCTTCAACAATTTCTCCTCCACTTTACCCCCAGTTATTTCAAGATTCTGTAGCTTACTGCTAGAGTTGAATACACCTCTGGCATTCCCCTCGCTGAATAACTCCTCATGTGTGAATGTCGATGCAAAATATTCATTTAGTTTGTTAGCTACCTGAGCAGGATCATCAACAGTTGACCCATCAATATCAAGTGGACCAATCTAATTCATCCCCTTCCTTCTAGAGTTTACATAAGTAAAGAACTCTTTGCTGTTTTTCTTTGCATCCCTTGCCAAGGATTTCTCGTAATCTGCCTTCGCCTGCCTAACCTCCTTTGTAACTTGGTTGCATATCAACTTGTATCTATCATAGGCTTCTGTGTCATGTGTTAATTTGTAAGTATCCCATGCATTTTTCTTCTCTGCCATATGCCTCATTAGTTCATCTGACATCCATTTTGGCCTAAACCTTGAACAATATTTCTTAGTTGGCATGTAAAGCCTAGCAGCTTCCAAGATAAGTTCTTTGAATGCTTCCCATTTTGAATTTGCTGTTGGTAACATCATCAGTTGGTCCCACTGTATAGAATTTAAATACTGTCTCAGTCCATCATAGTCACCTTTACGGAAGCAATAACCCTTCCCTTTACCCCTAATGGTAGTTACCTCTTTGAGTAAATCCCACTTCAGCACACTGTGATCACTGCCACCTAGTGGTTCATTTATCTGCAGATTCTTAATGCATGAAGAATCACTGCTGATAATCAAATCAAGAGTATTACTCCCTCTAGTTGCCTCCTGAACATGCTGATGTAGAAAACAATCATCCAATAAATCCACAAAAGCCCTGCTAGTGTGTGAGTGACCATCCCCCAAATTCCAGTCAATATCTGGGAAATTAAAATCTCCCATTATAAGACTCTCTGATTTACTGGCCCATTCTATTTCCCTGTACAGTTTCTTATTATACTCATCAGAGTCATTAGGCCTATAGCACACTCCTACTCTCAATTTTGATTTACCTATGCTTATGTCACACCAAACTGACTCAACACTGCACTGTCCAGCGATGTCGACTGGCTTCACTTCCTTGGTTTTTATGTGTTTCTTAACTAATAGCATAACTCCTCCCCCCTTCCTATCCTGTCTATCCTTTCTGTAGACGTTGTACTCCCCAAATTCCAGTTCTGCATCCCTTATATCTGTGTGACACCGCGTCTCTGATATCCCAACAATATCTGCCTTTGATGTTTTGAGCAATATCTCAAATTCATCAAATTTATTTAGTAAACTCCTAGCATTGGTGTACACGCAAGTATACCTGCACCTGTTCTTATGGTTAAAGAAGTATACCAAGTATACCTGCACCTGTTCTATTCTTAGCTACCCTAACACAACCCATGTGTTTACTTGTACCGCAATGGCTCCCAGCAGTCTCTGAAATATCATGCATCTTGTTTTTCAGGCTTCTGCTCATTCTAATAGAAGCAGTGCAAGAATCTCTTTCACCTCTGCCAGTGGCTACTGTCAATCTATTGGTCTTTGTCTCCCCCCCCCCAAGCTAGCAGTTTTCCGACCCACCTAACACTGCCTCGATAGCATCAGCAAATATTCTTGCACCCTTTCTGTTTAAGTGTATCCCATCCCTGTAGAAGCAATCTCTCCTGTTAACAAGTACAGTCCAGGCTGAAAAAAATTCTACCTCTTGAGCCTTGCACAATCTTTCCAGGGCCAAATTGATCGACAAGGCTCTCATCATATACTCCCTCCTATCGTGTCTGGGCAGAATTGCAGACACTTTCAAATTCAACCCTAATTCTCGGCTTTTGTTCAACAGTGACCTGTACTTGTTAAGTAATTCTGCCGGTCTCCTATTGAGCTGAGACCTCCTGTCAAACTTGCAATTGTCATGTGCTGCTCTGGTGGAACTGGGTCGGAAGTGTCAGATACTTCAGTGACGTTTTGCTCACCCTTCTCTATGAGCTCATTCATTGTCAGCTCCTGACTATGTGAATCCAACAGCTCGTTGACATCATCACCATTGACTTCCAAATCTAATTGCCTGGCAAGATTAACAATTTCTTCTATCACATAAGCGACATGATCAGTTTCTGACGTTGTTTTCGTCTCGTTTTTGAAAAAAAAAACGGACAATGTTTCTTCCAGACACCATTAAAGTTTTTTTTGTGAATTTCATCTCAAGATTCTTCAATGATTCTTAAGGCATCTAAAATATTGAATTGTTTCCAAAAGTCTTTAACAGATATCTCACTATTTTGTCTCATAGCTTCGTTCAGACGTGCAAATGAACGTCTCATGTAGTAAGCCTTAAATGTGTTGATGACTCCCTGGTCCATTGGTTGAAGCAAGCTGGTTGTGTTTAGAGGCAAAAACACAACTTTCACACGTGGGTCGAAATTAATTAGGGTGACAGGAGGGTGACTGGGTGCATTGTCAGTAAGAAGCATCACTTTAAATGGAATCTGTTTAGACTTGCAATATCGTTTGACTTCGGGTATGAAGTGGTGACCAAACCAGCCCTCAAAAACGGAAGCTGTCACCCAAATTTTATGATTTGACTTCCAAATCACTGGTAAGCTAATTTTAGATATATATTTTTTAAAACTCTTGGGTTTTCAGAGCGATAAATTAAGAGCTGCATTCCTGCCAACCATCACTGTCAATTGGTCTTTGGAAACCTTAAAGCCTGGAAAGTTTTTTTCATCACGTGCAATAAAAGTTCTTTTAGGCATCTTCTTCCAGAACAGGCCAGTCACCTTCTTCTATCATAGCCTTGAGTGTCTCAGGAAAAGAAGATGCAGCTTCTTTATTGGCACTTGCCGCCTCTCCAGACTCCGCGATACTGTGCCAGTTACAGTGAGTTTTAAATCGGTTGAACCAACCATTACTAGCTACAAAGTTTTCATCTTTGCCCACCTCCCCGCTTAGCTTGATAGCACACAGTGTTCTGATTGACTGGACAATTCTTCACTTTTACTTGATTATCACACCATAACTTCAGCATTGTTTTCATTTCAGCAATAATACCATGACATTTATGAATTATGCTTGAGTTCAAGGATTGAGCATTTTTCGCCGCTTCGAGAATTCTTTCTTTATCTTTTATGATTGTTCTTACTGTGGATTCCGTTAGCTCAAACTTCTTTGCCAATTCACAAATTTTCATTCTGCTATCAAAATCCTTGATAATTTTAAGTTTACATTCCAGAGATATCGTTTTCCTTTTATTACTAGGTGCAGAAGAATCAGATTTACTTCGTTTGAACGACATAGTTTTTTTAAGGGTTCAGAAAACGTATAACAAAACAATCTTAACTTTTGTCGATCGTAGAATCTTAATTGTGCACATAGTTCGCGTGAAACACGTCCAATTCGTATCACAGCAAGAGAAACATTGATGGTCGTTTTTCATATGCCATTGGTATACGGATCGACCGATCCATTTCTCTCATGAAAATGATGTAATTTTCGACAAAAGTTGAGCATGAATTCGAACACACACATATAAATATGACAGTTGGAATACAAATTCTTGTATATGTGTGCAGTGCAGCTCATGCGGCAGCAAAGTTGAATTTTGTTCATCTTTCGCTCTCACTCTCCGCCGTCACACCATATATCGATAGCATATGAAAAACGACCTTGAAGATAGTGGGCAGCAGTGTTGCCAAACGAAAAAATCAAGAACCGTGTAACTCCGAGTTCGCATAAGTCGGGGTATTATTGTACTGCATAATAGTAGCAGTTACTCCAGAGTAATGTACCAGCTGTGTGGTACTACACTCAAGGTAGTAGAGAATCAAAAGGACCTGGGGGTAATTGTGCAGTCAGATATGAAGTGATGTACTGGCTGTGTAGTACTACACTTAAGGTAGTTAGGGGTGCTGTGACCCTATGTGCCACCAGTAAGCGAAATCAAATTTGCCACCCCAAAATATTTGGATTAAAAAATAAAATAAGGCATAAATAATTATAATTCATTTATTGAAAAAGAAAAGAATTACAACATATCTCACATATAATATAATGAAACAATTAACAAATATAACAAAATCATTCTGAAAATAAACTTTAAATATTAAATCGCAGTAATTGTACAATAATAAAATAAAAGGAAAATTATACAAATTCATGTTTCCTTGCTTTAAGAGATGCGAATTTATTAATTATTTCATTTATATTTATTTGTTCCAAAAGATCATTTTCTATTGAAATTATTGCGAAATTAGAGTCGTTGTCGAGACATTTTCAATCGTAAATAATTTTTGATTAATTTTAATTTTGAAAATCTCCGTTCACCTGAAGCAGTTGAAATTGGTAAAGTGAAACTGGAAAAATTCTTAATGCAACGGCTACATTTGGAAAAGTATTTATAAAATCATTTTTAAAAAAATATTGTAACACTTCAAATGAAGTATACACCAATGAGCCAAAACATTATGACCAGCGAGTCGTTATGCAAATCGAAGCAACTGGAGGTGAACTACGGCGCATGCGTGGGTCGGGACACTGTATAAAAAACACCTGATACTGAGCTCCGTTAATCAGTGTTACTCTTGTTCAGATGGGAAAGGCAGCAGACTTAAGCGAGTTTGACAAAGGCCAAATTATAATGGCCAGACGACTGGGTCAGAGAATATCCGAAACAGCATGACTGGTGGGATGCTAATGGTCAGCCGTGGTTAGTACCTACCGAAAGTGGTCCGAAGAGGGGAAACGCACGAACTGCCGGCAAAGTATTGGACGACCATGGCTCGAGGTGAGCAAAGGCTCTCCCGGATGGTTGTGGCAACAGAAGGACGATTGTGGTGCAACTCGCTGGTAATTGGAATGATGGTGATGGGAGTAATGTGTCACAACATACAGTACAGCGAACCCTGCTGAAAATGGGGCTGCGTAGCCACGTGCTGCTCCAAGTCCCCATGCTAACCACAGTTCACCAGCATCAGCGCCAACATGGGCACGCGAGCATCGAAACTGGATATTGAGTGATTGGAAGAAGGTCTTCTTTTCCAATGAATCACAATTCCTGTTGCACAATGTGGACAGCCAGGTACGTGTGATTCGTTTACCTTGGGAAGTGGTGGTGCCTGGATGCACCATGGGACGCAAACAAGCCAGTGGCAGCGGTTTCATGCTTTAGGCAATGTTCTGCTGGGATACCCTGGGTCCAGTCATCCATGTGATGGGCACTCTAACGTCTACCATCTACCTAAACATCATTGCTAACCAGGTACACCCTTTCGTTGTAATGGTCTTCCTCTTTCAGCAGGATAATGCGCCGTTCCACACCACCCGGATTGTTTGAGACTGGTTCGCGGAGCATGAGGAAGACTTCCAGGTTCCTCAGACATCAGTCCCATCAAGCATCTGTGGTTTGTGTTGGAATAGCAACTCTGATCTGCAGCGTCTCAACCGTGGACCTTACAGGATCTGCTGGTTACATGTTGGTACCATATACCACAAGATGCATTTAGAAATCTTGTAGCGTCCATGCATTGCCGGGTACGAGCTGTTTTGGATGCTGTTGTTTTTGTTGTAGTAATTTGGTTTTTAGGAGCATTAGCAACTAAGGCCATATTGCTCCGGGGATATGCAGTGGTCATTCCCTGACCTTTCCGCATCCTCCATATTTGGTGGTCAAGGGCTCAAATCCCGGTCTAATCAAGAAGCGTGTGCTACGCACTGCTGCTCCTGCCCACCTGGCTACAGAAGTGCTGTTTTGGATGCATGTGGAGGACCAACATAATATTAGGTAGGTGATCATAATGTTCTGGCTCATCGGTGTAAATTTATATTCAATATAAATTTGAAGTACTCTAAGTTCTTCAGATAATGCTAAACCATCAATATCAGGCTGATTACGATCAGTATCACTTAACTTAATATGTAAATCTTTGCAATGATTTTATAAATCTTCATCTGACCATTTTTTTTTTTTTTAAATTCAGAATTATAAAAGTATTTAAATATTTCTACATGTACTGTCGTATTTGTAAACCTTTCAAGTTAATGAGAAAATTGTTGTGTCCATAATTTGAAAGAAAAAAATTAATTTTGAAATTTTGTTGCAGATTCTGAATACCTTCATCTCTACTTTCATAATCAAAATGATGTTTTTTTTCAATGCCAATGATAGCAGCCATATTATTAGCCGAATCGAGAATATTTTTTGACTGCTTCCTCTATGCTATTTTCTTTAAAATATTTCATGATATTTTCTAGAAATTCAAGAGCTTGATATATATCCGAATCTTTATCATGCCAAATTATAATTGAACAAAGAAACTTATGAGATATTATTTTTAAGACTATTGATTTAGCATGATTCCTTGTATCCATATTTTTATTTTCATCTTCGGTGATTATTGCAAAATACTAGAAATGAATAGCTTCGCTAGTATTTCTGGTATTTTATCTGTAATATTTTGTGAAATATTTCAATTATTTAATCACCCAAATAATACACAATATTTTTTGATTCAGATTTCCGAATATGGCGAATATGTTCTGCCATAACTGAATCAAATTTAGCAATTGTTGCAGAAAGTTTTAAAAAGTTACCATTGTCATTTTCGTATAAATCTTTTAAAGATCCCCTTGAATGCTATACATTGCCTTGCTAAAAATAGTATCATACATATTATTCTGGCTGAACTCCAAAACATGGGTATCTCTGTTGCGGGCATGGCCGAAGAACGAAGTGATGGTCCGGTCGAGTTCTGTGATTGGCTGATTATTGCGAATGCATAATATACCTCATTTTGCTTTTCTAATTGTTTGATTGGATGCAAATTCGCTTCTGATTTTAGTGGGAAATGCCAAATTATCATGCTGTTGTTTAGTCGTCATCATGCTGCCCTCGGTTATTGTGTTTTAGTTATTCCGGTTTGCAAAAAGGATGGAAGACTGTAACTGAATGATGTATGAGTGTGAATTTGATACCTTTGGAATACAGTACATGTTTTCAGTGTGGTGTTTGATGAAGGGTACTGGCATGCCTGGACTGATGAGAATTTTTTTTTTTTTTTTCTTTTTGTTTTGCTTTCAAGTTGATTCTTGACAATTTGATGTGTTCCGCAGGAATTGTATATGTGAATTGCTGGTATCAGATTCTCCTTTTGTTCTGGGGAAGCAACTCCCAGAAAAAAGAAGAAACGTTTCTGTTCACATGCATGACCAATTCTCATTATTAATACACACAAAATCGTCTAGTAATGGGTGTGTTAAGGGGAAGTCTTGTCTGAGCATTTTGATTGGATACTACGATGTAATTACAAAGGGAACTGGGTGCAAGGAATAATTTTGATATCATATATTTGGATCTTCGAAAGGCTTTTCATACTGTTGCACATGGAAGACTGCTGCACAAATTGGAGCAGTGTGGCATTGGAGGAAAATCTGGTATGGATAAAGAGATGGTTGAGTGGGAGAAGACAGAGTGGTAATCAATGGACACTGCTCTTCGTGGACTAACATTATTAGTGGAGTCCCCCAGGGTTCAGTATTGGGTCCATTGTTTCTTTCTGTATTTATTAATGATATTGATGATGGTATATCAGGCATAATGTCTAAGTTTGCAGATGATACTAATAGAACACACTTGTATACGAAAAGATCTAAACTAATTTATATTTACCATAGGCTTCTTTATCACATAATTTATATGCATCCCATGCATTTTTCCAGTTACATGGACCCATCTGGTAGGATTCTGAGACTTTTGCAATTATTAATGACCTCGCACAGATTATTCTTTTATCTCCAAGAATACCAGACAATCTTAACCATGCAGCCAACACACTTAAAATCTTTTTCTCACAAACAATCCTAAGTACACTGTCGAGGGAAGTGGTCCTGTAGGCACCTCAGATCACAATTTGGTAATGGTCTGTTCTCCAACAGAACCTTTCTCTCATGGCCATTTTTAATCTCGTGTTTTTTTTGCATTACAAGAATTCGAAATGGGATGAACTGCAAGATTTCTTTTCTTCTTTTCCTTGGCCGGATTTCTGTTTCAAATCTTCCAATGTCAACATTTGCTCAGATCATGTTAGTGAAATTATTCTTGTTTTTTTTATTTTTTTTTCCAGTTTTTTTTTTTTTTTTTTGAAATTGATGTTTCTTCTGTGAGTCATGTTTTAACATGTGATTTGGGAATGTGGTTTGGTTTTTCCACATTTGTCTGACTAGATCTTCATCAATGTGCCGAAGTTTAAAATTTGCCTGGTCGACTGCTGTTTTTCTCAAAGGAAAATTGTTATAGTCCTCAAATGTCATCTGTGTACTTCTAAAACAAACATCCTTACTTTATTGTTTTTTTTTTTTTTTTTTTTGTGGAATATTCTGATCCAGACAGGTTCATATTTTTAGCCAGGTCCAGTTTGGTGAAAGCCCTCATTCCATTTGGTTATCATTATTTTAGCATATGCCACCATCTGTACTCTTTCTTACACAGTAGGTGTTTGCCAAAACACCCATTCTGTATTTCTAAAGAGAACTTCCAATATAATGTTACATTTTTATCAGTAAATGCCTTTATAAAGGTATCTACAAATTATTTGTAAATAATAGATAATATTAAAAATTGCCATTAATTTATACAGTCTATGCTAGCTAAACATGTGAACATTGAGTCAAGTTTAACAAGTTACAACAATGCTCCTGAACTCCAGAAGGCATACAGTTTGGCTGATCTTAGGTAAAAACATAATTCAGGAACTTATACTTAACTTTTGGTATAATATGATATTTACAATATCTCATAATTCAAAAAATTGATAATTTAGGGCAAATAATATGAATTTTTTAGTTAATATATTTTTAATGGCCCTGGAAATTATTTCATCCTGGATCTCATGAATACATCATTGTTCATGCAGTACCAATGATGAACTCATCACTGGTACTGCATGAACAGTATATAAATGGTGCTATAGTCTTAGAATTTTAAATTTACTTGAATATATTTTGCACCAAATTAGAAAAATAAAATTCATTCAAATTTTCACTTTATTTTCATAGTATTTTTATTTATAAATACTTTTATATATTTATTATTTAACTGTTTCTGGAGTGAATTCTCTGAAGGTATGTTGGCTCTGGACTGTGAGTTTTCCACTAGTTTTGGAAAATTACTCCAATTGGTTCAATTGGGGTAAGTTTCTTAGTGAGTTTTGTAAATGTGGAAAAATTAAATCTTTCTGTAAGTGTTTTTAAATATTGATTTGTTCTAATTTTGACTTGGTTATCCAAAATTAAAGTAAAATTATTGTCCAAAATCAAATCAGAATTTTTTAAAAAAATCTAACAAAAGTAGAATTAAACATAAAATTAAAATCTCATTATTTTTCTTTTTTGATGAAGATAAGTGCAATAAATAAGTGATTTCCACACTTATTTATCACATGACTCATCTATCAAATTCAGGATCAGAATTTTTTAGCCACTTGTTTTTTGGTAACAGGGAAAGTATGAGCAATAGCAAATCCCCCCCCCCCCTAATCTTTTTGGCAGATGCAGAAAAAGTCTGCTTATTTGATTTAACATTTATAATACAGCCACTCCCCAAATTTTCAGCCACGCGTCGGAATTTTCCTAAATGCTTATGCAGCACTCGCAAATTAGATTGGATTTGATTGAAGCAAAAAAGAAATGCTCGGCGAACATGTAAATAAAATTTATTCATTTTTTTTTTTTTTTTATCTCATGTACAGGAAAAAATGCAAAAGTGTACAAAATTACAAAAATTTCAAAATTATAAAATTACAAAAAGAGAGAGGAGACAGGCATAACATCGGCAAGCTTTACATTTTGATCATCGTTGCCAGAATTAACTCTCCAGCTGATAAGCACGCCGCTGCTGAAGTTGAGGGCTGTGGAGATTTAGAAGGAGTTTTTTTTCCAACACATCACAATTTCTCTGCAGCTGCAGAATCAGCACTGGCGACTTCACCACATACTTTAATGTTTTGTACACCAGTGCGATGCTTGAATCTATTAAACCCACCCATTGCTTGCCACAAACATGACTTGGGGTTCACCGTACTTATCCTTAATATCTTCATAAATACTTCTTGCTTTTGTTTGAATGGCCACATTGGACTCAGGTACACTTGCTTCTGAATCTGATTTTCCATCCATATCATTAACAGATTTTCCATCTTCGATAAAGCACCTTGAACGCTGTTTTGTGATCACTGTTGATATTAAATGCGTTGATCCTTTTATGTGCGCACTGCTCTTTTATATGCACACTGTCCCTTAAAATAGTATGCACTGTTGAAGAGCGAGACCTAATTTCGTGCAATTGATGACAAACTTTGTCCTGCTTTGTACTTCTTAATTTAATCATCTTCATTTCTAAATAAATTTTGTTTCGTTTCCTAGCACTGCCAGCACTTTCACTTTCCACTGGTCCTTTCCCTTCACCATTATAATAAGTAAATATGAATGAAGAGAAGATAATGAAAATTTATTTGTTTTTTATGTGATTGAAGATTTCAGCGAAGAGAAACTCATTTCACCGTAATACCGTAACATAAAAACCCACAGAATTCCAGTTATCGGTATTAGCGCAAATGCAATAAGATCGAGTTTACTACCCATTTATAATAGATTGTGCTAACAGAAAAGCCCAGTAAACTAGAAAGTGAAAATTGATTTTATTGTTTTATGGTAGGGACCTCCAGAAATATGCTTTAGAAAAATATCACAAAGGTTTTCAAAATTGATACTTATAACAGAACATATAATAACGATGAAAGTGTAGTGCAATTTCCATTATACAAATCGGCTAAGGTAAAGAAAGCCTGCAAAAGTTCGATTAAATTTACCGGTAAAAGTACTTTACCGAAATGGCATCTGTATTGTTGCTCGCTCAGTAAACTGATGGTGGGTGTTATTGGTCTGAAGTAGAAGTTTTTTTTTTTTTTTTTATGAAAACCCCAAACACGAAAGGTATCAAAACCTATAGTACTTAGTACCGTGCATGGGTTGAAGGGAAGTATGGGGGGAAGGGGGGATGCCGGAAACTTTGCTCTAGAGACTAAACATGGGTTTCACCACTTCAAGCCTCCAATAAGCAAAGTGGTGGTATTTCACCGGTTGATGAAAGTCATCTACCACCTAAGATAACTACAGGAGCTTGAAACCCTCCCAAAATGGAGGGGCAGGTAACCTGACCTTTTTTCTTTAGAATCACTAATTGAATTAACTAATTGAATCACGAACAGAGTCATATTGGAAGTTCTGGCGTCGTAAAAAATGTTCGCAACATAGTTTCACCGGCAAACTTTTCAAAATTTGCCGTGCTTCTCGTGTGGGCTTCCTTTGCTTTTTTTTTTTTTTTTTTTTTTTTCATAATAAACAATTTATCTGCTAGTCCACCAGTGAGTCTGAAGAAAGAAGGTCAGGTTACCCCCTCCACTTCGGGAGGGTTTCAATCTCCCATGGGATTCAATTTCTACTCCTGACCGATAACACCCAACCATTGTTTACCGAGCAAGCAACAATACAAATGCTGTTACGGCAAAGTACTTTTACTGGTAAATTTCATCAAACTTTCGCATGCTTCTCGTGCCGGCTTTCTTTACCTTTGCTTAAAAATCACCTTTTAGAGAAATAAATAGCTTAGTTATATAGCGAAAATTTCAACTTCTGAGGTCTTTCAACAAATTACCAAAAAAAAAAAAAAAAAAATGTGTTATTGGATTCATATTATAATATTTTCACGATACCTCCATTTATTCATTTATTCCTACGGGATGCAAAATATGTTTCCAAGATTTTTTTAAATTTGCACTGGCCAGCAAAAACTTATGTTAAGCCAAATTTCCATAAATGAAGTATTACGTAAGCCAGGGAGTTGCTGTACTTATAATGGCCTGATAGATGCAATCTGCTCCTCCTTCAATTTTAAAAACAGTTTTCATGCTGCCATTGATGATTATGTATGATTATACTATGATTATATACTAGTAGATAGCATTGCTCACTTAAAGATTTCAAGACAATTCATGTATGAATGAAAACATTATTTAAAACTTCTTGGAAAAACATATGTTCATATATGAATACAATATTCTTGAACGAACATACATACGTTGGTTTCAAGGTTTATTGTGATAATCTAGTCAGGAAAATGGGTAACATGTTTTGTAAAGATGATAGGTGGACTTGAACCAAGGCGTGTCTGCCAGGATCAATGCTTATTGCCAATAGATTGTCCTATTTCAAAGCAGGTAAAGAGAACACTATTATTTGTTTGGGGATTAATGATATTAAATGGACATGAGCTGATTATTTGTTGAATAAGTACAAGGCCACACTAAAAATGCAATAAGTTAGGTCAAAATATATGATAGGAAGGATTATATGGGTGGGGGGATTATTATCAGTGTAGTGTGCATTTGTAGGTAGAAGGAATCTGTTTTGTAGAGATTTGATTCATTTAAATAAAGTTGGTACAAGAGTTTTTGCCAGTATGAATGAGGTTACATTAAAGTTTCAGGGATACTACTGATGCGGGAACAGTTGTAATTCTGATATATGTTTAACTGATGACATGAGTCAAAGTAATGAATATATCTCAAGGGTACTTTGTTTTTTGCTACAACAGCTGATATTGGCAAGAGGTCCCAATAGTAGCAATGTTTCAAACAAAAAGGAGGTGTGTTTTTTGAAACATTACTACCTGAGGCTGCTAAGGAAACAAAGCTTTTATAATTTTGAGCAGTGTGGCAGGGTAGTAAACTGTACAAGAATACTTATTCTTAACTGTTTCTACAGTATTGTTAGAAGTTTTATCAATAAAATGAGTGAATTTGAACTCTTCATTAGGAAAACTAATGATGAGTTTTTAATGCAGACATACTAGGACTAATGGAAATGTTCTGCCACTCAGCACTGGATGGTGCATTTCACTATAGAACGTATCACGTTAGGAATGATAGAGACGTGAGAGGGTGGGGTCGTGAATATTCCTGCCATTATAGAATCTGTGGTGTGAGTTAGTTGGAAGCAAAGATATAATGAGAGTAGAAGTAATCTACAGACCAGAAGCTCGTCAAGAGCATGACAAGAGTCTCAACAAGCAGATGTGAATGTCCGAAGTCTTATTATAGGTGATTTCAATCTGCCTCTAATTAATTAAAGAAAATGTGAGAGGAAACTTGCCATCGAACAAAATTTTTAAATAAACTAGATATTTATTATTTGTACCAGCACATAAGAGAATATTTTAGACCTGATTATTACTCTTGAGTTAGATGGCATTGTAGGGCTCGTGGTACAGGTGTCATTTGACAGGAAGAGAACATGCAGTCATTAGTTGGAAGGTGGATGTTGTACTTTTTAATGATAAAGCATATGTTTTTATTTTAGCTTCAAAGGGGACTATGACAGTTTAAGACTACATGGCATCTGTCAACTGGGCAAGTTGCAAAGGGAGGATTATTGCAAAGCAATAGTCACAGAAACCTTGAACGCATACATATGAGTCAAATGAGTAAGGAAATATAGCACATAGAAGATGCCAAGATGAGTGCACACAGAGACAGTGTAATAGAGAGAAGAAAAAAGATAGCAGTGAAGAAAGTTACAGAGTGATGACAAGTAGTAGTAGTGGCACATGATGCAAGAAAGCAAGTGTAGGAGCTTATGCAGCATCAGCCAAAAAAAAAAAAAAAATCACACCATTCCCTCCAAATGCCTGTCCAGTTCCTCCTTAAATTTATTTAACCTATCAACTTCTACAACGACAGATGGAAGTTTGTTCCAGCAATTAACCACCCGCTGGCTAAAGGAAATTTCCGCACATCTATTCTACATCTGTCCTTTCTTAATTTGAACTTATGTCCCCGTAGGTTGGTAATCTGAACAAGTGGAAGGATCCCATCAGAATTCAGCGTGCTCAACCCATTCAAGGCCTTATAGACCTCAATCAGATCACCGTGCAGGTGCCTAGTCTCCAGCCACTGCAATTTGCAGAACTTAAGCCTCTCTTGGTAAGAGAATCCCTTCATTCCCCTCACCAATCGTGTTGCTCTTCTCTGTACACGCTCAAGCAAATCTACATCCTTCCTAAAATGAGGCCTCCAGACCTGTACGCAGTACTCAAGGTGTGGCCTGACCATTGCCTTATACAGAGGGACAATCACCTCCTTTTCCCTGCTAGCAAAATTCCTATATATCATTGACAAAACCCCATGACCTGCCCTAGCAGCCTGTCTGCACTGCTCAGAAAACTTCATATCTGACTACACAATTACTCCCAGGTCTTTTTCATTTTCTACCACCTTAAGTGTAGTACCACACAGTTGGTACGTTTCTCTGGGGTTACTTCTACCCATATGCAGTACTTTGCATTTGTCAAGGTTGAACTTCAGTTGCCACTTCTTAGCCCATCTGCCCAAATTATCTAGATCCTGTTGCAGTAGCACACTGCCATTACTGTCATTAACAACCCTGCCAACCTTTGTGTCATCTGCAAACTTCGACATTAAGCCTGATATACCTTCATCAATATCATTGATAAATACACAAAACAACAGTGGACCCAACACCGAACCCTGTGGGACTCCACTAATAACATTAGTCCACGAAAAGCAGCACACCCATTGATTACCACCCTCTGTCTTCTCCCACTTAACCATCCTTTTATCCATTGTAGCAACTTACCCTTAATACCATTCTCCTCCAATTTGTACAGTAGTCTTCCATGCGCAACAGTGTCAAAAGCTTTCCTGAAATCCAAGTATATGATATCAAAATTATTTTTTGCATCCAGTTCCTTTGTGACCACATCATAATAACCAATCAAATTTGTCAGACAAGACTTTCCCTTAACAAACCCATGCTGTGTTTGAATTATTGCTGCAGTCTTGTCTAGATGATCCTGCAATGCATCTTTAACCAGCGACTCCATTATTTTACCCGGAACAGAAGTTAAACTAACTGGTCTGTAATTACTCGTGTCACCCTTCGATCCACCTTTGTGAATTGGGGACACATTTGCACATCTCCAGTCCGTGGGAACCTCCCCTGAGTCCAAGGATGCTCTCATAATTATGGCTAAGGGTTTGCTTAGTTGCTTTGCCGCCTCCTTTAAAATAACTGGATAGATCCCTTCCACCCCTGGTGCCTTTCTTATGTTTAACTTCAACAATTTCTCCTCCACTTTGCTCTCAGTTATTACAAAATCATTAAGCACACTGCTACAATTTGATAACCTTCTTCCATTTTCAAATTGTAATAATTCCTCACGTGTGAATGTAGATGCAAAATACTCATTCAGTTTGTTTGCTATCTGAGCAGGATCATCAACAGTCGAACCATCGATGTCAAGTGGACCAATCATATTCATCCCCTTCCTTTTAGAGTTTATATAAGTAAAGAAATCCTTGCTGTTTTTCTTAGCATCTTTTGCCAAAGATTTCTCGTAATCCACCTTCGCCTGCCGAACCTCCTTTGTGACCTGATTACAGACTAGCTTATATCTGCCACAGGCTTCTGCGCCACCTGATAATTTATATGCATCCCATGCATTTTTCTTCTCTGTCACGAGTCTCATTAGTTCATTTGATAACCATTTAGGCCTAAACCTTGAACGATATTTCTTAATCGGTATATAAAGTCTAGTAGCTTCCACGATTAATTCTTTGAATGCTTCCCACTTAGAATTTACTGTTTGTAACATCGTCAGTTGATCCCACTGTACAGAATTTAAAAACTGTCTGAGACCACTGTACTCCCCTTTACGGAAGCGAAAACCCTTTCCTTTACCCCTGACAGTAGTTACCTCTTTGAGTAAATCCCACTTCAGCACACTGTGATCACTGCCACCTAGTGGTTCCTTTATCTGCAAATTCTTAATACACGAATGATCACTGCTGATAACCAGATCAAGAGTGTTACTTTCTCTGGTTGCCTCTCGAACATGCTGCTGCAGAAAACAATCATCCAATAAATCTACAAAAGTCTGACTAGTGTGTGAGTGACCAACCCACAAGTTCCAATCAGTATCTGGGAAGTTAAAATCCCCCATTATAAGACATTCTGATTTACTGGCCCACTCTATTTCTCTGTACAATTGTTCATTGTACTCATTCAAAGTACTGAAGCCTACAAGATACAAGTTGATCTGTAATAGTGAAGGTTAAGGCATCACAGACTATGAGAAAGCACTATCTACCAGAGTAAAGATTAACAGAGACAAAGAGCTTACATATGTAAATACAAACTTAAATAAAAACAAATCAGATATATATTTTTTTCATTATATTTTTATTGTTATTTTTGACTTATTCTTTTTTTTTTATTTATTTATTTTTTTATTATTATTATTAGGTTTTTTTTTTTTTTTTGGTTGGTGCAGCAAAAGTCTTTGGCTTCCTTGCACTATATAGTTAATACTAAAATGCTGGAAAAGTTTAAGTTGCATAGAAACATCACCATTATTATTGTGAATAATTTATTTAGTCAAATTAAAAATTCCACAGTTTAATAAGGAGATTTCTAGAAATTTGTGTGGAACAATGATGGCTTTAATAAACCAGTACACTGGTGACTATCAGACCAGAACTGAATTTTTTGTTTTGCAAAAACTGGAATGAAAAACATTCAAAATATTTTCATAGTTTAGCTTCAGACCTATCCAACCAACTCTTCTTATTTTTTTCTTCTTTTTTTTTTTTTTTTGGATCATACTTCTGTTATATGTATTTCCTAAAAATTGTGGTCTACAGGAGTTGAAGTCCAGCAGCAATAAATATCTTCTGTCATCTCAACACGCAATATCATGTTATCTCAGCACAGGACTAGAGTACCATTGATTTCTGTAAGCTTTCCTTTTTAAAATTACTATACAAGAAAAAAAAATTCTGTGACAAGTAGTATACTTATTATCTCTTTTCTGCTTGGGATAATTTCATTTACAAACTTAATTTACTGTTTAAGAACCAATTATTTTCCACCTCTGTGATGTCACTGAGTAATGTACTTGTTTTAACCAGTTATTATTAATGTAGGCATTCGTTTTCAATTCTTGGTCAAGACAGAATCATATTTTGATGCTTGCCTACCATTATCTAGTGAAATGTTTTGCTGTAATTCCTTTTAAGTTATTTCAAGTAAAACAGTCAAGTTCTATTACTGATCTAAAAATACTTATATAATTCCATAATATGCAGCTATTTGAAAATTAGCTTTTCATTTATTAGTGGAGGCATGCATAAAAATTAACATTCCAATATTTTAATAGAATATACCCAAAACAAAAGTTATATCTTACAGATTCTTGGTCAGGGACAGAATCGACTTTTGACGCTCACTCACCGTTCTCAAATCAAACGTTTTGCTGCAGATCTTTTAAGGATACTGAAATCACGTGCAAGCAAACAGATTACTCTGTCTGAATTGCCTACTGTGTATGAGCAGAGCATAGGTAAACCATTAAATATTTCTGACTATGGTGTTTGTGAAATTGAAGATATGCTAACAGAAATTTCAGATAGCGTTGTTGTGGTAAGTTTTTTAATTTATAGCTTTGTTATAATTGAAGTATTTTATGTGTATATAAAATCTTTACCATAAGAATAATCTTCCATATTATATATAAATCAATTCTAGCAATTTCTCAGACAAGGCATTCATGTTATTTTTGATTAGCATTAGCATTAGTACAGGCACATGATGCAAGAAAGCAAGCTTATGTAGCATCAGCCAAAAAAACACCATTCTCATTTTGTCCATCCACTCGCTCCAAATGTGTATCTAGTTCTGCCTTCAATCTATTTAAGCTATCAACTTCTACAACGACAGATGGAACTTTGTTCCAACAATAATCACCCGCTGGCTAAAGGCAAACTTTTGAACAATCTATCCTTCAATTGTCTTTCCTCAATTTGAATTTATGCCATCTCTGGCAATTATTCTGAGCAAGAGGAAGAATCCCATCAGGATTGAGCATGCTCAAATCATTCAAGGCTTTATACACCTCAGTCAGATCACCTCGCAGGTGTAATTTGCAAAAATTTAAGCCTTTCTTCATAAGAGCAACCCTTTGTTCCATTCACTAATCTTGTTGCCCTTCTCTGTACTCGTTCCAACAGCTCTACATCCTTCGTAAAATGAGGCTTCCAGACCTGTAAGCAGAACTCAAGGTGTGGCCAGACCATTGCATTATACAAGGGGATAATCACCTCCTTATCCCTTCTAGAAAAATTCCTGTATATCATTGACAAGACACCATGAGCCAATCTTGCAGAATCTCTGCACTGCTAGAAAACTTCATATCTAACTGCACAATTATCATCAGGTCCTTTTCATTCTCTACCACTATCAGTGTAGTGATACATTACTCTGGAGTTACTGCTTCCCATATGCGGTACTTTACATTTCTCATGGTTAAACTTCAATTGCCACCTCTCAGCCCATCTGCTCAACTTTTCTAGATCCTGTTGCAGCCGACCTTCGTATCATCTGTAAACATGGACATTAAGCCTGATATACCATTATCAATATCATTAATATATACAGAAAACAACAATGAATCTGACACTGAACCCTGCAGGACTCTACTAATAACATTAATCCACGAAGAGCAGTGTCCATTGATTACCACACTGTCTTCTCCCACTCAACCATCCCTTTATCCATAGCAGCAATTTTCCTCCAATGCCACACTGCTCCAGTTTGTCCAGGATTCTTCCCTGTGCAACACTATCAAAAGCCTTTCTAAGATCCAAATATATGATATCAAAATTATTCTTTGCATCCAGTTCCTTTGTGACCACATCATAATATCCAGTCAAATTGGTCAGACAAGACTTCCCCTTAACAAATCCATGCTGTGTCTGAGCTATAACTGAAGTCTAGATGATCCTGTGATGCTTCTTTAACCAGTGCCTCCATTAATTTCCAAGGAACAGAAGTTAAACTAACAGGTCTGTAATTACTTGTGTCACCCTTTGATCCTTCTTTGTGGATTGGGGTCACATTTGCACAACTCCAGTCCATGGGTACCTCCCATGAGTCGAAGGAAGCTCTCATAATTATGGCTGAGGGTTTGCTTTCTTCCTTTGCTGCCTCCTTTAATATAACTAGATAGATCCCATCCACCCCAGGTGTTGGGGTGGATGGAATATGTGCCTTTCTTATGTTTATCTTGAACAATTTCTCCTCCACTTTACTCTCAGTTATTCAAGATCATCTAGCTTACTGCCAGAGTTTAATACACCTCTGGCATTCACCTTCCTGAACAACTCTTCATGTGTGAATGTAGATGCAAAATATTCATTGTTTGTTAGCTGAGCAGGATCATCAACAGTAGAACCATCATTATCAAGTCGACCAATCTGATTCATCCCCTTCCTTCCTTCTAGAGTTTTCATAAGTATAGAACGCTTTGCTGTTTTTCTTTGCATCCTTTGCCAAAGATTTTTCGTAATCTGCCTTTGCCTGCCTAACCTCCTTTGTGATTTAGTTACAGACCAGCTTATATTTATCATAGGCTTCCATGTCACCTGTTAATTTATATGTATCCCATATAAATTTCTGCTCTGCCACATGACTAATTAGTTCATCTGACATCCATTTAGGCCTGAATCTTGAACAATATTTCTTAGTTGGTATGAAAAGCCTAGTAGCTTCCAAGATTAATTCTTTGGATACTTCCCATTTTGAATTTGCTGTTGATAACATCATCAGTTGGTCCCACCGTACAGAATTTAAATATTGTCTCAGACCACCGTAGTCACCTTTATGAAAGCAAAAACTGTTCTCTTTACCCACTTATATAAGGTCCTAATTAGATCTCAGCTAGATTACATAGTACCTGTTTATGACTCAGCAAGTTAGAGCACCTTGGCCCATTTTGCACCCTCATCCAGCATTCTTCTCTTAGGATAGCAGGCGCCTCCGTAGCCAGGTGGGAAGGAGCAGCAGCGCGTAGCACACGCTTCTTGATTAGACCGGGGTTCGAGCCCGTCACCACCAAATACGGAGGATGCGGAAAGGTCAGGGAATGACCACCGCATATCCCGGAGCAATATGGCCTTAGTTGCTAATGCTCCTAAAAAAAAAAAAACCAACCAAATCTTAGGATAGCTCTAGGTATATACAGATCATCACCAGTTCAAAGTCTTTATGTTGAGGTTCACGAACCTCCACTTAGCATCAGAAGAAAGACATTGTTGATGAATTACTCAGCTAAAATTAAAATCCTGCCTACTCATCCTGTTTGGCCACTACTGCGTGATCATCATTGGAAAAGCCACTACGCAAATAAACCCAGAACAATTTGGCCTAATGGTATCAGACTGCAGAATCTAACAGAAAGCTGTAACATTCAACTTTATAATATCCTCAGAGAATCAAAAGATCCGGATCCACCATGGACTACCTTCATACTTTATTGTGGTGAATACTTTGAGCATTGAGGTCAAAGTTCTGTAGCAAGTACTAACATTCAACAACTACATTTTTCTCACACACAAAAATATCCCCACTTTACTTAGATCTACACTGATGGTTCAAAGTCTGACATTCAAGTAGGTTCAGCTGCTTTCTTCCTGAATGCTACTATCTCAATGTCACTTCCGGCCGAATGCAGGTTATACTGCAGAGCTCCATGCCATCAAGCTTGCCATGAAAAAGGTCTCACTCCTGTCAATAAATAAAAGCATAATATATATTGATTCACAGAATGCTCTTTTAGCTTTGAAAAGCAGTTCCACACCTAGCAGTCCTCTATTAAACCTTATAAAACATGAGCTGATATGTCTTCTTGAGCATCAGAAAACTGTTGTCTTCTCTTGGATCCCAGGTCATAGTGATATTCCAGGAAATTAATGTGCAGCTGATGCTGCAAAGCATTCCTCCAGCATAGCCTCACGAAATGATCTAGTCCCGTATTCTGATTACAGACACAATGTACTGAGAAGATGTATGGAAAAATGGACACTTCTGTGGAAAATGCAAACAAATAACAAGCTATTTAAACTAAAACCTGAACCACAAATATGGACATCTAGCCATCATAAAAATAGAAAAGAAGTAATATTAGCCAGAAGAAGTAATGATACTCACCTCAAACATCTCTACCTGCTTACAAGAAATGGCCACCCACAGTCTGCACACTGCTTCCTACCACTTACAGAAAAACATATAAACATAAACAAACTCCTTGAGTGTAACTTGTTCAACAATTCTCGACGAACATCATTTAGTTTCATTTCAGATCTACGACAATCTCTGTCTCTCAATAGCATCATAGGTAAAGAAGCAAATCTCTCTGAATACTTTCTCTATTTAAAACGAATTCAAATGTATGACCATTTCTAACTGCTTCCTGTACAGTTCGCATAAGTGATCTCAATTAATTTTGGAGATGCAATATGGCCTAAGTAGCCCTTGCGGCAGAAAATACCATAAAAAGTACTATAGATCTTGATTCCTCTTTCGTGTTTGGGGGTTCCATAAAAAAAAAAAATATATATCCACATCAAGTTGGCCAATATGATTCAGTCACTTCCTTCTGCTGTCAGTAAAGATTTCATTACTGAATTGTTGGTTTTCTTGGCATTCTTTGCTTCATAATCTGCCTAATCTTGTCCGCCCTCCTTTCTGATTAGATTACAGACTAGTTTATATTTACCATAGGTTTCTGTATCATCTGATAAATTATATGTATTTTTTTCCTTGAATTTTCTTCATTGCTACTAGTTTCATCAGTTCATCTGACATCGATTTAGTTCTGATCCTGAAACAGTATTTCTTAGTTGCTATGAAAAGCTTAACTTCCATGGACGTATTCAGGAGGGGCAGAGGCATATGTCCCCACTTAACCACATTATAAGTGTATGCATATAAGTGTTCTTAGGTCTATATAAAAAAAAAAAAAAAAAACACTCAAAAATCTGGTCATCATGCCCCTCCCCTCTTACAATGATACCTAGATACGATAGTGGCATCTTCTACAAATACTTCCCTGAATGCTTTCCATTTAGTATTTGCTGTTGGTGACATCAGATGTTTCCACTGTATAGAATAAAAAACTGTCCAAAACTGCTATAGTCACCCTTAGCAAAAGCCCTTTGCTTTATCCTTGACAGTAGTTAGGTTCTTAATTAAATCCCATATTAGTACACTCTGATCACTGCTACCCAGTGGGTCTTTCGCAGATTCTTAATGCATGAAGAATCACAACTAATAATCTGATCAAGAGTGTTGTTCCCCCTTGTCTAACTTGCTTCTGTAGAAAACAGTCAACCAATAAAACTACAAAATCTTGCTAGTGTGTGAGTGATCAATTCACATGTTCCATTCAATTTCTGAAAAGTTAGAATTCCTCTTTATATAAGACATTCTGATTTACTGACCCACTCTATTTCTCTGTAGTTGTTTGTTACATCACAGTCATTATGCCTATAACATAACCTTACTTTCATATTTGTTTTCTCATTGCTTTTGTCCCACTAAACTGATTCAACATTGCATTGGCCAACCATGCCTGCTGGATGCACTGGCTCAGATTTTATATGCTTCTTAACCTCTTCCCCCCCCTCCTGCCCTGCCTACCCTTTTAATAATAGCATGATGTTCCTCCAAAAGGAGCTATTGTTGTCAACAATAATGATATAGTCATAACTGTTATTACTCAAGAATGTTCTACAAACATTGCTTGCATTTTGGTTTCTACTGACTCGATATCACTTTACCTAGTTTCTCTATACTGCCCTCCTTCGGAGGATGTGAATAACTCCTTACATACATTGGATAGAATTTGCCTTTTGCAACTTAATAATTGCTGCCAACCTTAACACGGAATCTCTGTTGTGGCATAGTGGTTACATAGTGGGAATTTATTTGAGGAGTTCATTCTGAATTACAACTTATATATACATAACCTCCCAGACAAACCACTCACATTTTCTCCTGTGAATGGGGAGTTAAATATTGACGTCACTGTCTTCCCTCAAAGTTGTCAATAAAATTCAGGACTGAGACATTCAGCAAAACTTGATAAACAGTGATCATTGTGCTATCACATTTAATATCAGACCTGACTCATCAAAAAATTATGCCAACATTGCATTTAAAATGATTTCATATGGACAAAGTAAATTGGCATTAATTTCATGAATTTTTAAATCTGTTCTTTAATACTGAAAACATAACTGAATTAAATAATTTGTCTGCAGTAAAATACCTTCAATATGTACAATCTCATCTCTTTTTGGCGATGCAATTTTCTACCCGTAAGAAACAAAATAAAAAAAATCTCCGTACCTGGGTGGAACTGTTCTTTGGCAGAACTGATCTTGCAAGTTCAACGAGCAAGAAGGGCATATCAACATGGCAGACATCTGTCCAAGATGTTTTTATTCTTAAAAATAACCTGAAAGATAAAAGAAGGAATTTCCATAAGGCTGTTGCTGAATGTAAAGTGAAGTCTTGGCAAGACCAGTATAGGCAAATTGGGAACTCAGAGCCTTAGGACCTAATATACAAAATAGTGAGAAATAAACTTATCTGCAGAGACATCTACAACACAGTTATTAGCAACACTCTAGAATCTACTGACTGCACACCCTAGTTAAACAATTACTTCCCTCCGACATAATTAGACATAATAAGAGGGAGATCTGGGTATAAGGTTATTACCATGTTGGCCAATTTTTACAGCTCTGGCGAATGCAATTTTGATAGTTAATACTTAAGTGCCCATAGATCTTACCATTCGTTACTTGCCGCTATTTTTATACAATACTGAATAGCGTAACATAAATGCTGAACTTCAAAGCGTAAGGTTTAACATAAAACTAAACAGCAAGATACATAGCACTATATTAGAAATCTGCTAGATTAGTATAGTATCGTCAATTAATCAGTAAAATTTATTAATCTTATTAAATTTAATTGTTAATTAAATAATTCTTATTAAATTTAATTGTTAATTATACTTAAACGGAATCATCACCCAGACTAGAGCAGCAAAGCACTGAGCACAAAGTAATGGTAGTACTGTGGCTCGTGGGAGAACCGAAGGGGGCGATTCTCCAACACATCATAGTCTAAAGAAATGTGTGAAATGTGAAATGTTTGCAGACTTGTCTAGAACAGGACTTGATCTACCAAGGCGGATGTCTTCATGTGGGCTAGGTGCAGAGACTAAAGAAATTAGGTGCCAGCTTGTCATTCTGATGGGCGACTATGAGAGTTTGGGGTGTAGGGTATATGCCCCTGAAAAAATTAATATCAGAGCCCCATCAAGCTCTCATCTGCCCAACTCAATGCCAGAACTCACTCCTGTGCATCAGGTAACACAGCAGCAATCTCCAAGGCAGAATGCCCTGGTCCACAGGAAGTAGTTATTTTGGTGACTCTATTGTCGGGGAGACGGGGAATATATTAAGCAAAACAGGATAGGTGGAACAGGACCAGGGTATGTCTCCCGGGGGCGAAGGTTGATGACGTTGTAGGGCACATATCATCTTTTAAGGGCACAAAAGGTGATATTGTTGTACATGTTGGCACTAATGACCTTAAAAGTAAGAAATCTGCAGATTTACTTAACCAGTACAAGTCAATGCTGAAAAACATTGTAAGTTAGGGTTAAATTTGAAAGTGTCTACAATTCTGCCCAGACAAATAGTAGGGACACAGGCAGAGGCCACATAATAGCCACAGGCAGAGGCGAAAGTGATTCTTGCACTGCTTCTATTGTAATCAGCAACAGGATAGAGAGCAAGTTGCTTCGGATTTCAAGAGCTGCTGCTGGGAGTCATAATGGAACAAGTAAATACATGGGCTGTGTTATGGTAACTAAGCGTAAGAACAGGTGCATGTATACTTGCATGTACGCCAATACTAGAAATATAGTAAATAAATTTGATGAATTTGTAGTGCTGATCAAGGCAGATATTATTGGGATATCAGAGACATGGTGCCACACAGATATAAACAGTGAAGAATTGGAATTTCGGGAGTACAATGTGTACATAAATGATAGACAGTTTAGGAAGGAAGGAGGGGTTATGCTGTTAGTTAAGAAACACAAAATCTAAGGAAGTGCAACCAGTTGACATGGATGGACAGTGCAATGTTGAATTTGTTTGGTGTGACATAAACACTGAGAAAGGGAAAATGAGAGTTCCTACTCTCATTTTCATGGGGAGTACAGTGTGTGTTATAGGCCTAATGACTCTGATAAGTACAACGAAAACAGTTGTGCAGAGAAATAGTGGGGTAGTAAATCAGAATGTCTTGTAATGGGGAATTTTAACTTTCCAGTTATTGACTGGAATTGTGGATTACTATAAGACTTTTTTGGATTTATTGGAGAATTGTTTCCTACAGCAACATGTTCGATGGGCAACTAGAGTGAGTAATACTCTTGATCTGATTATCAGCAGTTATTACGAATGCATTAAGAATTTGCAGAAAAAAGGGTTTTTTCTTTCATAAAGGTGACTACAGTGGTATCAGAAGTTTCTAAATTCTGTATGGTGGGATCAACTGCTGATGTTACCAACTGTGAATTCTAAATGTGAAGCCATCGGGAACTTAATCTTGGAGGCTACTAGGCATTTCATACCAACTAAGAAATCCTGTTCAAGGTTCAGGTCTAAATGGATGTCAGATGAATTAATGAGTCTCGTGGCAGAGAATAAAAATGCGTGGGATGCATATAAATTATCAGGTGACACAGAAGCCTACAGCAGATATAAGCTAGTCTGTAATCAAGTCACAAAGGAGGGTAGGCAGGCAAAGGCAGCTTACACGAAATCTTTGGCAAAGGATGCAAGAAAAACAGCAAAGAGTTGTTTACTTATGTAAACTCTAGAAGGAAGGGGATGAATAAGATTGGTCATTTAACATAGATGGTTCAACTATTGATGATCCTGCTCAAGTAGCTGATAAACTGAATGAGTATTTTGCATCTAGATTCCAAGTAGTGAATAACATAAAAGAAACACGACTTCCTAAATTGAATACACATGACAGTTCAGCTTTACGAGAACTTCGGGGAAATAAGCACATTATTATACAGAGGGCAGATAAAGGAGATACAATGGTAATACTAGATAAACATGATTATATTAATAAGTTAGATTCAGTTGTGTCAGATACCTCCACTTATTGTGAAGTTGACCCGGCACTGTTTACCAATTTGGTCAATCAATACAATAAAACGTTAACCACGTATCGAAAAAACTACTACATTACTACGGTTCAGTTAAAGGAATTGAAGTCCAGAACATACAATATTCCTGCACTTTTCGGTCAGGTAAAATTACACAAGACTGGGTTTCCTATTCGACCTATTGTTTCCTACAGGAACTCGGCATTTTCATCCTTAGCCACACATGTATATAACATTATAAAACCCTTTAGACGGGTAATACAATTTGGGATTAAGAACTACGATACATTATTTAATAAGCTTAAAGACTGTAGACTCCGCGACAATGACAATTTATTCTCACTAGATGTTACCTCATTATATACGAATGTAAACGTTGAATACACATTAGATATTATTTGGGATATGTTAAATAAAAACTCGACACCGATTAATTATACGAAGCTACCTATTAAGGAAATTTTTCACTAAATTAAACTGTTAGTTGAGGCTAACTACATCACCTTTCGAGACAAGGTGTACAAACAAATTTTTGGATTACCAATGGGTTTGAGCCTGAGTGGCTTAATGTCAGAGGTCTATCTCTCAACGATTGAGCAGATACATTTGACACCTTTTCGAACCCGTATCACATACTATGGGAGATATTTAGACGATGTTCTAGTTATTACCGATAGTAATACTATCCAAGACATTTTACATTCGTTTAATAATATTCATTCTAGACTCAAATTTACATTGGAAAGGGAGGATACGGATACAAAGTCATTAAACTTTCTAAATTTCACGCTTACCCAGGACTCAAATAAAATACAATTTAGCATCTATCGAAAACCTACAAACACTGGTATGCTTCTACATTATAATAGCTATCACCCGTTCATCTTTTGTAGGTGAACGGGTAATAGCTATCACCCGTTCACCTACAAAAGATCGATTATCTTTAATCAATTTCTTAATGCTATAAATATTCAACGACGGATTCTGCTTTGGACTCAGAAATACAATTATTAACTAGCAGATTCTTAAACAGGGGTTATTCCATTACCACAATAAACCAAATTAGGGTACAAGCTAAGGATAGGATACAAAATACTTTATTTCTGTCCCATATGTTGAACAGTGGCACAAACAGCTTAACAGATTCTTTAAAGATACCGAATTTAAAATTGTAGCTAGGCCAATACGGAAGTTACACACTATACTGAACAATCGTCGGTTCTTTCAGCATTCGCAACACAAATTAATGATCTGGTATACAACATTTCTTGCGGTGATTGCAACTCGTCTTATCAAGGTTCGACCCGATTTTCTCTTAATATTCGTGTAAATCAACATGAAGCCTCAGTTCGTGCTTCTCATTCAGCAGCGTCAGAATTAGCCTTTCATTAACGAAAAACATACTTTTTTATTTAACGAGGCCAAAATACTTAACGTTCAACGTAATTATACACAACTATTAATTGCAGAAACCATTGAAATTAAATTACACGAGAATTCTGTTAATGTTCGGCGGCCATATTTGATCTCTGATGCGTGGACCTTTACGCACATGCATGAAGACAAATAATCTCTATTTAAGTATCAGGTTTAACCCGATTCGGTAATTTTCATTCCTGTGATCACGACATACAGTCGAAAAGCGTTGTCAGCTTCAGGAAGGAAAATCATTTTGAATATTTTCGTTAGATTCTTTTAATTGTGTTAATTTGATTTTTAATTGATTTGAATTGTGTTAATTTGATTTTTAATTGTTTTAAATTGATTTGAATTGTGATAAATTGATTATTTAATTATTTATTTTTTACTCTAATGTACCGGTAAGTTGTCCATTTTTTTCGTTTTTTCCGTTTTAATTTCTGGAGGGTAACATACGGAAGTGTTCTACGCACTATATTGAGGTAAACCCTCTTATTATTTTACTAATATTATTATCAACGTAGAACATATTGAGTAGTACAGCTCTGATTCATAGCATCTAGATTCATACGTGAGAAGTTATTCAAGGAGGGGAATGCCAGAAGTGTATCAAACTCTAACAGGGATCTAACTGATTTTGTAATAACTGAGAGCAAAGTGGAGGAAAAATTGTTGAAGTTAAAAATAAAAAAAAAAAGGCACAGGGTGGATGGAATCTATCCAGGTATATTGAAGGCGGCAGCGAGGGAAGTTAGCAATCCCTTAACCATAATTATGAGAGCATCATTAGATATTTGGGGGCGATTCCCATGGACTGGAATGTTCAAAAGTGACCCAAATACACAAAGGGAGTTCAAAGAGTGACACAAATCATTATACATCTGTTATTTTAACTTCCATGGAAAATAGTGGAGTCACTGGTAAAAGTAGTGATACAGGATCACCTAGAAAAGACTGCAGTAAGAGTTCAGACACAGCATGGGTTTGTTAAGGGTAAGTCTTGTCTGACCAATTTGACAGGATACTACGATATGGTCACAATGGAACTGGATGCAAAAAATAATTTTGATATTATGTACCTGAATTTGAGGAAAGCTTTTGATACTGTTGCACTTGTTGGACTACTGTACTAATTGGAGTGGTATGGTAATAAGGGCAAGTTGTTGCAATGGATAAAGGGATGGTTCATTGGGAGATGCCAGAGAGTGGTTATAAATGGACACTGCTCTATGTGTACTAATGTTATTAGTGGAGTCCCCCACGGTTCGGTTCTGGGCCCATTGTTGTTTTGTGTATTTATCAATGAGGGTATGTCAGGCTTAATGTCCAAGTTTGCAGACGATACAAAGGTTGGCAGGGTTAATGACACTAAAGACAGTAAGATTGTTTAAATAAATTTAAGGCTGAACTAAACAAACATTAAAATGCCCGGATGGATGAAATGGGAAGGTTGTTGTTTTTTTTTTTTTTTTCTTTTCAGCATTAGCATTAGTAGAGGCATATGAAGCAAGCTTATGCAGCATCAGCCAAAAAAAAAAAAAAAAAAAAAAACTCACAATTTTACCCCTCCATTCGTTACAAATACCTGTCCAGCTCAGCCTTAAATTTATTTAGGCCATTAGCTTCCACAACAAAAGACGGAATCCTGTTTCACCGGTCAACTACCCGCTGGCTAAATGCAAATTTCTGCACATCTATTCTACAACTATCTTTCCTCAATTCAAAACTGTGCCCCCTCAGGTTCTTAGTCTGAAGTTGAGGAAGAATCCCATCAGCATTCAGCTTGCTCAACCTATTCAAGGCCTTATACACCTCAATCAGATCACCTCACAAGTGCCTACTCTTCAGGTGCTGAAATTTGCAAAACTTTAAGCCTTTCTTGGTAAGAGCACCCCTTTGTCCCCCCTCACCACTCTTGTTGTCCTTCTCTGTACTCTTTCTAGCAATGCTACATCCTTCCTAATATGAGTCCTCCAAACCTGTATATAGTGCTCTAGGTCTGGCCTTATGTAACGGGATAATCACCTCCATGACCTGCCCTGGCAGCCCGTCTGCACTGCTCAGCGAACTTCATATTTGATTGCACAACTACCCTCAGGTCTTTTTCACTTTCTACTTACCTGAGTGTAGTACCACACAGTTGGTACTACACAGATGCTACCAATATGCAGTACTTTGCATTTGTCAATGTTAAACTTCCAATGCCACTTCTCAGCCCATTTTCCCAACTTATCTCGATCCAGTTGGAGTAGCATACTGTCTTTACTGTCGTTAACAACCCTGCCAACCTTTGTATCATCGGCAAACTTGACATTAAACCTGATATACCTTCATCAATATCATTGTGATAAATATAGAAAACAACATTGGGCCCAACACACAACCCTGGGGAACTCCACTAATAACATTTGTCCACGAAGAGCAGTGTCCATTGATTACCACTCTCTGTCGTCTCTCTCACTCAACCATCCCTTTATCTATTGTAGCAACTTACCCTTAATGCCATACCTCTCTAATTTGTACAGCAGTCTTCCATGTGCAACAGTATCAAAATATTTCCTGAAATCCAAGTATATGATACCAAATTATTTTTGGCATTCTGTTCCTTTGTGACCACATTATAGTATCCAATCAAATTGGTCAGACAAGCCTTCCCTTTAACAAACACTTGCTGTGTCTTAACTATTACTGCAGTCTTGTCTAGATAATCATGTAGTGCTTCTTTAACTAGTGATTCCATTATTTTCCTGGAACAAATGTTAAACTAACAGATCTGTAGTTACTTGTGTCCCCTTTTAAACCCAATTTGTGAATTGGTGATACATTTACACACTCCAGTCCGTGGGGACCTACCCTGAGCCCAAGGAAGCTCTCATAATTATGACTAAGGGTTTGCTTACTTCCTTTGCTGCCTCTTAATACAACTGGATAGATCCCATCCACCCCAGGTGCCTTCCTTATGTATAACTTCAACAATTTCTCCTCCACTTTGCTCTCAGTTATTACAAAATCACTTAGCTCCCTGTTAGTGTTTGATAAACTTCTGCACTTCCCTCATTGAGTGATTCCTCGTGTGTAAATGTAGATGCAAAATACTCATTCAGTCTATCAGCTATCTGAGCATGATCATCAGTAGTCAACCCATGTGTTAAGTGGTCCAACCTTATTCATCCCTTTCCTTCTAGAGTTTACATAAGTAAAGAACTCTTTGCTGTTGTTTTTCTTTTCATCCTTTACCAAAGATTTCTCGTAATCTGCCTTTGCCTGCCTAACCTCCTTTGTGACTTGATTACAGACTAGTTTATACCTGCCATAGGCTTCTGTGTCATCTTATACTTTATATGCATCCCATACATTTTTCTTCTCTGCCACGAGCATCATTAATTCTTCTGACATCGATTAAGCCTAAACCTTGAACAGTATTTCTTACTTTGAAT
Organism: Mastigoproctus giganteus; assembly: GCF_048544385.1. NCBI lineage: Eukaryota > Metazoa > Arthropoda > Arachnida > Uropygi > Thelyphonidae > Mastigoproctus > Mastigoproctus giganteus. The sequence goes on from NC_143581.1 coordinate 102,165,579, forward strand.
GAAAAGCCTAGTAGCCTCCAAAATTAAGTACCTGAAGGCTTCACATTTAGAATTCAACGTTGGTATCATCATCAGTTGATCCCACTATACAGAATTTAAAAACTGTCTGAAACCTGTCTGCCTCATTTTAGGAAGGATGTAGATTTGCTTGAGCGTGTACAGAGAAGGGCAACAAGATTGGTGAGGGGAATGAAGGGATCCTCTTACCAAGAGAGGCTTAAGTTCTGCAAATTGCAGTGGTTGGAGAGTAGGCACCTGTGCGGTGATCTGATTGAGGTGTATAAGGCCTTGAATGGGTTGAGCACGCTGAATTCTGATGGGATCCTTCCACTTGTTCAGATTACAAACCTAAGGGGGATAAATTCAAATTAAGAAAGGACAGATGTAGAATAGATGTGCTGAAATTTGCCTTTAGCCAGCGAGTGGTTAATTGCTGCAACAAACTTCCATCTGTCGTTGTGGAAGTTGATAAGTTGAATAAATTTAAGGAGTAACTGGACAGGCATTTGGAGGGAATGGTGTGTGTTTTTTTTTTTTTTTTTTTTTTTGGCTGATTCTGCATAAGCTCATACACTTGCTTTCTTGCATCACATGCCACTACTACTTCCTTTGTAGTCACCTTTACGAAAGCAAAAGCCCTTCCCTTTAGCCTCGATGGTAGTTACATCTATAAGTAATTCCCACATCAGTACATTGTGGTCACTCTCGCCCCGTCGTTCCTTTATCTGCAAATTCTTAATGTATGAATAATTACTGCTGATAATCAAATCAAGAGCATTACTCCCTCTGCTTGCCTCTGGAACATGTTGCTGTAGAAAACAGTCATTCAATAAATCAACAAAAGTCTTGCTAGTGTGCGAGTGACCAGGCCACAAGTTCCAGTCAACATCTGGAAAGTTAAAATCCTCCATTATAAGACATTCTGATTTACTGGCCCACTCTATTTCTCTGCACAATTGCTCATTACACTCATCAGATTAATTAGGCCTATAACACACACCTATTCTCATTTTTCCTTTCCCGGTGGTTATTTCACACCAAACAGACGCAAAACTGCATTGTCCACCAACATCAGTTGGATGCACTACCTTAGATTTTATGTGTGTCTTAACTAACCGTATAACCCCTACTGCCGGCCCCGAGTGCCAAGCGAGTGATCAAAGCGAATCTACAAGTGAATTTCAAAGCGACTTCTCTAGAGTTAATAGATTTCAGAGAAATTTCAAGTGTTTCATTTGCTAAGTTATTTATTTTCAGCTCTTCTAAATAAAGAAGTAAGCTTTTCAAAAAGAAAGGAAAGGTACCTTTCTTCTTCTTGTATATAGAAATAACACATAACACACTAACCACTAATCTCTAATCGCTTGGTCACTGGTGGCACCGCTCCTGCCTCCACGTGGCGGGGCCGGTAACCTGGAGGAAAAGTTATCCTCTGGGGCTAAAAGGAGCAACCATGGATTATGACAACTTTCCTGTACTTGAGCCTAGACGCTCATGTCATGACTCAAATGAACCCGAACGTGACGAATCACAATCTAAGAGACTACGCAAAAATGAGAATCAGCAGGAATATCCAGCGTTCCTCATATTACATTCTCTTTCTGCCAAACCTGTGAGTTCACTTTCACCATTTCTAATCCAGAAATGTTTGGAAAGTGTGGCTGGTTCACCGAAAATGGTGAAAAGACTCCGATCTGGAGATCTTCTAGTCGAAACAACTAAGCACCAGCATTCTCAGTCTCTACTGAAATTATCCACTTTCGACGGAATACCAGTACAGGTCACCCCTCATGCCACTTTAAATAGCTCCAAAGGAGTAATAGCAGAGTGGGACCTGATGAATGTCACTGAAGACGAGATAGTAGAAGAACTAAAAGATCAAAAGGTAGTTCAAGCAAAGCGGATAATAATTAAAAAAGATGGTGAACTTGTTCCCACTAGGAATATTATCCTCACATTTAGTACACCAACCTTACCATCATGTGTCAAAGCCGGATACCTTAATTGCCGAATACGTCCCTACATTCCGAACCCAATCAGATGCTTCAAGTGTCAAAAATTTGGACACGCGCAAACAGTATGTCGAGGAGACGCCATCTGCCCAAACTGTGGTTCTAAAGCTCATGCACAAACGGACTGCAATGCAGAAACGCCACAATGCCCAAATTGTAAAGGCCAGCATCCAGCATACTCAAAATCATGTGAACTCTGGAGGGTAGGAAAAGAGATCCAGAAATACAAAGTTGAGCAAAAGGTCACCTACCAGGAAGCTAGGAAAAAAGTTATGCTCAGTATGCCAAAAATTACCTATGCTGCGGCAGCCAAAAAATACCAGTCAGCTGCAACACAAACGGCAGTCACAGTACCTCCATCCATCTCAATTGCTGATTGGGCCCGATCAGTGCTGTCGGTCCCACAGCAGCCACCTACAGAACAATGTAAAGTGACTTGTGCTAACAATACTCCGCTAACAGTCCCACCAACTGCAACTGATACTCTACCAGAAACTGTGAAATTGAAAGCATCATCCCCAAATATTGCACAACAACCATACTCAGGAAATATGGACACAGATGCTGGTACCCCGCATGATGAGACAATATTAGATTTACATGCAGAAGATGATATGGACCTTGGGCGTCCTAGCTTCCCAAAAAAAGAAAAGATGAAACCAGAACGACACAAGCAGGTTGGATATAAAAAACAGACAGAACCATACTCAATCCCAAAAACTAAATAATGCAGAATATTATACAGTGGAACTGTAGAGGTCTACGAAGCAATATATTTGATATTTATGACCTAATCAAACAGCACAGTCCAATCAGCCTCTGCTTGCAAGAAACCAATCTAACTCCGCAGGTGACTCCAGTGATTAAAAATTATAGTATCTATCAACAAGACAGAAGCAATACTAACTCAACCAGAGGAGGTGTAGCCATACTAGTTGACAACAAAGTTCCTACAAAACAGATCTCCCTGCAGACCACATTAGAAGCTGTAGCCATACGTATTGTTTTAAATTTTACTTTAACCATTGTCTCTGTATACCTTTCCCCAAACAAAGAATTCACTGTGAAAGAACTGGAGGACCTTATAAAGCAGCTTCCATCTCCTTTCATTCTACTAGGAGATTTCAATGGGCACCACACTATGTGGGGATCTCCCCAGATAGACAAACGAGGAAAACTTATTGAAACAGTTCTTGAGAGCCAGAATCTCACATTATTAAACACTGGTGCTGACACTTATATTCATTTTCCCACCGGAGTATCTACTGCCATAGACTTATCAATATGTTCCCCAAAACTATTCCCAATCATTCAGTGGATAGTTTCAAGTAACCCACTAAACAGTGACCATTACCCAATTATTTGCAAATTGCAAACAAACAGAACCACACATATAGCCAGCCGCATAAAATGGAAATTTTCAAAAGCAGACTGGAACAAGTTCACAGATTCAATTTCCTTTGATAATGAAGTCATCAAAAGCCAGTCCATAGATAAAGTTACCGACCACATTACTGCACAGTTAATAACAGCTGCAACCTGTGCTATACCAAAAACCACAGCCAGTCCTCGCAGACATGCCAATATCTGGTGGAATGATGCATGCCGTGATGCTAAAAGAGAAAAGAATAAAGCATGGAATCGATTTCGCAAGTATCCAACAATTGAAAACTTGATTAATTTTAAGAAACTTAAAGCAAAGGCACGTTATGTGCAGAAAAAAGCGAAAAAAGACTCTTGGATCCAGTTCGCTTCCACTATTACTAAAAATACAGAGATTAGAAAAATCTGGAATAAAATCAAAAAACTGAATGGTAAACTGTTCCCCGAATCAATGCCGATTATAAACTGGAAAGGTAAAGACTTCTCCACTCCAACAGAAATTGCAAATGCCCTGGCAGATTGCTTTTTCCAAATCTCCGCAGCATCAGCATATGAGTCTACTTTTAAACAGCTAAAAGCTAAAGCAGAAAAGCATAACCTGAACTTCAATACAAGGGCATCTCCTCCATATAACCGACCTTTTACATCATTTGAACTAGAGAGCTGTCTAAATAGGTCGGGTGATAGTGCACCAGGGCCTGATGGGATATACTATATAATGCTTAAACATTTAAACAAACAAGCTTTGAATTCATTGCTAATATACTTCAACCGGATATTCTCAGATGGCTACTTTCCTCTTTCTTGGCGTCACTCAATAGTTCTAGCGTTTGCTAAACCTGGAAAGGATCAATCAGATCCACGAAACTATCGGCCAATATCTCTCAGCAGTTGCCTTGGTAAGACACTAGAAAAAATGATCCACGCCCGTTTAGTATGGTATCTAGAATCTCAGTCGGTGATGAATAAGAATCAGTACGGATTTCGGAAAAATCGGTCAACTCTAGACCTTATGGTCAAGGCAGAATCCAACATACGCAATGCTTTTATCCGTAAAGAACATCTAGTCATGATTTGCTTGGATATCGAAAAAGCCTTTGATACCACCTGGCGGTATGGCATACTTCAAAATCTGTATGCCACAGGGCTCCGGGGTCAACTACCCCTTATCATACAGAGTTTTCTAGAAAACAGGACCTTTCAAGTGCGTTACTGCAATTCACTCTCCCGTACATTTGTCCAAGAAGAAGGGGTCCCACAAGGATCAGTTCTAAGTGCAACGCTCTTTGCGGTTAGGCTAAATAATGCAACAGAAAATATTCCGGCTAATGTTGACACCTATTTATATGCAGATGACCTTACTATATCCTATCATTCACAAAGCATGCGGTCCATTGAGCGACAATTGCAGCTCTCGATAAATAAAATAGAATCATGGGCATCCCGCAATGGCTATCGTCTCTCTGCAACAAAAACAACTGCTATCCATTTTTGCAAAAAGCGTCAGCTCCATCCAGATCCCGAGCTAATATTAGGAACCCAAAAAATACCACTTAGCAAAAGTATCCGGTTCTTGGGCCTTACACTTGACACCAAACTTACCTTTCAGGCACATATACGACAAATAAGAACTCAGTGCATGAAAAAGATTAATATCCTCAAAGTTATATCTTCCATGACATGGGGAGCCGATCGCTTCACTCTTCTACATCTGTATCGAACCTTAATAAGATCTCGTCTAGATTATGGAGCCCCAGTTTATGATTCTGCACGAAAGACAGCATTGGCCTGGCTCAATCCGGTCCAGCATAGTGCTCTCAGGATTGCCTTAGGGGCCTTTAAGACATCCCCAGTGCAAAGTATGTATATAGATGCCAATGAACCTCCACTACATCTTAGGAGAAAAGTATTGCTTCTTAGTTATGCAGTCAAATTACGTAGCCACCCGTCTCATCCCATCTGGACATATCTTTTTGAACCGCAGTGGGAAAACTTATATAGAAATAAACCCAATGAAAACAAACCTGCTGGTATTCGGCTACAAGAGGTAACTCAAAATTGGAACATCTATCTTGGAAATATCTTTCAAGCTACGGACGCAGTGCAAGCACCATGGGCAATGTATATACCTCATTGCGATGACTATTTTCTTCAGTGGGGAAAACACTCCTTATCGAACCACAATCTCAGACAACTACATGCGAATCACGCATTGACCAATGCTCACAGTCTTCAGATATACACGGACGGCTCCAAAACTGATGTCTCCGTGGGAGCTGCAGTAATGAGTCCTGCATGCACTGTCTCTGTCCAATTACCACTTGAATGCAGTGTTTTTACGGCCGAACTATACGCAATCAAAATGGCTTTAAAACTCCTTAACGATGTTCCAAACACCCAAGTAATAATATATACAGTCTCTTTAAGTGCGGTGAATGCTCTGCAGAATAAATCACAACATTTGCATCCATTCCTCTCACAAATCAGGTCACAGTTATGCCAACTCAACAAAAATAATCGGACTGTTACGTTTTGCTGGATACCGAGCCACGTTGGAATTCCAGGAAATGAGCGTGCAGACGAAGCAGCAAAACACCCCACTTGCTTCGATTCCACCCCTGTTCCTTTTTCTGACTACAAACCAGTCATACGGCGGATATGTACTGAGATGTGGTCTGAAATGTGGCATAATCAAACCGGTAACAAACTTCTTGAAATAAAACACAATCCACAGCTGTGGAGATCCAGTTCCCGATCAAACAGGCAGGAAGAGGTCGTGCTGGCAAGAGCACGAATTGGCCATACACATCTTACACACCTATTTCTACTGCTAGGAGAAGATCCTCCACTTTGCCCGCATTGTAGTTCCATACTTACTGTAAAACATATTATCATTGAGTGTACACATTATCATTCAGCTAGAATCGCATGTTTCAAATCCTTAATTAGCTCACAAAAACCTCTGCAACTAAGCCATATACTTGGAAATGATGCCACTTTATCAGAACTGTTCACCTTTCTAAAAATGATTAACGCATACAATCACTTCTAGAATAGTCTCCTTTCCTATATTGACAAACACTCCAAAGTAACGGTATAGGCGCAATATGGTCATAGCAGCCCTTGCGCCAATAAATCCCACTCCAACAACAACAACCCCTACTGCCTTCCTGTCCTGTCTTTCCTTCCTGTACATATTGTACTCCCCAAATTCCAATTCTGCACTGCTTATGTCTGTGTGACACCACGTCTCTTATATCCCAATAATATCTGCTTTTGATCTCTTGACTAGCTCTTGAAGCTCATCAAATTTATTAACTATAATCCTAGCATTGGTATACATGCACTTGTTCCTACTCTTGGTTACCCTAACACAGTCCATGTATTTACTTGTTCCACTATGACTCCCAACGGTCCTGGAAATCTCCATTACCTTGCTTTCCAGGCTGCTGCTCATTCTAATAGATGCAGTGCAAGAACCATTTTTGCCCTCTCCCTGTGGCCACTGTTAACTGTTCAGTCTGTGTATCTCCCCAAGCTAGCAGTTTTCCGAGCCACATAACACCGCCTTGATAGCATCAGGAAATATTCTTGCAACCTTTCTATTTAAGTGTACCTCATCCCTTTAGAAACAGTCTCACCTGTCAACAAGCACAGATCTGAAAAAAATTCTACCCCTTGAGCCTTGCACAATCTCTCCAGGGCTGAATTGATCGACAAGACTCTCATCATATACTCCCTCCTATCGTGTCTGGGCAGAAAACATCAGACACTTTCAAATAGAACCATAACTCGTGACTTTTTTTTTTTTTTTTTCAAAATTTACCTGAACTTGTTGAGTAAATCTGCAATCTCTTACTCTTAATGTCATTATTTCCAACGTATACAACAACAACAACATCACCTTTGGTGCCCTTAAAAGATGATATCTGCTCTACAACGTCATCAACTTTTGCCACTGGCAGACATACCCTAGTCCTGTTCCATCTATCCCTCTTGCATAGTATATTCCACGTCTCCCTGACAAAGAGTCACCAACAATAACTAGTTCCTTTGGGACCAGCGCATCCTGCCTTGGAGATTGCCACTGTTTTGCCTGATGCACAGGAGTGAGCTCCATTGTTGAGCTGGGAGCGTGATGGGCCCTCATATTAATTTTTTCGAGGGCATTTATCCTACACCTCAAGCTCTCATAGACACTCATCAGAACCCTGAGTTCACACCTAATTTCTTGACACTATAGATTCCTTGAACACACAAAGGCATCCTCCTTTGCTAGTTCATGTCCTTTTTTAGAAAGTTTGGCAAACATTTCACATTTTGTACATTTTTTGAAACTGTGATGTGTTGGAAAATTGCCCCCGTTCATTTCTCCCCCGAGTCACAGCACTCTCGCTAGTCTGTGATCTTTGCTTCGCAGCTCTAGTCTGAGTCATTATTTCCGTTTAAATACAATTTAATTAACAATGAATTTTAATAAGCTTAATATTATTTTTGATTAATTGATAATACTATAATAAGCCAACAGATTCCTAATACAGTTCTTCGTATTATGCTATATAATTTTACATTATACCTTACGCAGTCAGTTCGAGATATATATACGTTAAGCTATTTCTTATCGAAGCTTAAAGCTATTTCTTTTTTGGCTGATGCTGTATAAGCTTGCGGCGCCTCCGTAGCCAGGTGGGAAGGAGCAGCAGTGCATAGCACATGCTTCTTGATTAGACTGGGGTTCGAGCCCATGACCACCAAATACGGAAGATGCAGAAAGGTCAGGGAATGACCACCACATATCCCAGAGCAATATGGCCTTAGTTGCTAATGCTCCTAAAAAAACCAAACAACTAACTAACAACTATAAGCTTGCTTTCTTGCATCATATGCCTCCTGTTGCAGCAGCATACTGTCATTACTGTTATTAACAACCCTACGAACCTTTGTATCATCTGCAAACTTTGACATTAAACTTCATATACCTTCATCAGTATCATTGATAAATATACAAAACAACAATGGGCCCAACACTGAACCCTGAGGGACACTGCTAATAACATTATTCAGTTCACGAAGAGCTATGTCCATTGATTACCTCTCTGTCTACTCCCACTCAACCATTCTTATATCCATCGTAGCAACTTGCCTTTAATGCATACTGCTCTAATTTCCTGAAATCCAAATATGTGATATCAAAATTATTTTTTGCATCCAGCTTCTTTGCGACCATGTCATAGTATCCAGTCGAATTGGTCCGAATTATTACTGCAGTCTTGTCTAGATGATTACAATGTTCTTTAACCAGTGACTCCATTATTTTCCCTAGAATAACAGCCAAACTAACAGGTCTGTAATTACTCATGTCATCCTTTGATCCCTTTTGTGAATTGGAGATACATTTGCACATCTCCAGTCAGTGGGGACTTCTCCTGAGTCCAAGGCTGCTCTCATAATTATGACGAAGGGTTTGCTTACTTCCTTTGTCACTTCCTTTAATATAACTGGATTGATCCCATCAGGGCCATGCCATATATATTGGCTACCCATGTTAAAAGTAAGAATATGCCTCCCTGGAACGTAATCCCCTCCCCACAAAATAAATATTTTTTTTATTTTATTTCCTTATCACGCTTTATCCATGCTACACATATTTGAACATGAAAATGTAACATAAAATTAAGACAGCTTTGAGGAATAAATTAATCCAGTGAATAAATTAATTAGACTGCTGGAATTACTTAGCAAGTACAGGTCAACGTTGAAAAAAAGCCTGGTTGAACTTGGAAAGCATCTGCAATTCTGCCCTGACACGATAGGAGGGAGTATATGATGAAAGCCCAGTCGATCAATTCAGCCCTGGTGAGATTGTGCAAGGCTCAGGGGGTAGAATTTTTCTCAACCTGGTCTGTGCTTGTTAACAGGAGAGACTGCTTCTACAGGGATGGGATACACTTAAATAGAAAGGGTGCAAGAATATGTGCTGATGCTGTTGAGGCAGAGTTAGGTGGGTCGGAAAACTGATAGCTTAGTGAGTGGATACACGGATTAATAGATTAACAGTAGACGCTGGCAGATAGCAACGGATAGCAAAGTCAGATTACAAGAAACCTTTGGCAAAGGATGCCAAGAAAAACAGCAAAGGGTTCTTTACTTATGTAAACTCTAGAAGGAATGGGGTGAATCAGGTTGGTCCACTTGATATCAATGGTTCAACTGTTGATGATCCTGCTCAGCTAGCTAACAAATTAAATGAATATATTTTGCATCTACATTCAGGCATGAAGAGTTATTCAGGGAGGCGAATGCCAGAGTTATATTAAACTCTGGCAGTATGGTAGATAATCTTGTAATAACTGAGAGTAAAGTGGAGGAGAAATTGTTGAAGATAAACTTAAGAAAGGCACCAGGGATGGTTGGAAATGCAGTTATATTAAAGGAAGCAGCAAAGGAAGAAAGGAAACCCTTAGCCATAATTATGAGAGCTTCCTTGGACTCAGGGGAGGTATCCATGGCTGGAAATGTGCAAATATGAACCCAATCCACAAAGGAGGATCAAAGGGAGACACAGGTAATTACAGGCCTGATAGTTTAACTTCTGTTCCAGGGAAATTAATGGAGGCACTGGTTAAAAAACCATTGCAGGATCATCTAGACAAGAGTTCAGCTATAGCTCGGACACAGCATGGGTTTGTTAAAGAGAAGTCTTATCTTACCAATTGGATAGTATAATGTAGTCACAAAGGAACTGGATGCAAAGAATAATTTTGGTATCATATATTTGAATCTTAGAAAGGCTTTTGATACTGTTGCACGTAGAAGACTGCTCGACAAATTGGTACAGTGTGGCCTTGGAAGCAAATTTCTGCTATGGATAAAAGGATGGTTGAGGGGAAGAAAACAGAGGGTGGTAATTAGTGGACACTGCTCATCGTGGACTAATGTTATTAGTAGAGTCCCCCAAGGGTTCAATGTTGGGTCCATTGTTGTTTTCTGTGTTTTTAATGATATTGATAATGGTATATCAGGCTTAATGTCCAAGTTTGCAGAAGATACGAAGGTTGGCAGGATTGTTAATGACAGTACGCTGCTGCAACAGGATCTAGAAAAGTTTAGCAGATGGCCCGAGAGGTGGCAAACGAAGTTTAACATTGACAAATGTAAAGTGCTGCTTATTGGAAGCAGTAACCGCAGAGTAACGTATGAACTGTGTGGTACTACACTGACAGTGGTAGAGAGTGAAAAGGACCTGGGGGTTATTGTGCAGGCCGATATGAACTTTTCTGAGCAGTGCAGGTGGTTTTGCAATGATATACAGGAATTTTTCTACCAGGGATAAGGAGGTGAGTATCCCCTTGTATAAGGCAGTGGTCATGCCACACCTTGAGTACTGTATACAGGTCTGGAGGCTTCATTTTAAGAAGGGTGTAGAGCTGTTGGAATGAATACAGAGAAGGGCAACAAGATTAGTGAATGGAACAATGGGTTGCTCTTACGAAGAAAGGCTTAAATTTTGCAAATTACAGTATCTGGAGACTAGACATCTGCAGGGTGATCTGATTGAGGTGTATAAAGCCTTGAATGGTTTGAGCATGCTCAATGCTGATGGGATTCTTCCTCTTTCCTGGAATAATCGCCTGAGAGGGCATAAATTCAAATTTAGGTTAGACAGTTGTAGGATAGATGTGCGGAGGTTTCCTTCTAGCCATCAGGTGGTTGATTGCTGGAACAAACTTCCATCTGTCGTAGAAGTTGATAGCTTAAAGAGATTCAAGGTAGAACTGGACAAAAATTTGGAGCGAGTGAATGGGTGAAATGATAAGAGGATATGTTTTTTTTTTTTTTTTTGATGATGCTATATAAGCTTGCTTTCTTGTATCATGTGCCCATGCTAATGTTAAATTTTATCGAAATTTTATATGTATGTTTTAAGTAATATCACTTTGTTTTGAAAAAAAAAATGTGAAAATAGATATTAATAATAATTGTTATAAAAATACATAAATACATAACAATAACCTTTATTTATAACTAAACATAAATACATGTATAAAGTTTAATTCATGTGTTATTTCATATTTAACTTATAAAATAAATTGAAATAAAATGACCAGGTATTAAATAATTTTCGAAATTTTATATGTATGTTTTAAGTAATATCACTTTGTTTTGAAAAAAAAAATGTGAAAATAGATATTAATAATAATTGTTATAAAAATACATAAATACATAACAATAACCTTTATTTATAACTAAACATAAATACATGTATAAAGTTTAATTCATGTGTTATTTCATATTTAACTTATAAAATAAATTGAAATAAAATGACCAGGTATTAAATAATTTTAACTTTTTGGGCTTTCAGTTCTGAAAATATTTTTATCACATCTTGCGTATCTAAGCTTTCAGCTAAATCGTGTTCTGTCGAGACTAGTGCTAAATTATCTAATCTGTCTTGGGAAAAGTGTACTACGAAAATAATTTTTAATTATTTTTAATTTGGAAAATAATCTTTACCTGTAGCTACACTCACAAGCAATGTAAGAAGTATTCTTAGAGCAACCACTACGTTTGAAAAAGTGGTGCGTAAATTATTTTCAAAAATATACTCTACTTCTGTTACTCTGAAATCTGGTTTTAAAATATTTTTAAGTACTTTTAATTCATCTGTCATGTCAATGGCATCGATATCCTTTTCGTTCTTGATATCATCTGTTAATTTATTTTGCAGATGTTGACAATATTTTAGAATTTCTGGATTGGTTACATGCTTTAAATTATGTATGTCATAAAAAATTGAAATCATCACTATGCATTCTTATTAAATCACACCTGTCTTTAAGAGAATTTATTGTTATGTCTAGTATTGAAAAATAAAAATTAATTTTAAAAGTTAACTGTCCCTCATTTATGCCTTCATTTGGATTTTCGTAATCAAATGATTCAAATTGAATTTTCTTTTTACTTCGACATATAAGAGAGACATCAGGATATTTAGTTTCAGTTTTCAATATTTCGGCTAACTGTTCAATTCATTTAAAAACTAAAAATCTACTATCAGATCGTATACTTTGTAATTAGATAAATTATTTAATTGATCAAGCCGAGAATTTATATTCAATTTTGCATTGGTTTACTTACTGCATTCACATTATTTAATATTTAGTACCATATTACTATTGAACATATAAATTTAAATGATTTGAGACTAAACATTTTGACTGGTGTCTTGATTTAACTTCTTTATTCTTATCTTCCATTATTTCTAAAAGGGGATCATAAATTTTGCCATTTTTCTTGTCTTAATGGCCTTATTGCAACTTATTATCATTATTATCATCTTTGTATCTCTTACTGGTTTTAAAAGTAATTTCGAAACATGTTTTTTCAAAACATCCCAATGTTGCATGGACGAAAAAAAATATAAACAATTCTTGAACTGAGTTAAAAAAAAATTTACTGTTTGAAAATTAATTTTTGCAGCATCATTAACCACCAAGTAACTAAGTGCAGTGCAGGGTACAAAAAAAGCATGGAGCATTTGATATTTAAAATGTTTCTTTGCAAACCATTGTTTTCCCCTCATATTAGCTCCATTGTCATAACCTTGTCATCTCCAGTCCATGGGAAGCTCCCCTAAGTCCAAGGATGCTCTCATAATTATGGCTAAGGGTTTGCTTAGTTGCTTTGCCGCCTCCTTTAATATAACTGGATAGATCCCATCCATCCCAGGTGCCTTTTTTATGTTTAACTTCAACAATTTCTCCTCCACTTTGTTCTCAGTTATTACGAAATCATTTAACTCCCTGTTAAAATTTGATAAACATCTGGCCCTCTTCTCCTTGAATAAGTCTTCATGTGTGACTGTAGATGCAAAATACTGATTTAGTTTGGCACCTATCTTAGAATAATCATCTTTTTTTTTTTTTTTTTTTTATGAAAACCCCAAACACGAAAGGTATCAAAACCTATAGCACTAAGTACCGTGCATGGGTTGGAGGAGAAGTATGGGAGGGATGCCGGAAACTTTGCTCCAGAGACTAAACATGGGTTTCACCACTTCAAGCCTCCAATAAGCAAAGTGGTGGTATTTCACCGGTTGATGAAAGTCATCTACCACCTATAGTCAAACCATTGATATCAAGTAGACCAATCTGAATCATCCACTTCCTTTTACAGTTTATATAAGTAAAGAATTCTTTGCATCCTTTGCCAAGGATTTCTCATAATCTGCCTTCGCATGCCTAACCTCCTTTGTGACTTAATTACAGACTAGCTTATATCTACCATAGGCTTCTGTTTTGGGCCATTACCTGGAACAGTATTTCTTAGTTGGAACAAAAAGACTAGTAGCTTACAAGATTAATTCATTGAATGCTTAAAATTTAGAATTTGCTGTTGGTAACATCGTCAGCTGATCCCACTGTATAGAATTTAAAAAATCTCTTACACCACTGTAGTCATCTTTACGAAAGCAGAATCCCTTCCATTTTGGTAGTAATTTACAGATAAAGGAACCACTAGGTGGCAGTGATCACATCTGTACACTGTGATCACTGCCACCTAGTGGTTCCTTTATCTGTAAATTTTTAATGCACGAGGAATCACTGCTGATAATCAGACATGCTGCTGTAGAAAACAATCTAACATGCTGCTGTAGAAAACAATCATCCAAAAAATCCACAGAAGCCTTGCTAGTGTGCGAGTGACCAATCCCCAAGTTCCAGTCAATAGCTGGGAAGTTAAAATCCCTAATTAAAATCCTTAACTTTAGGTGACTACCCAGGTACAAACCAACATTAGTAGAGGCATATGAGGCAAAAAAGTGAGCTTATGCAGCATCAGCCAAAAAAAAAAAAAAAAAAACACTTCCACTTCACCCCTCCGTTCATTTGAAATACCTGTCCAGCTGAGCCTTAAATTTATTTAGGCTATCAACTTCCACAACAAGGGATGGAAGTCTGTTCCACCAACCTACTACCCACTGGCTAAAGGCAAATTTCCGCACATCTATCCTACATCTGTCTTTCCTCAATCTGAATTTATGCCCTCTCAGGTGATTATTCTGAGCAAGAGGAAGAATCCCATCGGCATTGAGTATGCTCAAACCATTCAAGGCTTTATACACCTCTATCAGATCGCCTTGCCGGTGCCTAGTCTCCAGACACTGTAATTTGCAAAACTTAAGCATTTCTTCATAAGAGCAACCTTTTGTTCCATTCACTAATCTTGTTGCCCTTCTCTGTACTCGTTCCAGCAGCTCTACATCCTTCTTGAAATTAGGCCTCCAGACCTGTATACAGTACTCAAGCTGTGGCCTGACCATTGCCTTATACAAGAGAATAATCAACTGCGTATCCCTTCTAGAAAAATTCCTGTATATCATTGACAAGACACCATGAGCTACACTTGCAGCCAGTCTGCACTGCTCAGAGAACTTCATATCTACCTGCACAATTACCCACAGGTTCTTTTAATTCTCTACCATTGTCAGCGTAGTACCACAGATTTGATACGTTGCTCTGGGGTTGCTGTTTCCATATGTAATACTTTACATTTGTCAATGTTAAACTTCATTTGCCACCTCTCAGCCCATCTGCTCAACCAGACCCTGTTGCAGCAGCATAGCATCAGTAGCGTCCTTAACAACCCTGCCAACCTTTGTATCGTTGCAAACTTGGACATTAAGCTTGATATCTCATCATCAATATCATTTATAAATACAGAAAACAATAATGGACCCAACACTGAGCCCCGAGGGACTCCACTAACAACATTAGTCCACGATGAGCAGTGCCCATTGATTACCACTCTCTGTCTTCTCCCACTCAACCATCCCTTTATCCATAGCAGCAATTTGCCTCCAATGCCACACTGCTCCAATTTGTGCAGCAGTCTTCCATGTGCAACAGTATCAAAAGCCTTTCTAAGATCCAAATATATAATATCAAAGTTATTCCCATCATCCAGTTCTTTTATGACTGTATTATAGTATCCAATCAAATTGGTCAGGCAAGACTTTCCCTTAACAAAACCATGCTGTGTCTGAGCTATAACTGAAATGTTGTTACATGATCCTGCAGTGCTTCTTTAACCAGTGTCTCCATTAATTTTCCTGGAACAGAAGTTAAACTCACAGGTCTATAATTACTTGTGTCAGCCTTTGATCCTTCTTTGTGAATTGGGGTCACATTTGCACATCTCCTGTCTATGGGTACCTCCCCTGAGTCCAAGGAAGCTCTCATAATTATGGCTAAGGGTTTACTTACTTCCTTTGCTGCCTACTTTAATATAACTGGATAGATCCTATCCACCACAGGTGCCTTTCTTGTGTTTATCTTCAACAATTTCTCCTACACTTTACTCTCAGTTATTACAAGATTATCTAGCTTACTGCCAGAGTTGAATATGCCTGTGGCATTCCTCTCACTGAATAACTTCTCATGTGTGAATGTTGATGCAAAATATTCATTTAGTTCGTTATCTACCTGAGCGGGATCATCAACAGTTGAACCATTGATATCAAGTGGACCAATCTGATTCATCCCCTTCCTTCTAGAGTTTACTTAAGTAAAGAACTCTTTGCTGTTTTTTTTTTTTGCATCCTTTGCCAAAGATTTCTCGGAATCTGCCTTCGCCTGCCTAACCTTTGTAACTTGGTTACAGATCAGCTTATATCTTTCATAGGCTTGTGTGTCACATGTTAATTTATATATATCCCATGCATTTTTCTTCTCTGTCATATGTCTCGTTAGGTTATCTGACATCCATTTTGGCCTAAACCTTGAACAATATTTCTTAGTTGGTATGTAACGCTTAGTAGCTTCCAAGACAAGTTCTTTGAATGCTTCCCATTTTGAATTTAATATCATTAGTTGGTTCCACCGTATAGAATTTAAATACTGTCTCAGACCCTCATAGTCACCTTTATGAAAGCAAAAACCCTTCCCTTTACCCCTGATGGTAGTTACTTCTTTGAGTAAATCCAACTTCAGCACATTGTGATCACTGTCACCTAGTGGTTCTTTTATCTGCAGATTCTTAATGCATGAAGAAACACTATGATAATCAGATCAAGAGTATTACTCCCTCTAGTTGCCTCCCGAACATGCTGATGTAGAAAACAATCATCCAATAAATGCACAAAAGCCTTGCTAGTGTGTGAGTGACCAACCCACAAATTCCAGTCAATATCTGGGAAATTAAAATTCCCCATTATAAGACTCTCTGATGTTCTGGCCCACTCTATTTACCTGTACAGTTCCTTATTATATTCATCAGAGTCATTAGGCCTATAGCACACTCCTACTCTCAACTTTGATCTCCCAATGCTTATGTCACACCAAACTGACTCGACACTGCACTGTCCAGCAATGTCGACTGGCTTCACTTCCTTCGATTTTATGTATTTCTTAACTAATAGCATAACCCCTCCTCCCTTCCTATCCTGTCTATCCTTTCTGTACCCATTGTACTCCCCAAATTCCAGTTCTGGATTTCTTATGTCTGTGTGACACCACGTCTCTGATATCCCAACACTATCTGCCTTTGATGTTTTGAGCAATACTTCAAATTCATCAAATTTATTTACCAAACTCCTAGCATTGGTGTACATGCAAGTATACATGCACCTGTTCCTAGTCTTAGCTACCCTAACACAATCCATGTGTTTACTTGTACCGCAATGACTCCCAGCAGTCTCTGAAATATCCTGCATCTTGTTTTCCAGGCTGCTGCTCATTCCAGTCGAAGCAGTGCAAGAATCACTTTCACCTCTGCCAGTGGCTACTGTTAATCTATTAGTCCTTGTATTCCCCCGTAAGCTAGCAGTTTTCCAACCCACCTACCACTTCCTCTATAACATCAGCAAATATTCTTGCATCTTTTTTATTTAAGTGTATCCCATCCCTGTAGAAGCAGTCTGCCCTGGAGGTAACGCTAGGGCAATTGAATGAGTTTTCATGCTTATTAGTAAGTGCTTATACTGTGAGATACACAGGAGTTGCTGACTCTTCTTTTGCTTGTGGCCGAAGGCTAGCGTGCTGCTCATACCTCCAAGCGGTCCTCATACCTCCAAGTGGGCAGGTAGTGAGGAAACCCCTTGCCTGGCTAAACTGAGCTTGAGTGTAGAAAGGAGGCAGAAGCTTGTTTTTCGTTATTGAAAATTTTCAATCTTAAGAGGGGGTGCATTTTACCTCTCGAGTTATTTTGGAGCATTTCCGTGCCCTTTAAAAATTGATTAAATTGTTGATGAGCATTTCTGTGCCCTTATAATAATAATCCTAGCATTTTTGTTAAAGTCTTCTGGGACCTCTACTCATTAGACTTGAGTGGAGCTGTTTTTAAAGTATTTTAGGATAGATTTCCTAATACTTTTAATTTTCCGTTTAAGTTGTGTTGGGATTGAGTGCCCCTTGGTCCCTTACAGTATATCTTTGTATATACTGTATATAGTTATTGCTTATCATTGTTGGTTTTCAACTTTTATTGTAAATAGTTTATTTTATAATTATACAAAATGTCTTGTTCGGAAGAACATTTGGATGAAGATTTGATGGCAGTATCGAGTGAAGTCACGGAAGAAGAGCAAGAAGAAATTACGCGTGAAATTTTGTCTCAGTCGCAAGACCTGGCTGAAATCAAAGTGTTTTCAGGAAGAACTTTGCAAAGAACACCAGTTAAGTCCGTGCCTCAATCAAGTCTCACACAAGATTCTCATAAATGTTCTAAGAAAAAGAAAAGTAAAGGTAGAAGTAAGAAAAGAAAAAGGAAGGAAGATAATACTGCTGGAAAATCAAATAAAGAAGGTTTTGATTATGTATATGATACCAGGAATAGACTAAAGGCTCTACTATGGGATATGAACAGTAAAGTTCCTACAACAGCTATATATATGATTATGGACATGTGGGATATAGTTGAAAAGAAAGCGATAGAAGTTTATGTTGAAAATGAAGTTTTAAGAGATAGATTAAAGAGGAAAGAAGATAAACAAGAAAAGATGTATGCAGCTATGACAAAAGTACAAAAATAAAGTGATAGGAAAACTTCCAAAGTTATGTTAATAAAAACAGTAAGTGATAAATATAAAACGTGAGAAAGTTAAGTTGGATATTCTTAAAGAAGTAAGACCCATGCTTTCAACGGTAAAAGTAAGAAATATTAGAGCAATAAGAGATCGTGGAGTATTGATTGAGGCGGAGGCGACTGATGATTTGGTAAAAATTAAGGCGTGTTCTAAAATACAAGAATTAGGATTACAAACTAGTATACCTAAGCCTGTGAGTCCAAAAATAGCGAGATTCGATGTGGAACAAGATGTGCAGAAAGAAGAATTAATGAAGCAAATTTGGCAGAAGAATTTTAAGGAATATAACATTAGTGAAAAGAACGTCAAGAAGGAACTGAAATTTTAACAATGAATAAAAACAAAGTTACGCAAATAAATAACTGGATAATTGCAGTTGGACCATATTTGTGGAGTATAATTTGCAATAAATCTAGATTATTTATTAGATGGTCCGCATGTAAGTTTAAGGAAATTTATATAGTATCTCAGTGTTACAAGTGTTTATTATATGGACATGTCGCTAAATATTGTAAAAGGGAGATAGTTTGTGGTCACTGTGCTGATGTTAATCACTCTTATAAAAATTGTCCCAATCGAAATAAAGAGCCTATATGTTGTGATTGTAAGAAAAAGGGTATAGATGCTGCTCATGCTGCTGTGGATAAAAAGTGCTCGGAATATCAAAGGGCTTGGAGTTATGCAAAAAGAAGGTAAACAATGAATAGACAAATAAAAATTCTCCAAATTAATGCCAAAAGAGCCAAGGTGGTTGCTTCGGAAATAAATAAATATATGGAACAAGAAGATGTGGCTAGGGCTCTTTTACAGGAGCCATATTCATTGCAGAGTCAAATTAGAGGTTATCCGTTGAGTTATAGGGTTATAAGTGAGGGAAGATGTCCTATGACAGCGATCATAATTAGGAATAGGGATATTGTGGTTATAAAAATTCATTTCCTATGTTGTGAACAATATTTATGTATTGAGATAATTGGTAGCTTTGGGAGATAGTAGTAGTAGCATGTGATGCAAGAAAGCAAGTGTATGAGCTTATGCAGCATCAGCCAAAAAAAAAAAAAAATCACACCATTCCTTCCAAATGCCTGTCCAGTTCCTCCTTAAATTTATTCAACCTATCAACTTCCACAATTATAACATCGTATATTGATGTTACAATTGCAACTCAGGCTATATATAGAAAAATAATAGATTGGAAGGTTATTAAGAGTTGTACATCAAGTGATCATAATGTTATCTCCTTTGTAATATCAAATTATAGTAATGATAGAGCTTGTAAAGATATTGATAGATTTTAAGTTAATGAAGCGGCATGGCCAAAATTTGATAATGTATTTGTGATAAGTGTGGACCAGGTGGATTGGAAAGATTTAACTGCAGATGAGTATGTGGACCAGTTTTCGCAGATATTAGTAAATTCCTGTTGTGCCAGTATGAAAAAGAAAAAGTGTCTTGACAAGCCAGTGTTTTGGTGGAACTTTGAACTGACAAATTTACGGAAAGTAATGTTTAGATATAGAAGACTTACAAAGATCAAGAAGAAATCGGGATAATGAACTAATTGAAATGTATAAGGAACTGTATAGAGAATCTTGAAGTGACTTCATTCGTGCTGTCAATAAAACTAAAAAATTAAAATGGCAAGAATATGTGAGGGAGCAGGGATCATGAGATCCATGGTCAATATTTAAAATTATTAATGGTAAGAGAAACCACTTAGATATTTTAAGCTCCATTGGTAATCAGTCCAATTTTACAACTACTTGGAAGGATTCTGTGGACCGGATACTGGATGAACTCTTTCCACAGGACATGGGGCAATTAAGGCCAGATCAGAGGCAAATTGTGGATGATAATATTAGGTTTAGTTTTATGGAAGTTGAAGAAAGATTCACCTTGAGTGAAGTAAGTGGTGCAATGGACTGGGCAGAAGTAGGTAAATCACCGGGCCTTGATTTAATTGAAGCTAATGTTATGAAAAGGGCATTTAAATTAAAACCTGAATTATACTTAGATATGTATAATAAATGTTTGGAAGCAGGTACCTTTCCCATTATGTTGAAAGAGGGCGAGAATAAAACTTTTAATTAAAGGAATAGATCGTTTAATGAATGAAACTGGTTCATACCGTCCTATTGCTCTCTTGCCGGTGATGGCTAAAATTTATGAGAGACTAATTATAAATAGACTGATGTTTAAATATGAAGAAATGCAGCTGTCGTCAAGTGGTCAAGAAAGGATTTTCAATGGAGGACGCAGTTTGCAAATTAGTCAGAATGGTGGAGGAGAGTGATGGGCAGTATGTTCTAGGAATATTTATTGATTTTAAAGGAGCCTTTGACTGACTTTGGTGGGAGGGTGTTATGTCCAGGATAAGTGTTATAAAATGTTCATTAACACTATACAAAGTTTTTAGAAGTTATTTTAAGGACAGGAAAATATTAGTTAGTACTAAGTATACTGAGGTAGAAAAGGAAGTACAAAGAGGCTGTCCACAGGGCTCGGTGGTGGGCCCTTTTGCCTGGAACATTGTACTAGATGAATTCTTAAATATGGACATACCTAATGTGGTAAAAATTGCTTATGCTGATGATCTGGTTTTAATAGTGCGGGGAAGTGCAAGCTCTATATTAGAAAAAAGGGCAGAAATAGCCTTAAAAGAATTAGAAAATTGGACAGTCAGATATAAGCTAGAGATTTCTAGAGAAAAGATGGTTCAAATGCTCCTAAAAGGAAGTTTAAGCATGAACCGAGCCCCCACAGTGAGACTTCTGGGTTCACTGTTCGATACGTTAAAGTAACAATATATTTGGGAGTTAAATTAGAACAAAAATTATTTTTTACTGAGCACGTTAAATACATTAAACAGAAAATTAGGACATTGTATGCCAGGCTCCGAAGAGTAGTTAGAATTGACTGGGGTATAAAAAAGGATGATCACTTAATTTATTGTATGAATGTTTATATATCCCCAAGCTCCAAAGGCATAGTTACCTATGCCTTTGGAGCTTGGATACATAGAATTTCAAATGTCATGATTCAAAAATATCTGACTCAGTCTCAAAGATTTGCCTTATTAGGCATTACAAGAGCATGTCGAACGGTGTCCTCAGAGGCCTTACAGGTGCTCTCAGGAAGAATGCCAGTGCATTATGCAGTTTTGATGAGTGGATTGCTTTACCATACCAAAAGGAATATAAAAAAAACCTTTTTAGGAATAACATCTTGTCCTGAAAATAGGGAATATAGTAGTTTGGATCTAAAAAATGAGAAATATAATAGTAAAGGAAATATACCTAAAATGGCAAGAGAGTTGGGAAGTTAGCGAAAAAAGGAAGACAAACTTATATATTCCGTCCTAAAGTTGATATAGTTGATGTGAAGAAAAAGGTATGGTTGCAATTCTGAATTCATGCTGCATTCTTAATAACAGGACATGGCCTGGCAATGAGATTGCACCAGTTGGGGCTTAAGGATAATGGTTTATGTATTTGTGGAGTTCTAGAAACCTCTGAGCATATTATGTTTGACTGTCCCAATTATGTAGATATAAGATCTTATTTAGAGAGATCTTTAGGATGTACTTTGGAAAGGAGTAATGTCTCGATCCTGTTTTTGGATAAAAGAATATTTCTATATTTCAATGAATTTGTAAATAAAGTTTTTAAGAGATGTTGGAGATTACAGCTAGATAGTGGAGGCCCGCCTCCTAGCGGTTTAAAATTCCGGTTTAAAACTGAAGTTTTAAACCGGAATTTTTCTCATGGGAGGCTAAGTGGCCGAAAAATTATTTTGTTAAATTAATTGTGTTGAGTTGCAATTTTTATTTATTAACAAATTTGAATCTATAAACAACACAGACAAGTAGAAGTTCATTCAGATCTTAGCCATGGATAGGCTGCGGCCTGGGTATGGCAGATTTTAATGAATTGCTTAAATGGAATGTAGAAGCAGTCTCTCTTGTTAACAAGTACAGACCCAGCTGAAAAAAATTCTACCTCTTGAGCCTTACACAATCTTTCCAGGGCCGAATTGATCGACAAGGCTCTCATCATATACTCCCTCCTATCGTGTCTATGGAGAATTGCAGACACTTTCAAATTCAACCTTATTTCACGGTGACCTGTACTTGTTAAGTAATTCTGCCGGTCTCCTACTCTTAGTGCCAATGTACAACTATATCACCTTTTGTGCCCTTAAAAGATGATATCTGCTCTACAATGTCATCAACCTTTGCCCCTGGCAGACATACCACGGTCCTGTTCTACCTATCCGTTTTACAAAGCATGTTCCCCCATTTCCCTGACAATTGAGTCACCAACAACTACTAGTTCCTGGGCCCCGAGTGCCAAGCGATATTAGTGACCACAGCGCCTTTTCATAGTGATTATCTGATACGCTTTACTGTATATACGTTTCTCCTGAGTTTCGCAAGTCCGTTAACTCTTGAGCATTATAATTGAATAGATCTCTCATATTATATAACCCAGAAAGGAAAGTACCTTTCTTTAACCCCCTTTTTTAATTTTCGTTAATACTAACCTTCACTTCGCTTGGGTCACTAGGCGGCACCGCTCTTGCCTCCACGTGGCGGGGCTGGTAACCTGGGAGAAAAAGGTAATCTCCCGGGGCCAAAAAGAGCACGTCATGAGTAAATCAAACTCTGACTTATCTGGGCTGCCAGATGCACCCCAGTCAACAAAAAAGAAAGACAGTTCTATTGCAGGAACTTCAAAACGGCAGAAAACTGACTCTGACATCTATCCTATCCCAGCTTTCCTGATCATGCACTCAACTGGTGAAAATGCAATTGGCAAAATCTCGCCATTTAGGGTGCAGAAGGAATTAGAAAGCAGAGCTGGAACTCCTAAGTCTGTAAAAAGACTTAGGTCAGGAGATATTCTGATCGAGACCTCTAATAGTAAACACTCAGAGCGGCTCCTGAATATTAATCTCTTTGCTGGAATACCAGTTACTGTGACACCCCACAGATCACTGAACACCTCTAAAGGAGTGATTTCTGATTGGGATTTAATAGATATATCCGAAGAGGAGATGCTTGAAGAACTTAAAGAAGAAGGCGTTATACAGGTCAAGAGAATTTCCACCAGAAAAGAAGGAGTTCTGACTCCTACACGTAATCTCATTTTGACCTTTAATACACCACATCGCCCAGCATCCATTAAGGCTGGATATCTGGTCTGTAATGTCAGACCTTATATTCCAAATCCCCTACGGTGTTTCCGATGCCAGAAGTACGGACATTCCCAGACAGCTTGCCGGGGAACCCCTGCTTGTGCAAAGTGCGGGTCAGTTGAACACAACTGCGAAGCCTGTACTGCACCCCAACCGATATGCCCAAACTGCAAAAAAGATCATCCCGCTTACGCTAGAACATGTGAACGCTGGAAAACTGAGAAACTTATTCAGATTTATAAAACCAATCATAACGTGTCCTATCAAGAAGCTAAGCGAAATATCTCACCACCAAACCTTGCAAATAGATCTACGTATGCTCATATCACCAAAAAATTCCAATCAACCGCATCGCAAACTGATCTAACAGTACCCCCAAAAGAGTCTTTCTCAAACTATGTAAAAACACTGTTCAATACAACTGAAACTCAGGCAGTCAATACGCCTATTTCTGTACCAATCGAAAATCACCACTCCCCGGATGAAGGGCACAAAGAAAAACAAATCGTAACTACTCACCAACAGGAAATGGATACTAAGGAAATACCCCCAGATGACCCGGTCCTACACATTTTTGTAGAAGAAGACATGGAAACAGAAAGGCCCTACTTTCGAAAGAAAGACAAAAACAAGAGTGAAAAACAGAGAACCTCAGCACCAAGAAAACGCTCGGAAAGTCTAACTAGAGATAAACAATGAACACAATAATTCAATGGAATTGTCGTGGTTTCCGTGCCAATATTAATGACCTATACGACCTTATCTCTAAATACACACCAATATGTCTCTGCCTCCAAGAGACATATTTCAAACCTCAAGACACACCAAAACTGTCTTATTACAATATCTTTAGAAAAGATAGAACTGATCAAAATACTGCACATGGTGGAGTAGCTGTTATAACAAACCCATTTGTTCCTGTCAAACAGGTCTTACTAAACTCTCCTCTCGAGGCAATAGCGGTCCGTGTAGCTGCTGACATCCATATTACAATCTGCTCCTTATATATTCCACCAAGCTATCCCATCCAACAAAATGATCTAAACAACCTCATAGCTCAACTCCCCACACCTTTCCTCATTCTGGGAGACTTAAATGGTCATCACACACTATGGGGTAACAACAATATTGACCGAAGAGGAAAACTAATTGAAAAATGTTTAGATGATAACAACCTTCTCCTTCTAAATGACGGCTCACCTACTTACGTTCACCTTCCTTCTGGAACATATACTGCAATAGACCTGTCTATCTGTTCTGCAACTTTGTATCCTACTCTAAAGTGGACAGCAAACAATGATCCACTGCATAGTGATCACTTTCCCATTACAATTGAATTAGTAAATAAACCCTCTTATCAACTTACTAGAATTCCTCGGTGGCTAATTGATAAAGCAGACTGGGAGATGTATAAAAAATTAGCTAAAGTGGACCCTGAAATTATACAAAAATCCCCAACCAAGGAAGCGGTTGAGTATGTCACAAAAACTATACTACACGCAGCAGGACAAGCTATACCAAAATCCTCCTCAAAATTACCTGTACACCCAAAAATATGGTGGAATGACGAATGCCGTGCAGCAAAAAGAGATCAAAATAAAGCTTGGAATACTTTTAGGCGCTATCCAACCACAGCTAATCTCATTCAGTTTAAACGCGTTAGAGCAAGAGCCAGGTATGTTAGACGCAGTAATAAAAAGGCCGCTTGGATTCGCTTCACTTCAACCATCAATCAAGCAACTCCCACACACAAAATTTGGAAAACAATCAGGAAAATGAGTGGTAAATATCAAACGACACCTCAGCCTATCATGGAATGGAGAGGGCAGAACATTTCTGACCCCGCCCAAATTGCCAATATACTAGGAGAAACTTTTGCCAAAACATCAGCAACAGAAAGTTACATACCAGCCTTCAGAAGATTCAAAGCAAATTCAGAAAAACAAAAGTTAAACTTTTCTTCAAAAGCAGAAGAACAATATAACTTACCATTCACTATCCACGAACTACATAGAGCCTTGTCAACATCTAGGCGTAGCGCTGTAGGACCAGATAATATCCATTATTCAATGATACAGGAACTAAGTGCTGAATCACTGCAGTCACTTCTTGATCTGTTCAATAGGCTCTACCGGGAAGACACATTCCCTGAGCAATGGCACCACGCTACAGTCCTTGCATTCCTTAAACCTGGAAAAGACCCGACAAACCCTACTAGCTATAGACCCATTGCTTTGACCAGTTGCCTTTGCAAAATTCTGGAAAAGATGGTGAACCGTCGACTGATATGGTACCTGGAAAATTTCAATCTCTTAAATTCTGCACAATTCGGCATTCGACAGAACAGATCAACACTAGATATACTAGTAAAACTAGAAAATTCCATTCGGAATGCATTCCTTAGATCGGAACACCATGTAATGGTTTGCTTTGACATCAGCAAGGCCTATGATTCCACGTGGAAGTATGGAATACTCCGTGAGCTACATCGCCATGGACTTCGGGGCCATCTCCCGATTTTCATACGCAACTTCCTAGACAAGAGAACTTTCCAGGTTCGATTTAAAACTTCGCTGTCCAAACTATTTTTTCAGGAAGAAGGGGTGCCCCAGGGCTCTGTACTCAGCGCTACACTCTTTATAATTGTGATAAACACCATTGCTGAACAACTTCCGAACACTATCGATAAGGCACTGTTCGTAGATGACCTTAGTATTTCTTGCCATGCGAAAAACATGAATACGATCGAGAGACAATTACAAGGGGCAATAAATAAGATCAGTACATGGGCACAAACCAATGGTTTTCAGCTTTGTTCTCAAAAAACGTTGTGTATCCATTTTTGCCGACAACGTAAATTGCACCTACACCCGGAACTACAACTGAACGGAAAACCAATAGCAGTTCAACCCAGCATACGATTCTTAGGAATCACCTTAGATCATAAACTTACCTTCCTGGAACATATTAAAAGACTAAGAACATCCTGCCAACAAAAATTAAATATCATCCGGGTTCTCTCAGCAACAAAGTGGGGAGCTGATCGCCTTACCTTATTACGGCTATACAGATCTTTAATAAGATCAAAACTTGATTACGGGGCCCCAGTATATAGCTCAGCAAGGCCTAGTGTCCTTCGCTGGCTTGATCCTCTACATCATAGTGCAATACGCATTGCTCTAGGAGCATATCGTACGTCACCAACACATAGTCTATATGCCGAAGCTCACGAACCCCCTCTCTCTATCAGAAGGCAACAACTTATATTACGCTATGCATATAAAATTAGATCTATGCCTGAACACCCAAATTGGGAATTACTTTTCACTCCCCAACACAGCAGGTTATACCATAACCGCCTTACTGCTAACAGACCGTTAGGTATAAGAATAAGACATCTTCTAGAAGAACTTAATCTGAGTTTTGATAATATCACAAGTACCCCTCCACTACTCCTTCCACCGTGGAGAATTACTCCACCTTTATGTGATAAATACCTTCATAAATGGGATAAATCTGCACTAAATAAAGAAAATTTTTTGCAATTGTACCATGCAGTGGTGGAGCAGTTTCCAAACTTCATTGTAGTTCATACAGATGGGTCAAAGAATGACACCCACGTTGGAATCGCCGCAGTTTTCCCGAACATAACATTAGCCTACAAACTGCCACATGAGTTCAGTATCTTTTCTGCTGAACTAATGGCAATTCAGGTTGCACTGAAGCATATCGAGTCCTCCAATATTGAAAGCAGCATAATATTCTCTGATTCTCTAAGTGCACTTCAAGCCCTGGAAAACACCATGAACATCACCCACCCTGTCGTTAAAGAAATAACAAACTCTTTATATACCTTATCTGAGCTTGGAAAAACCATACACTTCTGTTGGGTCCCAGGACATATGGGAATTCCAGAAAATGAATTAGCGGACAGTGCCGCAAAAACGGCCGACTTACCACCTGATGTACAGTGGAGAGTTCCACATCAAGATTATAGACAAATAATACAGGAAAAATGCATGTACCAGTGGCAATCAACATGGCAAAATCAACTTGAAAATAAGCTTCGAAGTATCAAGCCAAATCTTGAGCAGTGGCCTTCAAGCCTCAGTGCAACTCGACAACAGGAGGTAATACTAGCTCGTCTCCGAATAGGTCACACTAATATTACTCATGGTTATCTTTTAAGAGGGGAGAATCACCCCCAGTGTGATCACTGTAAAACAGTACTTTCAGTGAAACATATCCTTGTGGAATGCGCAAAATTTGCAATAGAACGCCAGAATATCTTCACTCCAGCCACAACTGAAGACCCACTAACACTTGTTTCACTTTTGGGCAATAAAACAAATGTCTCAAAGATTTTTACTTTTCTCAAAGCGATCAATGTATACCACCTCCTTTAGCTAGTCAAAAATCAGTCTCCTGACCCTCGATCTATAACGAAATAGCAGAAATACTAACCTATGTATGGCGCACTATGGCCATAGATGCCCATGCGCCAAAAAAATCCCCAACCAAACAAACAAACAAACTACTAGTTCCTGTGGGACCAGCACATTCTGCCTTGGGAGCTGCTGCTGTGTTGCATGATGACCAAGTGCAAGCTCTGGCGTTGATGTGGGCAGCTGAGAGCTTGATGGGCCCCTCAATTTAGATCCTTCGAGGGCATCCACCCTATCCTTCAAGCTCCCATATAAGCCCATAACAACGGTGAGTTGTCGCCTGATTTCTTTACACTCCTTGCATCGCGCACATACAAAGACACACCCCATGGCAATATCATGTCCCGTACCCGATTGCTCCACAAACATCATGCAAGTACTGCATTTTAAAAGGCTGTGATTCAGAGGGCAACTGCCCCCTCAGTTCTTTCCTGAGCCACAGCACTCCCATTAACTTGAGCCTTTTGCTTTGCTGCTCTAGTCTGAGTCATGATTTCGATTTAATTTCAGTACAAAATTATAACCCTAAACTTGTATCCCAACACAGTTATAATACTATATATTTTTCAGTATCGAGTATTATCTACGAGTTCCGTTTATATAACTTCCGTATCAAGTTATGTATTAATTAATTATGTTACCTTTGTAATTAAGTTGTTATATGTATTTAGTTAAAAGTATAATTTAATTGACAATGAAGTTTAACAAAATTAATAGATTTTACTGATTAATTGACAATATTATATTATATACTGTACTATACTAAGCTTACGCTATCTAGTTCGGGATATAACCTTGTGTCGTATAACAATGGCGCCAAGTTACGAACGGTAAATCTACGGACACTTAAGTATTAATTAACTTCCAAATCTCGCTGTCTCAATTCAGAATAAACTAAGGATCCTGACTATGTCTATAAGCTACTTATATAAAATGATTTGATGTAACAATTGGTCAATAAAGTGGCTAAATATGGCTAAACAACTTCTCATTCAGCGGAGCTGCAACTTGTAACACGTGGATTTGATACCTTTACTTATACTTTTATGCAATTAAAGAATAAAGAATAAATTAAAGAAGGCCGAGTAAAGAATAAATACACCAGATTAATCAGAAAATCACAAAATAATGCTATACTACTAAATTTAAATCAAAAGTTTTAGAAAAACAATAATTTCAAATCAATAAATAAGAAAATCCACTTAGCGGCTTTGAACATTTCTAACTCCCAGTAGCCTCATCAGCAGACCGTAATCATAAACAGGGATCAAGGTGTGGCACCCACATCTCACAGAGGAATGCTGTCACTCTGTGTTACCATTCAATACTAAAGTAATACATCCTGTTTAGATCCAGTATTCCTTACAATTTGAAGGTACAGCTCTAAAATGGTGTTTGCAAGCCGGACGCTAGATAGAGACTTTGGTAACTGTCTAGGAGGATTCCGGATCAGCTAGTTTATAATCTCACTACCTCTAATCTTCTAGATATTGACTGGAGGGAGTCCGAGTAGTGTGTGTATGCAGGGGACATTGTTGAGGCCACTTTATATCAAGGAGCCAAGTACATTCTTGCCATGTGTATGCCATATCCAAGAATTTCAATACTTCATACAGCATTTCCCCACCACCTTTTCTTACTACTGAATACATCAAGAACTGTCAAACTAATAAAGCAAACTTATCTTCAGAAAGATCTAAACCTTCCAAACACTTCCTGTTTCAATTCACAAATATTCATATTTGTCCAAATTATTTGCTGTATGATTCCTTTCAGTTCAAAGGTACTTGTGCATATGTCAGCTCTGATATTCCCTGTTGAATATTTAGTAATTTAGCATCCCTTTTCGATCTTCTTTGACTTAAACTTCACACTGTATTAATAATCTGCATTTTGTCATTGGAAAAACCCCCATGTGCAGGTTCGACTGCATTCCCCGAAAGTAACCTTTTGGTGTGATGTCACTGCTTCCTTCCATATTGGGCCATTCTCTTTTTGAGGACATTGACCCTGGAAGGCATGTCACATGGTTAGAAACACCAAAAACTTTACTTTGTCATTCTTGCCCTCCAGAAATGTGGATACTTCAAATTAATGGTGTTTTTCAAGATGAACCACTACTTTACTTGCTCAACCTGAAAAAGATCTGTTCTGAAGGCATTACTTCAGTGACATAGCGATCAATTATTTCTGGCAAACATTGTAGTCATCCCTATTCATCCTGCCCCATTCCTTTTTTTTTTTATGTCAACAATGTGAAAATATTTTATTTTTAGAATCCTTAAGTCATTTTTGATCAGTGAGAAAAAAATTAAGATGGAATTCAAAAATGGATCCAACAAGTCCCCCCCCCACTACGTCTCGAGGTTTCTGCAACTAATTATGATGTTGGAAGTCTTTGTTATATTTCCTGTTAAATATATTGTCATGCTAAATGTTAAAAAACAGAAGATTTCAAACTACAAAGTATTTTAATACTCTGTTATTTATTAGGCTGTTCGCCTAAAATACTGTACGTTAAGGTGGAGTTTCGGGTATCTTACTAATTCCCATCATCAGACCACATGCTGTTGGGGGAACAGAAAATAGAAAGAGTTAAAAAGTTGAATATTTTAATATTACAGCTACAATTACCAATTTTAGAATTTCAGTTATAATTGCCAATATTACAATTTTCAAATTATGTTTCCTGTTTACAATAGAAAACAGGAAACATAAGGTAAACACAAAGAGATTAAATTCTTACTTACTGATAGACTCCTCTTGCCTATGCTTTCAGAACCCCGATGTGCATACAGGCAAGAGGCAGTGCCAGCAGTTAATTTATAGGCAAGGGATTAACTCCACTGGCTAATAGGATAGTGCCAAGTTTTTATCCTGGATCTGGGGTTCTTGCCTATTGGAAGCCTGCGGTGACCTTTGCTCCCATACTCTGTACATCAGGGTTGGTGTGCAGGCTGGTTCGGGATCTTACTAATACCTATCATCAGCTCATGCTTCTGGTGCCAAGTTTTATCCTCTATCCTGGGTTCTTGTGTAGTGGAAGCCATACTCTGGACATCAGAGTTGGTGTGAAGGCTGGTTCAGGATCTTACCGATACCCATCATCAGACTGTGCTTCTAGTTCAGCGGAACTGGAGAGATTGTATCTGATCTATTTTCCTTTCCTGTTTTTTCTTTTATTTTCTTAGTACAGGTGGAATTCACTGTTTCCTATTGCTTGCTGAGGTTTCAAACATTTTTTTTGAAGAAGTAGGAGTAGTAGTAGGAAGAAGTCACAAATGAGAAAGACTGTGGTTGGTCTGTACTTAGATCCAATATAGTTAGGATCTAGGTATGATTCAGGATAAAAACTTAGCACTATCTTATTGGCCAATGGAGTTAATCCCTCACCTATAAATTAACTGCTGGCAGTGCCTCTTGCTTGCATGCACTTCAGGTTTCTGGATGCAAAGGCAAGAGGAGTCTATCAGCAGGTAAGAATTTAATCTCTTTGTATTTACCTTACATTTCCTGTTTTCTATTGTAATGGCAATTCAGAACTTAATACTTTAGAATTGTAATTTTCAAATTGTAATATTGGTAATTGTAACTGTAATATTCTAAAATATTCAACTTTTTAACTATTTTCTGTTCCCCCAACAGCATGGTCTGATGATGGGTATCAGTAAGATACCCAAAATGTCAGCTTAATGCATAGTAATTTAGGCAAACAGCCTAATAAACTATATTATTAATTTCATGTGCTATAAGATATAATATTAATATCTTAATATTTGTAAAATAATAAGAGGAGTTTACCTCGATATAGTACGTAGAGCACTTCCGTATGATACTCTCCAGGCATTAGCATTAGTAGAGGCATTTGATGCAAGAAAGCAAGCTTATGCAGCATCAGCCAAAAAAAAATAAAGTAAAAATAAATAAATAAAAAATAACCACTTCCACTTCACCCCTCTGTTCATTCGAAATATCTGTCCAGCTGAGCCTTAAACTTATTTAGGCTATCAACTTCCACGACAAGGGATGGAAGTCTGTTCCACCAACCAACCACCCGCTGGCTAAAGGCAAATTTTCGCACGTCTATCCTACATCTGTCTTTCCTCAATTTGAATTTATGCCCTCTCAGGTGATTATTCTGAGCAAGAGGAAGAATCCCATCAGCATTGAGCATGCTCAAACCATTCAAGGCTTTATACGGCGCCTCCGTAGCCAGGTGGGAAGGAGCAGCAGTGCGTAGCACACGCTTCTTGATTAGACCGGGGTTCGAGCCCGTCACCACCAAATATGGATGATGCGGAAAGGTCAGGGAATGACCACCGCATATCCCGGAGTAATATGGCCTAAGCTGCTAATGCTCCTAAAAACCAAACAAACAACAAGGCTTTAAACACCTCTATCAGATCACCTCGCTGGTGCCTAGTCTCCAGACACTGTAATTTGCAAAACTTAAGCCTTTCTTCGTAAGAGCACCCCTTTTAAATTAAAACAAAAAAATCGAAAACTTACATTAGAGTAAAAAATAAATAATTAAATTATTTATTTTTAAATTAAATTTTTTTCATTTTAATTTCTGGAGAGTATCATATGGAAGTGTTCTACGTACTATATTGAGGTAAACTCCTCTTATTATTTTACAAATATTAATATCAACGTAGAACGTATTGAGTATTTATAGCTCTGATTCATACTATATAATAACCTTAATAAAAATTAATAAGTCAGTCCTACACATGGTTTATTAGTTTATAAGCTTTGAATTGACATTATTATCAGACTCAAAAAAAAAAAAAAAAAAGAATTATAGAAATGTAACACTGCAGGGAAAGAAAATTTGTTTCTCTTCATATTCCTTTTTATATGATTTTTTTTTTTTCATGTAATCCTAAAAAAGTTAGAAAATTTCAATGTGCTTTGGCACAGAATGTTAGTCATCCTGGCAAAAATATAAAATGATTCCTTTCATAATGACGACAGTTCTCTGTTGTCATTATAAAATAATATTGAAGAGAAATAAATAATTTCTCTTCCATACATCTTTGATGGTGACTTTTATAATTATTTGGATAAAGATTTAAGGCCCTCTTATCTTCTGTTCTGTATAGGTTACTCTGGCTGAGGGTGAGACTACAATTGCTATTCCTAAAAGAGGTAAGACCACATTATGGAACCAGTAATGAAGATTAAAGTAGTGTGTATTGTAATTAATTCTAAGTTCAGTATTTCCATTATATAAGGTGATTTTAAATCACACAGCCCATGTATTAGTAGAGGCAGTCTCCACTTACACCATTGCAAGTTATATTTTTACAACATTAATGGGTGCCTCCATAGCCAGGTGGGCAGGAGCAGCAGTCCGTAGCACATGCTTCTTGATTAGACTTGGGTTCGAGCCCATGGCCACCAAATACGAAGAATGCAGAAAGGTCAGAGAATGACCACCGCATATCCCCGGAGCAATATGGCCTTAGTTGCTAATGCTCCTAAAAACCAAATAATAAATAATAACAATATTAATGTCAGTTTTGATTTTAAATTCTAAATATAAAAACTTTTGTTACAAAATTTTATGAAGAAACAAAATCTGAACATGACAGACAATTTTTTTTTTTTTTTTTTGACTATTTTATTCATAATTAGATCAAGTGGTCTTTAATGCCAATAGATTAGATTTCGTTAAGAAACCTGTGGACTTCTTAACCAGTGGTTGCATGGGACCTATCAGGTGCCCCCAAAAAAAAAAAAAAAAAAAAAAATTTTCTCCTTTTTGTTTTTTTTTTATTCAAGCTTAATGACTGAAACTTTTTTTTACCTTCCTAAATATAGACTTAGGTCTTTTTTAAGATGATGTTTCATGATTTTCACAGAGTAATTAGGGGTAAAAGCAACTGAAAGATACCGCGCAACCTTTATTAAATTTTTTTGGCCTGAGGTTCATGGTACCTCACAGGTCCTGCTCAGGTATTTTGATTACGTTGAATGAATGCCATTCTAGTTCAAGGTTACACACCACTTCCATCCTCTCACTGTCTAAATATAGCATCATCTCAGTCTTGGGAGAAATATTTTTCAGTTGCCCTTGTGATCTTTTTTCCCGAAGGTGTCTTCCACAATCGTTCCATGAACTTTCTACAAATTTAGTAGTCATTATATCATCTAAATCTTTTAGTCTTCAAGCATTATTCATAATTCTAATGTATTATCCATAATCCTAGTTAATCTGAACCCCAAATCTCAATGATTGAACTGCCTCGGGTAACTCCTGCTGATCTCCGTTACCCTTGTTCCATGGAGTTTTATTCATCTTTCTTCCAATTGGTTTCACATTTTCCGATAGCGACAACAATCTTCTCTAGGCCCTGGAGAAATAAATATCGCAGAGAAATATGGATATTTCTTTGCGATACGAAAGATTTTATCTAGTACTTTTACTGTTATCTCCTTAGCGGTAACATTTTCATCTGACTCATTTAAAAATTTAAATTTTTTTTGCATTTAAAAAATGAGAATTTTTAAATGCAATTCTACACGTAACTTTATTAGCGGTAGACAAACAAATAACACGTCTGCTTCCGATGGTTGATGGAACACACTGAGGCGGGCAGAGGGCAAACGCTTGTTTATTGCCCATCAAATCTTTTTCAACTATCATATAAAAAAAAATTGCATTAACTGGAAATTTGCATCGTGTAAAGTGAAAAATGGTATGATTTTTTTCAAAGTGCAGTAACTGAAAAATGAGATAAGCAAACTCGTGTTATGCAAGACAGTTATCAGCAATAACAAGAATATTGTCTAAATACCTCCCATAATATGTGATACCAGTTAAAAAGGAATCAAATGTATACTCACAAATGTAGAGAGGTAAATTTCTGATATCAAGCCTTTTAAAGCAGACAATTTGTTCTTAAAAATTACTATACATTAATTAGTATTAGTAGGGCATATGATGCAAGAAAGCAAGCTTATATAGCATTGGCCAAAAAAAAAAAAAAAAACTCCCTTCCCATTTCACCCATCCATTCACTCCAAATGTTTGTCTAGTTCTACATTGAACTTATTTAATTTGCTGATCTCCACTACTACAGGTGGAAGTTTGTTCCAACTATCAACCACTTGCTGACTAAAGGTGAATTTTTGCACATCTATTTTACAACTGTCTTTCCTCAATATGAATTTATGCCCCCTCAGGTGAGTAATCTGAGCAAGAGGAAGAATCCCATTAGCATTGAGCTTGCTGAATCCATTCAAGGCCTCATACATCTCAATCAGATCACCCTGCAGGTAGTCTCCAGACACTGTAATTTGCAAAACTTAAGCCTTTCTTTGTAAGAGCAACCCTTTGTTCCATTCACTAATCTTGTTGCCCTTTTTCCGTATTTGTTCCAACAGCTCTACATCCTTCTTAAAAGGCCTCCAAACCTGTATACAGTACTCATTATACAAGGGGATAATCACCTCCTTATTCCTGCTAAAAAAATTCCTGTATATCATTGACAAGACACCATGAGCTACTCTTGCAGCCTTTTGCACTGCTAAGAAAACTTCATATCTGACTGCACAATTACCCCCAGGTCCTTTGCATTCTCCACTACCCTGAGTGTAGTACCAACCAATCGTTATGTTACTCAGGAGTTACTGCTACCTATATGCAGTACTTCGCATTTGTCAATGTAAACTTCAGTTGCCACTTCTTGGTTTATTTGTCCAACTTATCTATATCCAGTAACATCCAATACTCCACTAATATTAACATTAGTCCATGAAAAGCAGTGTCCATTGATAACCACTCTCTGTCTTCTCCCACTCAACTATTCTTTTAACCATTGTAGCAACTTGCCCTTAATGCCATACTGCTCCAATTTGTACAGTAGCCTTCCATGTGCCACAGTATCAAAATCTTTCCTAAGATCCAAATATATGATATCAAAATTATTCTTTGCATCCAATTCATTTTTGACCACATCATAGTATCCAATCAAATTTGTCAGACAAGACTTCCCCTTAACAAACCCATGCTGTGTTTCAACGAACTATAACTGCAGTCTTGTCTAGATGATCCTGCATTGCTTATTTAACTAGTGACTCCATTATTTCCTTTGGAACAGGAGTTAGACTAACAGTTCAGTAATTATCCTTGTCAACCTTTGTTAATTGGGGACACATTTGCACATCGCCAGTCCATAGGGACCTGAGTCCCAGGAATCTTTCATAATTATGGCTAAGGGTTTGCTTACTTCCTTGCTGCCTCCTTCAATATATCTGGGTAGATCCCATCCACTCCAGGTGCCTTCCTTATGTTTAATATCAACAATTTCTCCTCCAGCTCTATTCAACCTTAAGCACTGTAAACTCGGTGATAAAGATACTTTATACTCACCAGATGTCACCTCTCTATATACAAAAATAAAGGGTTTTTTTTTTTTATGTAAACCCCAAACAAGAGAGGTATTAGAACCTATAATACTTAGTACCTTGCTTGGGTTGGAGGATGAGAAGACGAAAGAAGATATTTGTTGACATTGGACTTGAACTTCTGTCGACTGTAATTTTCAGGAAATACGTATGAAGGAAGGTTGTTCCAGAAAACGGCAGTTCAATGAATAAACGAGGAAGATGAAAAGTTGGTTCTGTGAGTTTGAAGTTGGACAGTAAATGGATGTTGGCTG
This sequence comes from Mastigoproctus giganteus, assembly GCF_048544385.1. Lineage (NCBI taxonomy): Eukaryota > Metazoa > Arthropoda > Arachnida > Uropygi > Thelyphonidae > Mastigoproctus > Mastigoproctus giganteus. Next base: position 102,202,369 of record NC_143581.1, read on the forward strand.
CACATGTTCGGACTGTTTTGAAAGAGAGAACAGGAATTATAGAAGCCAATTCAGAAGAACGGTGCGCATGGAAGTATCTGTAGAAAAGGCAAGCAGCAGAAACAGTACATCTGTGAGATAGCGAGTGGAGAGACTCTGTTAGAGATGAATCATTAATTAACCTAACTGTCCTCTTCTGAATGGAATCAAGAAGCCTGAGAGAGGTTTCGGGAGCACCACGCCAGATGTGGGAACAGTATTCCATGGTAGGGCGGATTTACAATTTGATTTATACAGAGTCAACAGCTGTTTGGAAGAAAAGTAATGCCAGGAGTGAAAGAGAAAACTAAGTTTTTTCGATGCAGAGGAAGCAATATTTGTAACGTGCTTGTGGCAAGAGAGATTAGAAGTTAGGGTAATCCCCAGAATCCAGGTGGGCAGGAGCAGCAGTGCATAGCATACGCTTCTTGATTAGACCAGGGTTCGAGCGTGTGCCCACCAAATACATAGGATGCGGAAAGATCAGGAAATGACCATCACATATCCCTGGAGCAATATGGCCTTAGTTGCCAATGCTCCTAAAAACCAAATAACAAACGAACAATCCCCAAAGGAGATATCATTTTTCCTAGAAATCGGAGTGTCACCAAAAATAAGCATAGGAGCAGAAGAATCCTTTTTGCGAGATATAAGACAACACTGAGATTTAGGATTGAAATCAACTAAGTTGTCTTTGCCCCATTGGAGAATTACCTGGAGATCAGCATTTAAGGAATTGGTAGTGGATATTTGAGAAGTTCAAGCTGATTGAGCTTGGCAAGGTTTCTCAAAATGGAAAGTGGAATGCAATGTGCTATCATTGGCAAAACTATAGATGGAATTTCCAGTCAATGGAAGGTCATTAATATACAAGAGGAAAAGAGTGGGGCAAAGAACTGAATCTTGGGGCACACCAGCATTAGTGGAGTAAGTTAGAAGACAGAGAGCCATCTACCATCACCCTCAGTGAGTGGTCAGCGAGAAAACTGGATAAACAATTACAATAAATCAGTTGGGAAACCATAAGATGGAAGCTTGTTTAGAAGACTTTTATGCCAAACATGAACAAAAGTACCTTTGATATGTCAAGAGCAACTGCTTGCGTTTCACCGAACTTTTCCGTTGAATTTGTCCGTAAATGTGTAACATAAGCCAGAATATCACCAGTGGATCGACACTGACGAAATCCATACTGGCGATCGTTGAAAGCTTCTAGGTAATTTAAGATTTGGCGGTTAATTGATTTCTCCATTACTTTAGAAAGAGTAGAAGTAATTGCAGGGGACAATAATTGAATGGGAGCGATTTGTAACCCTTTTTAGGAACTGGCTGGATATGAGCAAATTTCCAAGCAGAAGGAAAAACCCCTTTGGAATAAGAAAGTGAAAAAAGACGGCAAAGAACAGGAGTAAGTTCAGGAGCACAGGTTTTGAAAACAAGTGAAGAAATTCCATCAGGACCTGGAGGTTTCTTAACATCAAGATTTTTCAAAATCCTTTTCAGGTAAGACCAGGGGGAGGACTTGAATGGATCGTGTTGGGAATGGTGGGAGGTGTTTTACCAAGATCATTAATACATGAGTTGGAAGAAAAATGGAATGCTAGCAGGTCAGCTTTATCCTTGGCTGACCATGAGTTGGAAGAAAAATGGAATGCTAGCAGGTCAGCTTTATCCTTGGCTGAAGTGACAATAGAACCATCTGTTTTAGACAGAGGTGGGAGCAGAGATGGGCAAAAGTTGCGGCCAATAGCTTTGGCAAGAGACCAGAATGCTCGGCTATCATTAGGGCAAGAAGCAAGTTTTCTACTCTTAATCGATTAAGAGTAGAAAAGCCTGTTCCAAATCGATTTTGGACTGATTAATAACTGCTTTACAATTGTTGCAAGGTTTGGTGTAGACAGAAAATAAAACTGAACAATTGGAAACAACCCAATTACGATATGCATTATTCTTCTCTTGAACAGCCTTAGCACATTTATTGGAAAACCAAGAAAAAGGACGAGATTTTAAAGTGGAGTGTGGAATAAAGGATTCTATTCCTACAAAAATAATTTCACTGGCAGGATCGGAGCAAACGTTGACATCAGAAGTTTTGAAACAGTTATCCGGCCAGGAAAAGAAGAAAAGAAATATCGCAGGTCATCCCATTTTGCATTACAAGGGATAACCATTTTGCATTACAAATGTAAATGCCAAACAATTCAAGGTTGGGAATAGCCTTGAGATAAAGGATCCATTGGAGAAGAGACAATCAGCAAGTTGTGATCTGAGTTGCCTAAAGGACCACTCACTTCGACAGTGTACTCAGAAGGGTTGTTTGTGAGAAAAAGATCAAACGTGTTGGCTGTATGGTTAAGATTGCCTGGTATTCTTGTAGGTAAATGAGCAATCTGTGCAAGGTCATTAGTAATTGCAAAAGCCTCAGTATCTCGACCAGTTGGGTTGGTGTGACTAGAAAACAGAAGCAAGCTGGAGTTGTGAACATTAAAATCACCAAGGAAAATTACCTCACTGTTAGGAAAGTTGGACTGGAGAAAGTCAAGTTGCAAAGAGAGGAAGTTAAAGAGCTCAAGTGATTAGTGGAGTTGGGAGAAGGGTAGAGACAACAGATCAATTTGACACAGAAGATCGAAAAGAGGAGATTCCAAATTACCAAGTCTCTGACAGGGAATATCGGTATGGACATATGCACAAGTACCACCTTTGTGGTAAAAGGAATCATACAGCAAAGAATTTGGGCACCTGAGTTGAGCAGTAGTTGAATCAACCGATAACTGAGATTTTGTCAGAAAAAGTACATGGGATTTGGCAGACTGCAATTGGAAATGGACATTGTTGAGAATAGAATTGCGACCACTTATATTTGTGAAATGAACTAGGAAGTGTTTGGGAGGTTTAGATCTTTTCGCAGATAAGCATACTCTATTAGTTTGACAATTCACGGTGTATTGAATAGTAAGAAAAGGTGTGGGGGGGGGGGAACATGCTGTATGAAATAATGAAATTTTTGGATATGGCGTACACATGGTAAGAATATACCCAGATCCTTGACATAACGTGGCAGCGACAAAGCTCCCCCGCATACACACTACTCGGACTCCCTCCAGTCACTATATGGCAGAGTAGAGGTAGCAAGATTATACACTTGCTGATCCGGAAGCCTCCTAAAGCATTACCAATAGGTTCGGTCTCGTGTACTAACTAGCGACCGGTCTGTGAATACCGTTTTAGAGTTGTACCCTCAAAGATTGGATCTTGCCATTATGTTCATCATAACCTCCAAAAGGCGTCAATCATACTGCATGATGGAAGAGTTGGGGATGGTTTGACCGGAACTTAGCTCTGGAGACTAAACATGGGTTCCACCACTTCAAACCACCAATAAGCAAAGTGGTGGTACTGCACCAGTTGATGAGAGTCATCTACCCCCTAGTATTGCCTGGTGACACAGCGGGTCGGCGTTCCTCCATGTGGTGTGGGTGCCACACCTCGACCCCTGCTTACGTTGGTTCACACTTGGGTGGTCACCCACAGTGTACTTGTGCATGGAGATTATACTCAGGATTACCTAACAGTCCCACCATCATGAAGGTGCAAGCAGATGATTTGGCTGTCACAGACCATCTAGATTTTTTCCCGAAATTGGATCCATTGGCTTGAATGTCACCCGACTATCAGTTTCATCAGCATTTTAGACTCCCAGGTAGCAAGTACAGCTTGTCTGGCATATATGAGAAAATGTCTGTGACAACCTCATGGACACAATGGAATGAATGTTAGGATTGTTTATATTTCATGATTTAACTCTTTTTTTGGCTAAAGCCAACACGAGAACCATGACAAACTTTTGGAAAATTATCAGACAAACTCATTTCCCGCTACTGCAGTTTCTCCCTACATTCTCAGTAAACAGATGGTCCATGTTATCGGTAGTGGCATTAGAAGGCAATAATGATGTATTCATTAATTTTTTCTTATTATTAAAAGCAGATTATTGGAGTTTATGAGTGGGCTGAAATTTACTTAAGGTACACCTTCCAGCCATTTTAAAATAGGAAAATGACTTCTAGAGCATTGTGTGTTATCGGTAGTGGCAATAGAAGTTGATTTCTTATTTTAAAACAGTGGGAAGCGGGGCGATAGACACCCTAAGTCTGAGCCAGTCTGGAGGGTGTTCCCATAAGTAAATCTCAGCACACTCGTGAACTCCAATGAGAAAAAACTAATCAATGCATTGTTATCGACTTCTACTGCCATTACCAATAACATGCACCATATGTTTATCGAGAATGGAAGGAGAAACTACGGTAGTGGGAAACGTGTTTGTGAAGTAAGTTTTTTCCGGAGTTTGTTGTGGTTCTCATGTTGACTTTCTTTACTTCACCCTTTTTTTTTTTCAGCAGAATTAATAAAATTGGCTGCAAATGCCATTTTAAAATTTTGCATTATTACCAGTTTTCTGAACTTAAAGATGGAAAACAATATCAGTTTAATGTTTGTTTTATGAATGGTACCCCTTTTCATTTTCACCCGAAATAATATTTTTTTTGTTCTTTTAAAAATGACAAGTAAATAAACACAGCTGTTTTTAAATATTTTAATTTTTTATTTAAAAACTAAAATTTACATTTAAGTACTGCAGTGTATAAAGAAAAGATTAAAGATTAGATGTATGATGCAATAATTCAAAAAATTAACTTCTTTCTTCCTAAACAACAAACAAACAAAATTGGACACCTGTTAGGCACCACATGATCCCCATTGCATCCTTTTGAGGTGCAGCCACTGCCAGCTTAATATTGTATTCCCACTATAACCCCCGAACTGATGTCTGGTCCACACTATCTGTATGGTGATTACTTGTTGTAAAGTCCTCAGGAGATAACAGATCCATAGACAACGTTGTAGCATTGTGGAAGAGTCCACTTGAGCTAAAACAAATAGTGTATGGCAAAATGTATGTCCAGAGTGTATTCACACTTTACCATTCGCATTAGTAAAGGCACATGATGCAACAAAGCAAACTTATATAGCGTCAGCCAAAAAAACAACCTCTTCTCATTTCACCCATCCACTCGCTCCAAATGTTTGTCTAATTCTGCCTTTAATCTATTTAAGCTATCAACTTCTATAATGACAAATGGAAGTTTGTTCCAGCAATCAACCACCCACAGGCTAAAGGCAAATTTCCACACATCTATCCTACAATTGTCTTTCCTCAATTTGAATTTATGCCCTCTCAGGCATTTATTCAGAACAAAAGGAAAAATCCCATCGGCGTTGAGCATGCTCTAACCATTCAAGGCTTTATACACCTCAATCGGATCACCTCACAAGTGTGTAGTCTCCAGATACTTCTCAAGATATAAGCCCTTCTTTGTAAGAGCAACACTTTGTTCCATACACTAATCTTGTTGCCCTTCTCTGTGCTCATTCCAGCAGCTCTACATGCTTCTTAAAATTAGACCTCCAGACCTGTATACAGTACTCAAGGTGTGGCCCGACCATTGCCTTATACAAGGGGATAATAACCTCCTTATCCCTGCTAGAAAAATTCCTGTATATCATTGACAAGACACCATGAGCTACTCTTGCAGACCATCTACCTGCACAATTACCCCCAAAGTCCTTTTCATTCTCTCCCTCTGTCAGTGTAGTAGTACCCAATTGTTACGTTACTCAGACATTACAGCTTCCCATATGCAGTACTTTACATTTGTCAATGTTAAACTTCAGTTGCCACCTCTCAGTCCATCTGCTCAACTTTTCCAAGTCCTGTTGCAGCAGCAGCAGCGTACTGTCATTAGTGTCTTAACAACCCCGCCGACCTTCATATCATTTTCAAACTTGGACAATAAGCCTGATATACCATCATCAGTATCATTAATAAATAGAGAAAACAACAATGGATCCAACACTGAACCCTGGGGTACTCCACTAATAACATTAGTCCATGAAGAGCAATGTCCATTGATTACCACTGTGTGTTCTCCCCCTGAACCATCCCTTTATCCATAACAGCAATTATCCTCCAATGCCACACTGCTCCAATTTGTGCAGCAGTCTTCCATGTCAAAAGCCTTTCTAAGATCCAAATATATGATATCAAAATTATACTTTACATCCAGTTCCTTTGCCTGCAGATAAAGGAACCGAGTGGTTCCTTTATTTGCAGATCCTTAATGCATGAAGTATCACTACCGATAATGAGATCAAGAATATTTCTCCCTCTAGTTGCCTCCAGAACATGCTGCTCTGGAAAAAAACCATCCAATAAATTTACAAAAGCCTTGCTAGTGTGTGAGTGGCCAACCCACAAATTCCATTCAATATCTGGGAAATTAAAATCTCCCATTATAAGACAATCTGATTTACTGGTTCACTCTATTTCTCTGTACAGTTGTTTATTATACTCATCAGAGTCATTATGTCTGTAACACACTCCTACTCAATTTTGCTTTCCCAGTGCTTATGTCACACCAAACTGACTCGACACTGTACTGTTCAGCCATGTTGACTGGCTGTACTTCCTTGGATTTGTTGTTTTTGAACTAATAGCATAACCCCTCCTTCCTTCCTATCCTATCTATTCTTCCTGTACACATTGTAATCTCCAAATTCCATTTCTGCTCTGCTTATATCTGTGTGACAATATCCCAAAAATATCTGCTTTTGATGTTTTGACCAACTCCTCAAATTCATCAGATTTATTTATCAGACTCCTAAAATTGGTGTAATGCAAGTATACATGCACCTGTTTCTATTCTTAGTTACCCTAACATAGCCCACATATTTACTTGTTCCGCATTGATTCCCAGCATTTTCTGAAATCCCCTGCACCTTGTTTTCCAGGCTGCTTCTCATTCCTATAGAAGCAGTGCAAGAATCACTGTCACCACTGCCAGAGGCTACTGTTAATCTATTAGTCCATGTATCCCTCCCAAGCTAGCAGTTTTCCAACCCATCTGCCGTGACTTTTCAGTCACTTGCTAATATTTTTGAAATTCAGTTATATTGTGGAATTAGCAATTGAGATTGGCTTTGACAAAGTGGACATAAAAACTGGGCAAGTCACTGGAATCTCACGACGCTGAGCTGGACTAATGAGCAGCTTATTGTGTTTGAGCAACAAAGGATATGAGTGCAAGAGGAAGAAGTAGTTCTGTCAGCACCACAAGTAAAACAGCTTGCAGCAAATAAGATGACTATAGTTTTATTCTGTATGCAAGCTTTCAGCCCTCCAATATGTGTAGCAATTAATTTTTTTACAACTTTACTTTTCAACAAGCTCCACAAATAGTAATCCTGCACATTACATCTGACAACATTGGGGGTCCACCAATTTTGAGAAATCAGTTAATCACCAAAAAAGTCTCATTGTTTCTACTGTTTTGTTGGATATGGAATAGGTCACTACATCTTGTAATTTATGTATTTCATGAATATAATAGGGATGATGACCTAAAACATTTTAACAGCCATTTGTGATGCAGGTCTTCACAGATTTTTCGAGTAACAGCAATAAACATTAATTAAAATCTTGAAGTTTTTCTATGCATAGTAATAAAGAGGGTATCTGGTGGGTTTTTTTTTTTTTTTTTTTTTTAACACTACCTGTTTCCTGAAAACAGGTTAATTCAAAAAATTAAAGCAGTAGTGAAATGGTTGTTGAAATTTTTTGCACTGGTGAATCAGGATATTTTTCTTGAAATTTTATTTCATTACGTTCCATTTTGAACAAACGTATTGTTCAACTGTAAACAAATTCAAGGAGGGAATGTCACGATAGCTACAAACAAACCAGTGTGAATAAATTTTGTATAACATAACAGCCACTGTGCTGAATGTTGGGATATATAGTGTTGCCACTAAGAATTGTGAGTGGTTACCAAAATTTTTATGACCAGAGAAATTGGCTCTTTCATTTTAGATATGCAAATTTTGAACCACCCTGCATATAATGCAGGCTAGAATAATATTAGGAAAGTATAATCTTATTTTGATAAACATTATTTCATCAAATTGAAATAATCAATTCATTTTAAACAGAGAAAAAAAAAATTAATGTTTAGTTATGCAGCATTATGAAAAAACTTCTTAGTATGCATGTTGTTATGAATATAATAAGTTTTCATGAAATTTACATGAAAAATGTCATTATTCAACTTATCTATATCTAATATTTTCCAATGTTTTCCCAATATTTTTTTCAATTATATGACCACTTGTTAATAGATTCTATTTTAAAAGAATAAAATAGAAATAATTACATATCAAAAGGTAAGAAAAATTCTGTTAAACACACTATTGCAGCCTCAACTAAGGAATGACAAAATATTCAAAGCAGAGGTCTCACTCTCTCATAACATTTCACTAATTGAGTCAACCTGAACCATACTTCCAATCACTCAATCTTCATAACAAATAAATAAACAGATAAAACAATCTTCTTTGATGTAAATCCACTGAGATCATCATCTACTTCTTTAGAAGAAGTTAAACTGAAATGACTTGTCCCTGCCAAAACAAATCAACTTGACACTGCAAGCATGGACATTGATGTCAATTCTAACCATGATGAAGAAAATAACATAAGACAATGGATGATAAACCTTTTCTAAAAAGAGAGAAAATTGTGTAGGCATTTGAAACAATATTGAAGGTATTCTTTACCTAATCGACAAGTATATTTCTCTCTCTCTCTCTCTCTCTCTCTCTTCCCCCCCCCAAAAAAAACTTAACACAAAATATTCCTCTCTTTAAAAATGTTATTAAATTAAAGTTTTTGCAGAGATGAATGCTTGTGGTAAAATAGTATTAGTATTAGTAGCGGCTGCATGGTGCAAGAAAGCCTATGGCTTATGCTGCACCAGCCAAAAAAAAAAAAAAAAAAAAAAAATCCGAACAAAACAATGATAAAAGCAAAAAAAAAAAAATAAAATAAAATAAATAACTAAATAATAATAATTTAAAAAAAAAAAAAAAAAAAGGAAATTAAACCTATCATCCTATGCGCTTCCCTTACCCGAAAGTACTATCCAAGATGACCTTTGAATTTCCCCAAACTGTCGGCCTCTACCACCCATGAAAGCAACTTATTCCAGTAATTTATAACTCGCTGGCTAAAATAAAACTTCCTGCAGTCCAATCTAAACATTTCCCCCCGTAACTTGAATTTATGTCCCCTAGTTCTAGCATCATTTATAATCTTCAAAATTTTGTCCTCATTCATTTTACTGATGCCTCTCAGAGCCTTAAACACCTCAATCAAATCTCCTCTAAGGTGTCTAGTTTCCAAACTCTGCAACCCACATATTCGAAGTCTTTCTTCATAAGGACGCCCTTTTGCCGATCTCACCAGGCGAGTTACCCTTCTTTGCACTCTTTCAAGAAGCTCGATGTCTTTCTTTAGGTGGGGTCTCCATACTTGAACACAGTATTCCAAGTGTGGTCTAACATAAGCCTTATATAATAGGATTATCACGTCCCTATCTCTACTTGCAAAAGTTCAATAGATCATCGATAGGACACCATGGGCCTTCCTTGCAACCTGTTTACAATGCTCAGAGAATTTCATGTCTGACCGTATCGTAACACCCAAGTCCCTTTCCTCCAGTACTGGGTTTAGTTGAACTCCACCAAGTGAATAAGTTTTTTTGGGATTACTGTTTCCCAGGTGTAATACCTTACACTTTGTTGGATTAAAGCACAGCTGCCATTTTTCTGACCATTCCTGAAGTCTATCTAGGTCTTTCTGAAGAAGCTCAGCTTGACAGTGATCATTAACTATCTACCAATTTTAACATCATCTGCAAATTTAGACATCACTCCATCTATCCCTTCATCAATGTCGTTTATGAAAATTAAAAACAACAGTGGTCCTAATACTGATCCTTGGGAACCCCACTTCTTACATCAACCCAATCTGAGGAATAGCCATTTATCACAACCCTCTGCCTCCTCCCCTGAAGCCATCCTTCTATCCATCTAAGGATTTTCCCAGTGATTCCAACCTGTTCCAGCTTATAAAGCAACCGCTCATGTGGGATTGACTCAAAAGCTTTGCTGAAATCTAAATAAACAATGTTGAAATTATTCCCTAAATCCAGCTCGTGAGTGACCCTTTCGAAATAGCAAACCAGATTTGTTAAACATGGATCATTGCCTCCATGATTTTCCCTACTACTGAAGTCAGACTGACAGGTCGATAATTTCCAACTTCACTTTTAGAGCCACCCTTATGTATGCGAGATACATTTGCACTTTTCCAATCCAAGGGGAATCTCCCCAGAGTCTATTGATGCTCGCATAATTAGCCTCAATGGTTCAATGCACTCGCTTGCCGCCTCTCTTAAGATTATAGGGTATATTCCATCAACTCCAGGAGCCTTACTGGTCTGTAGGCTCAAAAGTTTTTTCATTAAATAATCTTGCGAAATTTCAATATCATTAATTACATATTTTTTAACTTCGCTCCCACAATTTCCCATTGCCACAAAAGGCTTTTCATTTGTAAATATCAATACAAAATAACTGTGGAGTTCATCTGCAACGGCAGCTGGTGTATTTATTACTATCCCCTTTCCCTTACGTAAAGGTCCGATCTGGTTTGTCCTGACTTATGCTCTTCTTGGCATTTATATATGTGAAGAATTCTTTATCCCCCCTCTTTGCTCTGTTTGCTGTGATTTCTCATAAACTGCCTTTGCCTGTCGAACCTTTTCTGTGGCTCTATTACACATCACCTTGTAGCTATTATAGGCTTCAGTACTTTTTATTGCTCTGTAACCTTTCCATGCCACCTTTTTCTGCTCAAGTAATGCGGCAACTTCACTATTCATCCAACTTGGAACCCTTCTCGTGGAGTATTTTTTTAATGGTATATACGCATTCAAGGCATCTGTGATTAATGTTTTAAATAATAGAAATAATAGAGCTGCTGAAAATGGGTGTAACCATACTACTGACCATTTAAACTCATCACACTATACACATCCTTAGAAGTAGTGTCCTCACATCTTGGACTAAAAATTCCCTTCACCTTTGTTTTTTCTCTCTCTCTCTCTCTCTCTCTCTCTCTCTCTCTCTCTCTCTCTCTCTCTCTCTCTCTCTCTAAATCATTCATGCACTATAAATAACCATCATGAAGATTTTGTTATGATTGTTGATGTTATATACCATCTGATTAATAGCCACAACTTCCCAGTACTTGGTAAATTCCAAACAACACACATATATACATTACAGACAGAAACATGACAAAATTGTTTTCCAAGGCAAACTGGGCAAAATATTCCTCTTGCACATTACCTTAATGGCCAAATTATTATACAGTAATTCAGCAGTGATGTCACTAAGTACAATAAAAATGGATATTAACAATAGAATTACTAATTGGAGGTATAGCTATACTGCATCCATTTCCATAACATAATCTAATACTGAAAATCATAAGGGATTCCAGTTGCTGATGGAATGATGCATGCAGTGAAGCAAAAATAGAAAAGAATAAAGCATAGAATTTATCTTGCAAGTATTCAACCACTCTTATCCTCCTTAGCATTCCCTTTCTAACACACTCCAATTCTAAGAAGCTTCAACCAGTTGTCTGCATATAAGTCAGCTTTTCAGAAGGTTAAAATGAAAGCTAAAAGGTACAAAATCAACTTCACTACAAGCTTATTGCTACCATGTAATCATCACCGTGTACATACTACAAGAATCCCCAAATAGGTCAACATATTACCGTTTCTAAATTGACTTTTATATTACTTAAAGATTATTGATTTTTACTATATTTTTGTTTAAAACTAGTAGTGCACTTGTTACTTGAGTTTATCTCATAAAGTTCAATAAGTAATAAAATTCAGGGCAAGAGCCTTGAACTGAAGACATTTTCAGACATAAGTTAGTGCAAATTAGCATTAGCATTAGCATTAGTAGAGGCATTTGATGCAAGAAAGCAAGCTTATGCAGCATCAGCCAAAAAAAAAAAAAGAAAAAAAAAAAAAAAAGTAACATAAATAAATAAAAATAACCACTTCCACTTCACCCCTCTGTTCGTTCGAAATACCTGTCCAGCTGAGCCTTAAACTTATTTAGACTATCAACTTCCACGACAAGGGATGGAAGTCTGTTCCACCCACCAACCACCCGCTGGCTAAAGGCAAATTTCCGCACATCTATCCTACATCTGTCTTTCCTCAATTTGAATTTATGCCCTCTCAGGTGATTTTTCTGAGCTAGAGGAAGAATCCCATCAGCATTGAGCATGCTCAAACCATTCAAGGCTTTGTACACCTCTATCAGATCACCCCGCTGGTGCCTAGTTTCCAGACACTGTAATTTGCAAAACTTAAGCCTTTCTTCGTAAGAGAACCCCTTTGTCCCATTCACCAATCTAGTTGCCCTTCTCTGTACTCGTTCCAGCAGCTCTACATCCTTCCTGAAATGAGGCCTCCAGGCCTGTATACAGTACTCTAGGTGTGGCCTGACCATTGCCTTATACAAGGGAATAATCACCTCCTTATCCCTGCTAGAAAAATTCCTATATATCATTGACAATACACCATGAGCTACTCTTGCAGCTCGTCTGCACTGCTCAGAGAACTTCATATCTGCCTGCACCACCACCCCCAGGTCCCTTTCATTCTCTACCACTGTCAGTGTAGTACCACAGAGTTGATACGTTGCTCTGGGGTTGCCGTTTCCCATATGTAGTACTTTACATTTGTCAATGTTAAACTTCATTTGCCACCTCGAAGCCCATCTGCTCAACCTTTCCAAATCCTGTTGCAGCAGCATAGTGTCAGTAGTGTCCTTGACAACCCTGCCAACCTTCGTATCGTCTGCAAACTTGGACATTAAGCCTGATATACCATCATCAATATCATTTATAAATACAGAAAACAATAAAGGCCCCAATACTGAACCCTGAGGGACTCCACTAATAACATTAGTCCACGATGAGCAGTGTCCATTGATTACCACTCTCTGTCTTCTCCCCCTCAACCACCCCTTTATCCATAGCAGCAACTTGCCTCCAATGCCACACTGCTCCAATTTGTGCAGCAGTCTTCCATGTGCAACAGTATCAAAAGCCTTTCTAAGATCCAAGTATATAATATCAAAGTTATTCCCTGCATCCAGTTCTTTTGTGACTGCATCATAGTATCCAATCAAATTGGTCAGGCAAGACTTCCCCTTAACAAAACCATGCTGTGTCCTAGCTATAACTGAAGTCTTGTCTAGATGATCCTGCAGTGCTTCTTTCACCAGTGCCTCCATTAATTTTCCGGGAACAGAAGTTAAACTCACAGGTCTATAATTACTTGTGTCAGCCTTTGATCCCCCTTTGTGAATTGGGGTCACATTTGCACATCTCCAGTCAATGGGTACCTCCCCTGAGTCCAAGGAAGCTCTCATAATTATGGCTAAGGGTTTGCTTACCTCCTTTGCTGCCTCCTTTAATATAACTGGATAGATCCCATCCACCCCAGGTGCCTTTCTTGTGTTTATCTTCAACAATTTCTCCTCCACTTTGCTCTCAGTTATTACAAGATTCTCTAGCTTACTGCTAGATTTGAATACACCTCTGGCATTCCCCTCGCTGAATAACTCCTCATGTGTGAATGTCGATATGCATAAATTAACCAAAGTCATTATAGAAATTATTAAAGTTCACGATATGAGATGTAATGAAACATGATGCATTTGCACTAACTTAATATGTCACATCCAGTAAAGTTTATTAATTTTTATTTACTTGGTTTTTGAAATTGTTAAAAAAATTAAAGTTGTAGAGTGCTACCATTGTTACGGTATTGATTATAGTATTGTTATAAGAACATTATAAATGCAATTTGGTGACCTTGTATATAATTGCATAGGGCTATAGTTAATGTCAGAAGTGTGCTGCTAAGTCCATAATCTATAACTTTATTGCAATACAAACACAGTCTCGTATCATAACTGTATCACCAATACATGCCATAATTTAAAAGATCATAATAAATACTGCTATTGAATGATTTGAATATATATAGCATAATGTTTTTGTACTCATATCTCATAGTTTCTTTCTGTATTCTTAAATTAAATTTAGACTAAATCATGCCTTGTGCTAGAGCAGTGAAGCAAAAGGCCCAAGCAGCGTGAATGTGTTTGGCTGTGAGAGACCAGCTGATGGCAGTTTACTTATAAATCAAAGTTTTATAACGTGCTCTGCTTGTCACATCTTTAAAAAGCAATATTTAGCTGAACTTGATGTACCAAAAGGGGTGGGAACGGTTAGTGTGTATGTGTGCACACCCATGCATTATAAAGAGTATGAGTGAGTAAAAAGCAAATTCAGAGTTTTAATTTTGACTACTGACTTTGATGGAGTCAAAGGAATAGAGAGGAACTCATCAAGCACTCAACTTCCCAGCTGAACACTTGAGTCCATGCTTGAATAACAGACAACACAACAATAGATCTCTTTCACAGGAAGTAGCAGTTATCAGTAATGATGTTGTCAGGGAAACAGAGGATATATTGCGTAAAAATAATAGGTGAAATAGGATCACGATATGTCTTCCGGATGCGTTTGTTGAAGGCACAAAAGGTGATACTGTTGTAAACTTTGGTGCTAATTATGTTAAGTGTAGAAGAACTGGGATTTATTTCAAGTATGGGGCAATGTTGAGAAAAGTCTCAGGTAAGGCTAAAAATTTCAAAGTGTCTCCAATTCCCACATGATAGAAGCGAGTACATAATGATAGCCTTGTCGATCAGTTCGACTATAGAGAGAATGTGCAAAGCTCGTGTGATAGAATATTTCTCAGCATGGCCTGAGTTTGTCGATCAATTCAACCATGGTTTGTTTTGTTTGTTATTTGGTTGGGAGCATTAGCAACTAAGGCCATATTGCTCTGGGGATATGCGCTGGTCATTCCCTGACCTTTCCATATTTGGTGGTCACTGGTTTGAACGCCGGTCTAATCAAGAAGCGTGTGCTACACACTGCTGCTCCTGCCCACCTAGTTACGGAGGTGCTGATTCAACCATGGAGAGACTGTGCAAAGCTCATGGGGTGGAATATTTCTCAGCATGGCCTGAGTTTGATAAGGAAAGACCATTTTTACAAGGTGGGATACACTTAAGTAGAAGGGCTGCAAGAATATTTGCTGATGCTAAGAAGGCAGCATTAAATGGAATAAAAAAGAGTCTTTAATTCCTTTACTATATTCCTTCTAATATTAATACAGTAGACTCTTGATTTTCCTGGATAGATGGTAAAAAAAAAAAAATCCCGGATAATCGATTTCCCAGTTAATCCAAAAATGCAGAAGTTCCTGACATACATGAGTCGAGTTTTATGTAACTAGGAATGACTAATAACATATTGCTGACTATATTATTATTGACAAATTTGAATTCAGCATGATAATTGTTAATGTTTGATAATTTTCATACATCCTTATTATTTTCTAATCCAAATTGGTCACTTTCCTTTTCTTAGTAGATTTATTAGTACCGCTGTCACTTATTAGTCAGCGCCATGATAACAGTCAAAATGAAAATTTTTGAAAAGAACTTCACAGGTTTAAAGTGAAAACTCAGTATTATCACCCCACATGAGGTCACATTTCAGTAAAGCACATTTCTGGAGGTCCCTGCCATAAAACAATTTGCACTTTCCAGTTTATTGGGCTTTTCTGTTAGCACAATCCATTATAAATGGGTAGTGAACTGATATTATTGCATTTGCAATAATACCGAAAATTGGAATTCTGTGGGTTTTTACGTTATTATGGTGAAATGTGTTCCCCTTCACTGAAATCTTCAAAAAACATAAATAAATTTTAAGAATCTTCTCTTCTTTCCTATTTTTTTCCTTGTTACTCCGTATCTCACTTGTGCAATTTGTGCGTGCCATGATCATCGTTATTGATTGCTTATTATTATGTTTTTTGTTTGTTTTAAATTTTACGATCCATAAAAAATAAAATAAAATTGAGTGAAAAAAAATATACGCAAGTCCGAAGTTGCGTAAATTGGGGACTTACTGTATCGAAGAATGTTCAGCAATCTATGTAAAAAATATGGCGATAGATAAAAAACGCAAAATGTACCACACATTACTCGCATGTCCAATACGATGCTTCCCTTTATTTTTTACGATGTCCATTTTAAATCTGATAGGTTCCCTTTATTTCTTATGATGTTGCGTATGGTTCGGTCAGCAACATTGTAATGGTTCATTAAAGATTTAACAGATGCACCATTTTCAAACTTTTGAATAATTTCAAGTTTGTTTAACTGAAAGCGCAACTCTTTTTGCATTCACCCATCATTTTCATGATTTCTAAACAAAAAATATATATATTTACTATAAAAAAAAAAACTTCCGACATCCCTTGGATAAATATTGGTCTTGGCGCATTATAGCCTTAGATGCTAATGCACCAATAAAATCCAAACCAAACCCTTGGATAAATAATGAAACAAAATTTGTCTTTTTGTAGTGCAACACAACAATCAATGCATCACACTAAAACAAACTAAATATTTGTTCCCCCCCCCCCCCTTTTTTTTTTGAGTGGCATGTGTGAAGACAGTGGGTGTTGCAAAATAATAGGTACACTAATTTCCTACTGGCGACTTATAATGCCACTTCTTGTTGCTTATTTACGACTTACAAAACATCTGCTTATGCTTATTCTAGTGATTACTTAAATTATATGATTTCTAGTTGATTTTTTTTTATTTTTTTTTTAATTTGGAGTCTTTAACTGTCTCGGTTAAACCGATCCTGGTAAATCGAGAGTCTGCTGTATACAAATAGAGGTATACGGGCTGTGTTAGGATTACTGAAAGCAAAACAGGTGCTTTTATACTGTGCTTGTATACTTGTACGTTAATGCTAGAAGTATAGTAGAGATTTGATGAGTTTGAAGTAGTGGTTAAGTGAACAAATGTGAAATTTCAATATGTACAGGAAGGACATTATTATTGCTATTATATTATTTCTCCCTGACTGTGGGTTCCACCTTGTAACGGGTATTGCTACCAAGTATACATGGTGGTTGTTGTTATGTCTGGTGTTACTGTTGGTCGAGGAACTCTGATTATCCTATAGGTGTTCAGGATTGCAACTTTCTGGAGTTCCTTGTAGGTGTTTGCTGGGAGACCTATTGCTGCTAGGCTGGTATGTAGGGTCTTTGGCACCGTACCTGTGGTTGATGCGATGATCGGGATGGTCGTTACTTGTTGTATATGCCACATCTCTTTGATCTCCTGTCTTAGGTTCGTGTACTTCCTGATTTTTTCCCCATGGGTTTTCTGCAGGTTGCCAGTGTTGGGTACTGCTATGTCAATCAGATAGGTAGCCTTTTCCTTCTTGTCCACAAAGGTTATGTCTGGTCTGTTGTGCAGGATTGCCCTATCCGTTATTATGGCGCTGTCCCAGTACAGCTTGTGGGTTGGGATCTCTAGTACTGCCTGGGGTTTGTACTTGTAGTACGGTACACTTTCTTCGACCAACTGGTATTTCCTTGCTAGCTTCTGATGTGTTATCCTGGCTGCCTGGTCATCTCTGAGTGTACTCAGTCTGGATGATCACCTTGCATTCGGTGTTGAATTGTTTCTGAGGCCAGGTGGCATTGTCAACATGTGTCATTGAACACTCCAGGCTCCTTGGCGATGTATTTTCTATAGTTCCTGGTGGATGGCGAGCATGAATCCTTCAGTCTCAGGGAAGAGCATCTCATTCATTAGCCATGCATTGGAAGCAAATTTATCTATGTGATCTTGATGGAGATCATTGTAGTGTCTGCCATGGAGTGTCTTCTCTGCCCATCTTTCTAGCTTTGTTTGTACCTCCTGGTGCGGGGGGACTCTTCTCTTAGGTTGAGTGGTGTATGCCACTTGTCTATCTTCCTTGTGGCTTGTTGGAGTGCTGCTGTGTGTTTCTGGAAGTAATTCTTCAGGTTAAGTATTGCTGTCTTCTGTTGCTCAATGAGGTCTATCAGGTCCCTTCCTCCTTCTTCCTGGGCAATTGTCAGTTTCTCCACGGCAAATTTCAGGTGGTGTTGGTGGCTCTTGGTTATCATTGTTCTTGTCTTTCTCATGATATCCTCCAGCTTGGTGTTAGTCCAATCTATGACCCCGAAGGAGTATGTTAGCACTGGGACTGCCTAGGTGTTAATGGCTTTAACTGTGTTCCCTCTGTTCAGCTTTGCTTTCAGCAAAGCTGAACAGAGCTGCTGCTGAGCCTGTATCATCCCCAAGTATTTGTAGGCCTCTTCCTCTGCCATGGCTTCAATCTCTTTACCAGTCTGCAGCTGGTAGTTTCGGTTCACTAATTTTCCCTGGTGCAATCCGTGGGTCTTGCATTTGTCAATTATTATTATTATTGTTAGCCATATGGTGCAAGGAAGCCTGAGATTTATGCTGCACCGGCCAAAAATAAAAAAAAAAAATTCCTGAGTCACCCTGAGAGAGAGAGAGAGAGAGAGAGAGAGAGAGAGAGAGAGAGAGACAGAAGTAGAAAGGAATCACCAAAAAAGAGAAGAATGATAATATCCAGCTCAGGACCCTGGGTTTGCCAAGTCCATACTCACCAGGTTGAGCCCATGGGACATAGTGTATAGATGTATGATATAGCTTATTATAACATCAAAAAAGCAGATTGGAACAAATATGCAGACACTCTTGGCACTATTTTAACTGGAGTATCAGCAGAAACAATCATCTCCATCCAAATTAATTGCATGGGGGGGTCTGATTGATTTGGCATGCCATTTGGATTGTCTGACCACCATGTAATTGCATGGTGGTCAGGCATAGTCCAGGCCTCATGCAGTTTCCAGTCATTAAATTTGTGAGCTATGGTTTCGGTTGACATAGTTGATCGTGCAATATACTACTGTACGTTAGCAGATGGTGACTGGTTCAGAACAGTAAGAGGTGGTCCAGAACCATAAGAGTACAGAGAACTGCAATAAGATTAGTGAATGGAACAAAGGGTTGCTCTTACGAAGAAAGGCTTAATTTTTGCAAATTACAGTGTCTGGAGACAACCCACCTGTGAGGTGATCCAATTGAGGTGTATAAAGCCTTGAATGGTTTGAGCATCCTCAATGCTGATGGGATTCTTCCTCTTGCTCAGAATAATCACCTGAGAGGGCATAAATTCAAATTGAGGAAAGACAGTTGTAGGATAGATGTGCAGAAGTTTGCCTTTAGCCAGCAGGTGGTTGATTGCTAGAACAAACTTCCATCTGTCGTTGAACTTGCTAGCTTAAATAGATTCAAAGCTGAACTAAATAAATATTTGGAGCTAGTGGATGGAAATGAGAAGGGTTTTTTTCTTTTTTTTTTGGATGATGCTATATAAGCTTGCTTTCTTGCATCGTGTGCCTTGGCTAATGCTAAATATCAAAATTATTTTTTTGCATCCAGTTTCACTGTGATCACTTCGTAGTATCAATTAAAATTGGTCAGTCATGATGTCCCCATAACAAACCCATGCATGTCTGAAGTGTAACTGCAGTCTTGCCTACATGATCCCGCATTACTTATTTAACCACTGACTCCATTATTTTCCCTAAGACAGAAGTTAAACTAACAAGTCTATAATTACTCATGTCACCCTTTGGTCCCTCCTTTGTGAATTGGGGATACATACTTGTCATGCAAACTAAATTCACAACACATACACTTTCAGTTTCACACCTATCATACTATATGTACACAAGACATTTATTTAATATATACTATGGGGTTCCACCCCTGCTCGCCAACCCCCTTGTATGTATGACGGAGTAAGTTGAATCTTTTCTATGTAAAAGATACCTGTTGAAATGCACTAATCAATATCTAATCAGGAAATTACCTATGTAATTATTTACATGTGCATTTGTAGTGATGTAATTGCTCCTCCCACTTGTACCACGTGACCCGCATTCCCTCTTCTCCCATTGGCTACCCCACCATGTAGCATTCTCAAGGTCGAATAAATGTCACTATGTAATTATTTAAATGCATTTAGATAGGTCACTTAGGAAAAGGCCTTTTGCTTTGGATTCCATAATGCATGAGGAATATTGTTGCAACCGAAAAAGCAGGACTAAAATATTTACAAACTGTACAAATATTTAAAATATTTACAAAATACTAAACTATTTACAAATATCCAAATATATCTGGTCTCTTCATCAGCTAATATTACAATAGAATATCAAATGATGCCATAACATTCACCAACCTTTTGCACAATGTTGGTGACATTGTGGAGGCAATTTGTCTTTCAATGC
This sequence comes from Mastigoproctus giganteus, assembly GCF_048544385.1. Taxonomy (NCBI): domain Eukaryota; kingdom Metazoa; phylum Arthropoda; class Arachnida; order Uropygi; family Thelyphonidae; genus Mastigoproctus; species Mastigoproctus giganteus. Next base: position 102,222,687 of record NC_143581.1, read on the forward strand.
ATTGAATGTTATCATGCATCCCACTTAAGCACTCTACATTGTCAACAGCAAATGTCTTATTCTCCCCATTTGTGTTCCTTCTATGTAATGTTCACCAACATAGAGCTATGATTGTAAATAGTTTTAGTATTTTGTAAATATTTTAGTTTTTTTGTAAATATTTGTATTTATCATTTTTGTATTGTATAATATTATTATTTGTATAATAATAACTTTATACTAACGTTATAAAGCACTAATCGAAATCTAATCAGGAAATGACCTATGTAATTATTTCCCTGCACATTTGGCATTTGTAGTGATGTAATTCTCCTGCCCTCTTCTCCCATTGGCTGGAATAAATATCATTAGGAGGAAAACTTTTTTAGTATATAGAGATATATGTGTATATAAGGTATTACAACTTTCTTTCTCAAAATTGCCTTGTTTCACTATTCATCTTTCACACAGACAGATCACATCACCATGAATAAAAACAGTACACACACACACACACACACACACACACACACACACACACACACACACACTTTATATATATATGATATCTGTGTGTGTATCTATATAGAAATTGTACATGTGTGTGTATATTATATGATAGGGGAGTTGAGCTATCAGATGTAATAACCATGGAAGAATGGGGAGAACCTGTAAGTAAAAAATCAATTTACCTGAAATAAAAATAAAATGCAATTGATTATTATTGTAAGCACTTAATGCTGTGAGTCCTAGGACTTTAACTACTTCTTCAAAGGGTCGGCAGCAAAAATCATAGGAGCCACGGCAATAGCATTAGCATTAGCATTAGTAGAGGCATTTGATGCAAGAAAGCAAGCTTATGCAGCATCAGCCAAAAAAAAAATAAATAAATAAAATAAAATAAAATAAACCACTTCCACTTCACCCCTCTGTTCGTTCAAAATACCTGTCCAGCTGAGCCTTAAACTTATTTAGGCTATCAACCTCCACCACAAGGGATGGAAGTCTGTTCCACCAACCAACCACCCGCTGGCTAAAGGCAAATTTCCGCACGTCTATCCTACATCTGTCTTTCCTCAATTTGAATTTATGCCCTCTCAGGTGATTTTTCTGAGCTAGAGGAAGAATCCCATCAGCATTGAGCATGCTTAAACCATTCAAGGCTTTATACACCTCTATCAGATCACCTCGCTGGTGCCTAGTCTCCAGACACTGTAATTTGCAAAACTTAAGCCTTTCTTCGTAAGAGCACCCCTTTGTTCCATTCACTAATCTTGTTGCCCTTCTCTGTACTCGTTCCAGCAGCTCTACATCCTTCTTGAAATGAGGCCTCCAGACCTGTATACAGTACTCTAGGTGTGGCCTGACCATCGCCTTATACAATGGAATAATCACCTCCTTATCCCTGCTGGAAAAATTCCTGTATATCATTGACAATACTCCTTGAGCTACTCTTGCAGCCCGTCTGCACTGCTCAGAGAACTTCATATCTGCCTGCACAACCACCCCCAAGTCCCTTTCATTCTCTACCACTGTCAGTGTTGTACCACAGAGTTGATACGTTGCTTTGGGGTTGCTGTTTCCCATGTGTAGTACTTTACATTTGTCAATGTTAAACTTCATTTGCCACCTCTCAGCCCATCTACTCAACCTTTCCAGATCCTGTTGCAGCAGCATAGTGTCAGTAGTGTCCTTGACAACCCTGCCAATCTTTGTATCGTCTGCAAACTTGGACATTAAGCCCGATATACCATCATCAATATCATTTATAAATACAGAAAACAACAATGGACCCAACACTGAGCCCTGAGGGACTCCACTAATAACATCAGTCCACGATGAGCAGTGTCCATTGATTACCACTCTCTGTCTTCTCCCCCTCAACCACCCCTTTATCCATAGCAGCAATTTGCCTCCAATGTCACACTGCTCCAATTTGTGTAGCAGTCTTCCATGTGCAACAGTATCAAAAGCCTTTCTAAGATCCAAGTATATAATATCAAAGTTATTCCCTGCATCCAGTTCTTTTGTGACTGCATCATAGTATCCAATCAAGTTGGTCAGGCAAGACTTCCCCTTAACAAAACCATGCTGTGTCTGAGCTATAACTGAAGTCTTGTCTAAATGATCCTGCAGTGCTTCTTTAACCAGTGCCTCCATTAATTTTCCTGGAACAGAAGTTAAGCTCACAGGTCTATAATTACTTGTGTCAGCCTTTGATCCTCCTTTGTGAATTGGGGTTACATTTGCACATTTCCAGTCCATGGGTACCTCCCCTGAGTCCAAGGAAGCTCTCATAATTATGGCTAAGGGTTTGCTTACTTCCTTTGCTGCCTCCTTTAGTATAACTGGATAGATCCCATCCACCCCGGTTGCCTTTCTTGTGTTTATCTTCAACAGTTTCTCCTCCACTTTACTCCCAGTTATTTCAAGATTCTGTAGCTTACTGCTAAAGTTGAATACACCTCTGGCATTCCCCTCGCTGAATAACTCCTCATGTGTGAATATCGATGCAAAATATTCATTTAGTTTGTTAGCTACCTGAGCAGGATCATCAACACTTGACCCATTAATATCAAGTGGACCAATCTGATTCATCCCCTTCCTTCTAGAGTTTACATAAGTAAAGAACTCTTTGCTGTTTTTCTTTGCATCCCTTGCCAAGGATTTCTCGTAATCTGCCTTCGCCTGCCTAACCTCCTTTGTAACTTGGTTGCATATCAACCTGTATCTGTCATAGGCTTCTGTGTTAATTTGTATGTATCCCATGCATTTTTCTTCTCTGCCATATGCCTCATTAGTTCATCTGACATCCATTTTGGCCTAAACCTTGAACAATATTTCTTAGTTGGTATGTAAAGCCTAGTAGCTTCCAAGATAAGTTCTTTGAATGCTTCCCATTTTGAATTTGCTGTTGGTAACATCATCATTTGGTCCCACTGTATAGAATTTAAATACTGTCTCAGTCCATCGTAGTCGCCTTTACGGAAGCAATAACCCTTCCCTTTACCCCTAATGGTAGTTACCTCTTTGAGTAAATCCCACTTCAGCACACTGTGATCACTGCCACCTAGTGGTTCATTTATCTGCAGATTCTTAATGCATGAAGAATCACTGCTGATAATCAAATCAAGAGTATTACTTCCTCTAGTTGCCTCCCGAACATGCTGATGTAGAAAACAATCATCCAATAAATCTACAAAAGCCCTGCTAGTGTGTGAGTAACCAGCCCCCTAAATCCAGTCAATATCTGGGAAATTAAAATCTCCCATTATAAGACACTCTGATTTACTGGCCCACTCTATTTCCCTGTACAGTTCCTTATTATACTCATCAGAGTCATTAGGCCTATAGCACACTCCTACTCTCAATTTTGATCTCCCAATGTTTATGTCACACCAAACTGACTCCACACTGCACTGTCCAGCGATGTCGACTGGCTTCACTTCCTTGGTGTTTATGTGTTTCTTAACTAATAGCATAACACCTCCCCCCTTCCTATCCTGTCTGTCCTTTCTGTAGACGTTGTACTCCCCAAATTCCAGTTCTGCATCCCTTATATCTGTGTGACACCACGTCTCTGATATCCCAACAATATCTGCCTTCGATGTTTTGAGCAATACCTCAAATTCATCAAATTTATTTACTAAACTCCTAGCATTGGTGTACACGCAAGTATACCTGCACCTGTTTCTATTCTTAGCTACCCTAACACAACCCATGTGTTTACTTGTACCGCAATGGCTCCCAGCAGTCTCTGAAATACCATGCATCTTGTTTTTCAGGCTTCTGCTCATTCTAATAGAAGCAGTGCAAGAATCTCTTTCACCTCTGCCAGTGGCTACTGTCAATCTATTGGTCTTTGTCTCCCCCCAAGCTAGCAGTTTTCCGACCCACCTAACACTGCCTCGATAGCATCAGCAAATATTCTTGCATCCTTTCTATTTAAGTGTATCCCATCCCTGTAGAAGCAATCTCTCCTGTTAACAAGTACAGTCCAGGCTGAAAAAAATTCTACCCCTTGAGCCTTGCACAATCTTTCCAGGGCCGAATTGATCGACAAGGCTCTCATCATATACTCCCTCCTATCGTGTCTGGGCAGAATTGCAGACACTTTCAAATTCAACCCTAATTCTCGGCTTTTGTTCAACAGTGACCTGTACTTGTTAAGTAATTCTGCCGGTCTCCTACTCTTAATATTATTAGTGCCAACGTGTACAACTATATCACCTTTTGTGCCCTTAAAAGATGATATTCGCTCTACAACGTCATCAACCTTTGCCCCTGGCAGACATACCCTGGTCCCGTTCCACCTATCTTTTTTACAAAGCATGTTCCCCGTTTCCCTGACAATAGAGTCACCAACAACTACTAGTTCCTTCGGGACCAGTGCATTCTGCCTTGGGGGTTGTCTCTGTGTCACGCGATGCCCAAGTGCAAGCTCTGGCATTGATGTGGGCAGCTGAGAGCTTGATGGGCCCCTCAATTTAGTTTCTTCGAGGGCATCCACCCTGTCCTTCAAGCTCTCATATAGGCCCATAAGAACGCCGAGTTGTTGCCTGATATCGATACACTCCTTGCATCGCGCACACACAAAGACATCCCCCTTGGCAGTATCATGTCCCGTACCCGATTGCTCTGCAAACATCAAGCAAACAGTGCATTTTATAAGGCTGTGAGTCAGAGGACAACTGCCCCCCTCAGTTCTGCTCTGAGCCACAGCACTTCCATTAGCGTGAGCCTTTTGCTTTGCTGCTCTGGTCTGAGTCATGATTCTATTAATTTATTATGTTATTAATTATATTACGTTTGTAATCTAAGTCGTTATATGTATTTATTTAAACGTACAATTTAACTGCTAACAAAGTTCAACTAACGCTATCTAGTACGGTATATAATCTACGGTATATCTAGTACGGTATCACAATGGCGGGAAAGTTGGTAGCGGTAGTTACGAACACGTGGAAACCCTTACCGATACTTTTACAAGGCCGAGTAAAGAATAAATACACCAAATTAATCAAAAAATCACAAAATAATGTTATACTACTAAATTTAAATCAAAAGTTTTAGAAAAACAATAATTTCAAATCAATAAATAAGAAAAATCCATTTAGCGGCTTGGAACACGACCGTCACTAGTAGCCTCGTCAGCAGACTCGAGCCAGGTCTCTGTTTCTGTTATGATATGTACACGTAAACGGTATACGTATACATCACAGCCGACCCGACAGAGACCAGATGGAAGAATAAAAAACTGTAAAATAATAATGATAAAAAAATGATAAATAAAATCCTGTGGAAAGAGAAGAATGAAATATAAATTCAAACAAAAATCTCAAAAAAATCTGAGAGATGGGACAAAACAAGAAAACTTACTGTGTGTGTGTGTATGGACCAGCAGATTGCAAGTCAATGGTGATTGAAGGAGAGAGCTGAGTGTTCACTTGCGATGTATATATGTGTCAGTTGAAGTAGCCCCGTGTGGGGGGGATGTGAAATCGTAAACTGGAACTGCACCCGTGTGATGGGGGAAGGGAGCAATTAAACAGATGAGGCAAAAAGCCAGCAGAGGGAGAAACAAAAACTAACAAAGTAATGTGGAAAAGACACTAAACTTTGTAATAGAAGAAACAAGTAGCGATAGTAGAGAAATAGCATCTCGATATTGCTTTCGGCCAGCCTAATTGCTCATGAGAAATAAAATGTAGTAAAAATAACAACAGAAAGTAATTGAAATGGTGGTGAATAAAGTAGTGCTCGGGTAGTCTGGGGTTGCAAGCCCGTACCACAGATGACTGGACAATTGCCTCATATGTTTAAGTCAATAGTGGCAATGTTAAAGAAATCAAAATCACAATAATATAAATAAGATGAAAGATAAAAATACACAAAAGCAATGACAATATAAGGAACATAATACCCACGTCAATAGACAATCCATGGGCACAAGCTTTTCCACACTGTGAGACCCAGCGTTGGGGTGGGGGGGTATGAAATTTTAAAAAATCTTTAATAAAGAATTAATCCATATGTGTATTTGTCAACAGGCTAATTTCCAACCTTTTATTGACCAACACCATGGCCGTATTATAACAGGCAATTTAGAAATCATCCACAATAAAGAACTCAGAAACATCATGTCTTATGGCTTCAAATACAGGACGTATAAGATAAACTTCAAACTCTTCAAAAAACAGTTATACCAAGATTTGCTCAACTTCTGTTTCAAGCTCTCCTACCTTCACACCATTCCCATTGAAGCCTTCCAATTATGGATTAATTCTGTATTAAAGGCTATGCTTCAACATTGCAAATCATCTTTTCCACTGGTACAACCACCTTCAGTAATCAAATTCAATTCTTTCATTTTAAAACAGCAGTTGGCTGACCTACAGAAACACTTCATTATCACCCCTGTTGATAAAGCTTCCTGCAATTATGCCATTATCTGCAAAACCTTTTATTTCCATACATTAAATGCAGAATAAAATTCCAGTACCACCTACAAGTTCATCACCAACAATAGCAGCATCATTAATAAAAAGTTGATTGCTTTCAGCAAGAAACTCAATATCAGCTTTAGCAATTACAAATTTCCCTATATTTATTTCAACCCCAAGTTCCATAAAAACCCCATAGGCTTCAGGTTCATCACTTCCTGTAAATACAGTTATACCCATAAACCCAGAAAAACACTGGAACAGTTACATTAACCTATCATGGACATCCTTCCCGATAGCAGAATTATTAATAACAATCTACCGGAATCAAATTCAATGCCCTAAAAACTAATAACATCACTCATGTGCAGACATTTGACTTCAACAGTCTATTCACCGGCATAAACCAAGCTAACTTAAAATCCATGCAAAATATAATTTACAACCACTACATAGATATTATTGGTTGTAAGTCTGTCTTTTGGAATAACCTAGTTAATCTTTGTGTTTCCAACAATTACATTTTTGACGGTAAATCTATCTACTTGCAAACCATAGGCCTCCCCATGGGTAGTCCTACTAGCTGCGTCTTAGCTAACCTATACTTATACTGGTTCGAGACAATTCTACCTTCAGACATACAGCTTTATAGATACATTGATGACTTGATAATTTTCAACTACCCAACTTTTAAACAGGACTTTGCTGATTTTGACCCCGCAGAACTGACCCTGAATAAAACAAATAATAATGACCTTTCAGCCAACTACTTAGACCTGGATATAAAAATCAACAGCCCCTATACTGCTATCAACATATACAACAAAAGAGAAGCTTTTAGCTTCAAGGTAGTCTGCCTTACCCATGGCACTCTAACATTTCTAAAAAAAAATGTTCATGCAAACATAATTCTTTCCCAATGTATATGAATTGCTACAATATGTAATAGCATCAATCTATTTTCTGACAACATTAAAATACTCTACAATAAATTGCTACATAATAAATTCCCAGCTGCTTTCCTCTACCATCATTTCAAAAAAGCATTTAATATTATTAAATTTAAAAACATTACAAACTACGACCTGGTTCTAAACATCATGTCAGTAGACTAACGCGCGCCTCCGTAGCCAGGTGGGAAGGAGCAGCAGTGCGTAGCACACGCTTCTTGATTAGACCGTGGTTCGAGCCCGTCACCACCAAATACGGAGGATGCGGAAAGGTCAGGGAATGACCACCGCATATCCCGGAGCAATATGGCCTTAGTTGCTAATGCTCCTAAAAACCAAATAACAACAACAACAGTAGACTAACCTCCTTTATATTCTGGCCTGTACATATTGTATAGTTTCATACCCCCCCAGCCCCCCTGACTCTGTCGTGTCTCACAGTGTGGAAAGCTTGTGCCCACAGATTGTCTATTGATGGGGTATTATGTTTCTTGTATTGTCATCGTTTTTGTGTATTTTTATCTTTCATCTTATTTATATTATTGTGATTTTGATTTCTTTAACATTGCCACTATTGACTTAAACATATGAGGCAATTGTCCAGTCATCCATCTAGGGACCATCTGTGGTGCGGGCTTGCAACCCCAGACTGCCCGAGCACTACTTTATTCACCTCCATTTCTATTACTTTCTGCTGTTCTTTTTACTACATTTTATTTCTCATGAGCAATTAGGCTGGCCGAAAGCAATATCAAGATGCTATTTCTCTACTATCACTACTTGTTTCTTCTATTACAAAGTTTAGTGTCTTTTCCACACTACTTTGTTAGCTTTTGTTTCTCCCTCTGCTGGCTTTTTGCCTCATCTGTTTAATTGCTCACTTCCCTGTCACACAGGTGCAGTTCCAGTTTACAATTTCACACCTTTCCCCCCACACGCGGCTACGTCAACTACCACATATATACATCTCAAGAGAACACTCAGCTCTCTCTCCTTCAATCACCATTGACTTTCAATTTGCTGGTCCATACACACAATAAGTTTTCTTGTTTTGTCCCATCTCTCAGATTTTTTTGAGATTTTTGTATGAATTTACATTTCATTCTTCTCTTTCCACAGTATTTTATTTATCATTATTATTTTACAGTTTTTTTATTCTTCCTTCTGGTCTCCGTTGTATTGGCTGTGATGTATACCGTTTACATGTACATCATAACAGAAACAGACCTGGCCTGTTGCTGTGACTCCTACGATTTTCGCTGCCGACCCTTTGACGAAGTAGTTAAAGTCCTAGGACCCACAGCATTAGGTGCTTACAATAATAATTAATTGCATTTTATTTTTATTTCAGGTAAATTGATTTTTTACTTAGAGATTCTCCCTATTCTTCCATGGTTATTACACCTAATAGCTCAACTCCCCTACCATATACACAAATATACTGATATTTACCTTTTTGTCTATTATTCATTATGGTTGCTGGGCCTTTCTGCATTTACCGTAATACCTAGATCCATAACCTAGTCTTAGTATATTTTATAAAATTTTTTGCATAAACTGTAATAGCTCATTCCTGTTTGATAAAGACTTTAGTAATTTCATTGCATATTTATCATATATATATATATATATATACATATATACAGCAGACTCTCGATTAAACGGGACACTTCAAGAATCCAAATTTTAAAAAAATAAATAAATAAATCAACCAGAAATCAAAAAATTCAAGTAATAACTAGAATATTTATAAACAGATATTTTGCAAGTCGTAAATAAGTGACAAGCGGCATTATAAGTCATCGTTGGGAGATTAGTGTACCTATTATCTTACAATTCCTGCTGTTTTCACCCACCACTCAAAAAAGAAAAAAAAAAAGACCAAATGGTTTGTTTGTTTTAGTGCATCACGTCAATTGTTGTGTTCGGTTGCAGCGCAAAAAGACAAATCTTGTTTCCTTTTTTTATGTCAGGGATGTCAGAATTTTTTTTTATGGTAAATTATTTTTTTATTTTTTTTTTTAGAAATCGCAAAAATGATGGGTAAACGCAAAAGGAATCCCAGAAAAAATATCCCATTTTCTTGTTAAGATACGTAAATGTTTGATTATAAATTGTATGATTTTGTATGTAACTCAATTACCGATTTTAAAACAACTGGATAGGAGAAAAACACCCTACCTCAGCTAAGACCCCCCCCCCCTCAACAGCACAAATCAATCAGAAAGAAAATGCTCTCACCTTCATCAAATCACAAAATTCGACTCGATCCATTTTTTTCCGGGTGATATTTTTAACCAGTTACCACGCAAAAGAGTTGCGTTTTCAGTTAAACTAAAACTTGAAATTATTCCAAAGTTTGAAACGGTGCATCCGTTAAATCTCTAAAGAACCATTATAATGTTGGTGACCCAACCATACGCAACATCATTTTATCTATCGCCATATTTTTTACGTAGGTTGCTGAACATTTTTCGATTCAGTAAGTCCCTGATTTACGCAACTACGGATTTACGTAAATTTTTTTTTCGCTCAATTTTTTTTTTTTTTTTTTTTTTTAGGATTGTAAAATTTAAAACAAACAAAAAAAAAAATAAATAAATAAAATAAGCAATCAATAACAACGATCACAGCACGCACAAATTGCACAAGTGAGAATCAGAGTAACAAGCAAAAAAATAGGAAAGAAGAGAAGATTCTTACAATTTATTGATGGTTCTCTTTTTTTTGTATGTCCCCTTCACTGAAGATTTCAGTGAAGGGGACAGACATTTCAACATAATAATGTAAAAACCCACTCAATTCCAGTTATCAGTATAATCGCAACTGCAATAAGATTGAGTTTACTACCCGTTTATAATTAGATGCACGAACAGAAAAGCCCAGTAACCCAGAAGGTGCAAATTGTTTAAATGCAGTGACCTCCAGAAATGTGCCTTAGTAAAATATGAGTTCGCATGAGGTGAAAAAAATGGGTTCCCCCCCCCCTTAACCCTGTGAAGTTCTTTTCAGAAAATTTCATTTTGACCGTTATGGTGCCGACTAAGAGAATATGAGGGCTGATGACCCTCCTATGTGTGTGTCCTGTGGCACAATCTTAACGATCAGACACCTTTTAATTGACTGTCCAGATTTTAGCAATACCCGTTTTACCGCTTTTAATCATCTGACTGAGCCTTATACACTCAGTCAGATTTTATCCGACAATGACAATGTGTCTGCTGTTTTTAGCTTTTTAAAAGCAATAAAGGTTTTTAATCGTATTTAAAATTTATATGTTATTGTTGTTTATTTATGTTTTAAGATCTGGACATGGTGGCCTAATTAATTAGGTCACCGAGATGTTAAATTTTTAGATATTACCTGGTCTTGGCGCATTATAGCCTTAGTTGCTAGTGCGCCAATAAAACCCAAATCAATCAATCAATCAAACTAAGAGAATAAGTGACAGCGCTACTAGTAAATCTACCAAGAAAAGGAAAGCCATCGATTTGGATCAGAAAATTAAATTAATAATGATGTGAAAATGGCCAAATATTAACAAATATCGTGCAGAATTCAGATTTGTTAATAAATATAGTAGCAATAGTATATAGTAACAATATATTATTAGTCATTCCCAAGTTATGTAAAACTCGACGAAGTAAGAAGTCCCGGAACGTATCTCTTACATATGTCGGGGACTTTTGTATTTTTGGATTAACCGGGAAATCGATTATCCGGGATTTGTTGTTTACCATCTGTCTCGGAAAATTGAGAGTCTACTATATATATATATATATATATATATATATATATAACAATATTTTAGTTAATTATAATACCAACTAGATAAATTGGACAAAAGTATTTAGGGGTGAAAACTATACTCATTAGCTCAAAGTGCCAAGTTTAATAAACCCAAGTTGGACTTCTTTGTTGTACCCTATAAATAAACACATATACTAAAATAAAATGAAATAGTAAAATTAAAATGATAATATAGCTAATTATAGTTATATGGTTACATTGAATGGAATGTTAACTTCAGCTAATTATTGATGGGATATATTGAGTGGAGCTCAATCCTATCAATAATTAGCTGAAGCTATCTGTTTCTGTTTGCCATTTGCCAGTTTTTCTATGTTCGAATATACTGAAAATTTACTGTGAATATATAATCAAATTGGCTTAATTATTTTAATATACCTTAATCCTCTTCATATTCACCTTAATTTTTAGGCATAAGCCTTCCTTTTTACTAAATAAATAAGTAGTTGATACTCATTTATATTATTCATTTTTCACTTCCATTATTGTTAATTTTAACTGTATCTGTAGGGCTAGCGGTTATTCTACCAGTTTTCTGCTAAATTTAAGGTATATTAAAGTAATTAAGCCAATTTGATTATATATTCACAGTAAATTCTCAGTATATTTGAATATAGAAAAACTGGCAAATTTCAAACAGAAATAGATAGCTTCAGCTAATTATTGATGGGATATATTGAGTGGAGCTAGCTTTTGTTAAGTTCCATTCAATGTAACCATATATATATAATTAGCTATATTATCATTTTAATTTTACTATTTCATTTTATTTTTATTTTATTTTATTTTATGTGTTTATTTATGGGGTACAACAAAAAAGTCCAACTTGGGTTTATTAAACTTGGCCCTTTGAGTTAATGAGTATAGTTTTCACCCCCTAATACTTTTGTCCAATTTATCTAGCTGGTATTATAATTAACTAAAATATTGTTATATACAGCTATTTCTTATATTCTTATATTCATTTACATAACTTCATATATATATATATATATATTAGTGGGGAAAAGAGAGAGAGAACATATTACATGCCATCATTTGGCCATTACAGTTTATGCACATTTGGCCAAAATCAATCATACCACAATTTCATATCTTAACCTGCATTTCATGTTATAGAAATATATATGAGGTTATCCACAATTTGGACAAGATTTTGCAGCTCTGGCGAATGCTAAGTTTTTATTCAGCTGTTTATTTTAGCTGTTTTATTGACTTAATAGTTACATTAAATTATTTTCTATAAGTAGCTTTATTTTGAATTTAGATAGCAATTTTTAAAAAATTTAATACTTAAGTTTCCGTAGATTTTACCATTCGTAACTTGCCGCCATTGTTATACATTACAGAAGAGTGTAACTTATATCCCGAACTTGATAGCATAAGGTTTAATTTAAAACTAGATAGCAAAATATGTAGCACTGTACTAGAAATCTGTTAGCTTAGTTTAATATTATCAGTTAATCAGTAAAATTTATTAATCTTATTAAATTTCATTGATAATTAAATTGTACTTAAATGAAATCATGAGGCAGACTAAAGCAGTAAAGCAACGTGCACAGATTAGTGAGAATGCTGTGACTCAGGGAAGAACCGAAGGGGCCAATTCTGCAATGCATCACAGTCTAAAAAAATATGTGAAATATGAAATGGTTATGGGCTTTTCTAGAACAGGACATGATCTAGCCAAGGAGGATGTCTTTGTGTATGCTTGGTGCAAAGACTGAAGAAATTGGGTGCCAGCTCAGCATTCTGATGGGCTGTGAGAGTTAGAGGTGTAGGATAGATGCCCTTGAAGAAATTAATGAGGGGGGGGGGTCCATTAACATCTCAGCTGCTCAATTCAATGCCAGAGCTCAATCCTGTGCATCATGCAACGTAGTGGCAATCTACAAGGCAGCATGAGTTGGTCCAACAGGAGCTAGTTATTGTCGGTGGCTCTATTGTTAGGGAGACAAGTAATATATTATGCAAAAAGGATAGGTGGAACAACCCAGAGGTATGTCTGCCAGGGCAAAAGTTGATGCCGTAGAGTAGATATCATGATTTAATGACACAAAAGGTGATATTGTTATACACTTTGGCACTAATGGCCTTAAGAGTAAGAGGTCTGCAGATTTACTCAACTTTTTTTTTTTCAAAACTAACCTGTACTTGTGTACAGGTTAGTTTTGAAAAAAAAAAAGTTGCGACTTAGAGTTGAATTTGAAAGTGTCTGCAATTCTTCCCAGACACGATAGCAGGGAGTATATGATGAGAGCCTTTTCAATCAATTCGGCCCTGGAGAAATTGTGCAAGGTTCATGGGGTAGAAATTTTTACATCGAGATTTGTGCTTGCCAACAGCAGACCCTGCTTCTACAGGGATGAGATACCCTTAAATAGAAAGGGTGTAAGAATATTTGATGGTGCTATTGAGGGTTGGAAAACTGCTAGCTTTAGGGGGGGGGGATTCAAAGACTAAAAGATTAACAGTAACTGCAGGCATATGCAAAAGTGATTCTTGCACTGCTTCTATTGTAATGATCAGCAGCTAGAGAGCAAGTGGCTTAGGATTTCAAGAGCTGCTAGGAGTCATCATGGAACAAGTAAATACATGGGCTGTATTAGAGTAACTAAGGGTAAGAACTTGTGCATGTAAACTTGCATGTACAGCAATGCTAGAAGTACAGTACATAAATTTGATAAATTTGAAGTGCTGTTCAAGACATCAAAGGCAGATATTGTTGGGATATCAGAGACATGGTGTCACACAAATATAAACAGTGCAGAATTGGAATTTGGGGAGTACAATGTGTACAGAAAGGATCAACAGTGTAGGAAGGGAGGAGGGGTTATGCTGTTAGTTAAGAAACGTAAAATCTAAGGGCATCCTGTTGACATGGGTGGACATTGCAATGTTGAGTCAGTTTGGTCTGACATAAACACTGGGAAAGGGAAAAAGGAGAGTAGGAGAGTACTCTGATGAATACAATGAACAATTGTGAAAAGAAATAGTGGGGCAGTAAAGCAGAATGTCTTGTAATGGGGGATTTTAACTTTCCAGATATTGACTGGAATTGTGGGTTGATCACTCGTATGCCAGCAAGAATTTTGTGGATTTATTGGACGATTGTTTTCTACAGCAACATGTTCGAGGGGCAACCAGAGGGAGTAATACTCTTCATCTGATTATCACCGGTGATTATTCATGCATTAAGAATTTGCAGCTAAAGGAACCACTAGGTGACAGTGATCAGTCTACTGATGTGGGATTTACTTAAAGATGTGACTACTGTCAAGCATAAAGGGAAGGGTTTTTGTTTTCGAAAAAGTGACTACAGTGGTCTCAGACAGTTTTTAAATTCTGTACAATCGGATCAACTGATGTTAAAAACAGCAAATTTTAAATGGGTAGGCTTCAAGGAATTAATCTCTGAGGCTACTAGCCTTTTCTTGGCTAGATCATGTTCAAGATATAGACCTAAATGTAGATCAGATGAACATTAGGCTTGTTGAAAGAGAAATGAAATGCGTGTGATGCATATAAACTGTCATGTGCCATAGAAGCCTTTGGCAGATATAAGCTAGTCTGTAATCAGGTCACAAAGGAGGTTAGGCAAGTGAAGCCTGAGTCCGAGAAATCCTTGGCAAAAGGATGCAAAGACTTTACTTGCATAAACTCTAGAAGGAAAGGGATGAATCAGATTGGTCCACTAGATGTTGGTTGTTCGACTGTTTATGATCGTGCTTAGATAGCTAACAAACTGAATGAGTATTTTGCAACTACATTCACACATGAGGAATGCTGTAAGGAAGGAGAGGACAGAAGTTTACTAACACTAACAGGGAGCTAAATGATTTTGTAATAACGGAGAGCAAAGTAGAAAACAAATTGTTGAAGTTATTAAATCCTTGGCAAAGGATGCAAAGACTTCTTTACTTGCATAAACTCTAGAAGGAAAGGGATGAATCAGATTGGTCCACTAGATGTTGGTTGTTCGACTGTTTATGATCGTGCTTAGATAGCTAACAAACTGAATGAGTATTTTGCAACTACATTCACACATGAGGAATGCTGTAAGGAAGGAGAGGACAGAAGTTTACTAACACTAACAGGGAGCTAAATGATTTTGTAATAACGGAGAGCAAATTAGAAAACAAATTGTTGAAGTTAAACATAACTTCAACAATAATGTAGGGTGAATGGGATCTATCCAGTTATATTGAAGGAGGCAGCAAGTGAAGTAAGCAAACCCTTAGCCATAATTATGAGATGAGAGCTTCTTTGGACTCATGGTAGGTTCCCATGGACTGGGGGTGTGCAAATGTATCACCAATTCACAATGGGGAGTTCAAAAGGTGACACAAGTAACTACAGACCTGTTAGTTTAACTTTTGTTCTGGGGAAAATAATGGAATCACTGGTTAAAGAAGCACTGCAGGATCATCTAGACAAGACTGCAGTAATAGTTAAGCCACAGCATAGGTTTGTTAAATGGATGTCTGACCAATTTGATTGGATACTATGATGTGGTCACAACGGAACTGAATGCCAAAAATAATTTTGATATCATATACTTGGAATTCATGAAAGCTTTTGATATTGTTGCACGTGGAAGACTGCTGTACAAATTGGAGAGGTATAGCATGAAGGGTAAGTTGCTACAATGGATAAAGGGATGGTTTGAGTGGGAGATGACACGGAGTGGTAATCAAGGGACACTGCTCTTCATGGACAAATGTTATTAGTGGAGTTCCCCAGGGTTCGGTGTTGGGTCCATTGTTGTTTTGTATGTTTATCAATGATATCAATGAAGGTATATCTGGCTTAAAGTCCAAGTTTGCAGAAGATACAAAGTTTGGCAGGGTTGTTAATGATAGTAAAGACAGTATGCTACCGCAACAGGATCTAGAAAAGTTAGGCAGATGGGCTGAGAAGTGGCAACTGAAGTTTAATATTGACAAATGCAAAGTACTGCATATGAGTAGCAGTAACCCAAGTGAAATATATCAAATGTGTCTGGTACTACACTCAGGGAGGTGCAAAATGAAAAAGACCTGGGAAAGACAGAAGTTCTCTGAGCAGTGCAGACAGGGTGCCAGAGCAGGTCATGGAGTTTTGTCAATGATATATAGGAAATTTGCTAGCAGAGACAAGGACATGGTTATTATCCCTTTGTATAAGGCAATGGTCAGTCAACATCTTGCCGGTCTGGAGGCCACATATTAAGAAGAATGTAGAGGACAGATTAGAGTTGTTAGAATAAGCACAGAGAAGGGCAACAAGATTGGTGAGAGGAACAAAGGAGTACTCTTAAGTTCTGCAAATTGCAGCATATGGACACTAGGCACCTACTAGGTGATCTGATTGAGATGTATGAGAGGCCTTGAATGGTTTGAGCAGGCTTAATGCTAATGGGATACTTCCATTTGCTCAGACTAAAAATCTGAGATAGCATAGATTCAAATAGAGGAAAGACAGTTGTAGAATATATGTGCAGAAGTTTGCTTTTAGCCAGCCGATAGTTGATTGTTGGAACAGACTTCCATCTGTCCTTGTAGAAGTTGTAAGCCTTAAATAAATATAAGGCTGAACTAGACTGGAGTGACCGAATGGGTGAAATGTGAAGTGTTTTTTTTTTTTTTTGGCTGATGCTGTATATGCTTGCTTACTTGCATCATATGCTTCAACTAATGCTAATATATATTATACAGTATATATAAACTGTATTCAAATTATATACATTAATAATAACAAAAGGAACATTCTCATTCACTCTCTTTTACTTACATGAATGCATCACTCATTACAATTTTCTGAATATAAACCACATACATTTTTTTTTTTTTTTAAGGTTAACTTTTCCCTGGAAACTATCAAACTCACATAATCATTAATAGAATTCTCCCACAGTGACACACTACCATACATTACGCAACACTAACAACATACATACATACAGGCTGGCAAGACTGCATGTGCACACACACACACACACACACACACACACACACACACACACACACACACACACACACACACACACACACAGGTCACAACAAATATGCTGTAGTTATATGCACATTGATAAAAACATACACATAGAAAATGTTCTTGATTGCACATTCATACAACACCGGGTCAGCACTAAATGGGAAATACATAGTATGAGTAAAGGTTGTTCTAGAAAAAAACTGATGTTAAACTGATAAATGAGGAAGTAGAAAAAATGTTTTGTGGGTTTGGAGTTAGACAGTAAATGGGTATGGACTGGTTACTGCACTTGTGCAGAAACTGGTTTCGAAGAGAGTGGAAGAATTGCAAATACCATTTCAGAAGATCAATGTCCATAAAGTATCTATAGAAAAAGCATGCATCAGAAACAGAACAGCTGTGAGACAGAGTAGTGAGGCTTTGTAAGAGACAAGTCATTAATTAACTTGAATGTCCCTTTTTGAATAAAGTTTAAATGCCTAAGAGAGGTTTTTTTGGTGCGACGTCTCAAGTAGAATAATATTCCACAGTAGTTGTTTAGAAGAAAAGTGATGCTGAGAGAGAAAGAGAGAACTCTGTTTTTTAGATGCAGAGGAAGCAGTATTTGTGATGTGTTTTTGCCGAGAGGGATTAGAAGGCAGGGCAATCCCTAATAGATAGATATATATATATATGTACATACATATACAGGGTGATTCACTACCAGTGCGACAAACTTGCAGGAGGTGTAGGGGGCACAAAGACGAATCGGAATCGCATAGCATTGCAGGGTCTGAAATGCCTTAGTTATACGGGAGGTCGCGTGAACAAAGCAAAGAAAAAGAACAGAAACAGCAACTCGTTAGTGTAACAGAAATCATTTTAATGACAAGTTTTACATTGGCAAAAAGCCATGCTATAGAAGATGTTCGAAAGTTCGACCAGAAGCAGTCACACAGCCTTCACAGCGCCCCCGCATGGAATCCCTAACGTTCTGGAAGATTCCTGGCATGTCTCGAATCTCCCCGGTAGCTACAGAGATGCGATCGATGAGGTCTTCAACTGAATCAACGGGGGTCTCGTACACCAATGTCTTCATTTGACCCCAGCAGAAGACGTCCAGGCATGATAGGTCCAGCGATCTAGCAGGCCAATGAACTGGACCACCATGACCTATCCAATGCTGTCCAAATGTAACGTTTAGGTGTTGGCAAACGTCATTGGTGTAATGTGGGGGAGCCCCATCATGCTGGAACCACATTGAGCGGCGCAATGACTGAAGAACATGTGCTTCTTCAATAAGTTCGGGCAGGACTTGCTGTAGAAAGATCAAGTATGCCCTACCATCCAGACGAGGGGGCAGAAGGTACGGTCCAATGAGGTGGTCTCCAACAATGCCGCCCCAAACATTGACAGAGAAACGGCGTTGAGTTGCACGTGTTCGTGTACTTTGGGGGTTCTCCAAAGCCCACAAATGGGCGTTATGTTGATTGAAGGTTCCCTCTCTTGTGAAACTTGCCTCATCTGTGAACAGTACGGACGCAGCAAAAGTCCTCCAGAGTGGATACTCCGCAGGCTCCAATGATTGGACGCGTTGCAGATGGTATGAACTCATTTGGTTTGTTGACAGTATCCTCCATACAGTGGATTGGGAAATACCCAATCGTTGGCCTATCGCTCGAGTACTCGTACTCAGATTGCCTTCTGCAAGATGTAGAACATTCTCCTCATTGTCTGGCATCCTCGTCGTTCGCTCTCGATTCATGGTACCTCTCATGAAACAACCAGTCTCACGTAACCTTCTGTGCACATATGCGAAAATCGTATGATGAGGAGCACGCCTGTGCGGGAAACGTTCCTGGTACAAGCTCAGAGCGGCGCGCCCGTTACAGTCCGCAGCTCCATCTGCAAGGTGCATGTCATCCAGTTCAACATTTGAATACTCGTCCATCCTACTGCCTCGGGAACCGATTCGCAAATGCTGACTTCCAGCGGGATTGCTGTTCACACGACCTCCTGTTCAACATCCTCTACCGTATGACGAAGGCATTTTGGACCCTGCAATGCTATGTGATTCCGATTTGTCTTTGTGCCCCTTACACCTCCTGCAAGTTTGTCACACTGGTAGTGAATCACCCTGTGTGTGTGTGTGTGTATATATATATATATATATATATATATATATATATTTGAATAACGTTTTAAATAGTTGGAAACGGAATCTTTCATAATAAAAATAAAATAAAAAGGTACAGCATACATCAGAGGCAGCAAAAAGCGTATTCCTCTACATGATGCTCAAAATATAACCATACAAATAAATTAGAATGAGAGTTATAATAAAATAATGCCAACAGTATGGCAAGAGAGCGAAAATAATTGAAATTAAACCTAAATTACATCAAACCAAACAGGGAGGAAAGAGAGGGGTAACAAGAGTAAAAATATTGCAGAAGAAACTCTCTAAAATAATTTAGAAAATCTAAATGTAAGAATAATAATTCAATGAATTTTGAAAGCCAATTAAATAGAAATTTAATGCCGCCCCCTCTGACGGGCACCAGGTCCAAATTTATGTGAAATATCACCAACAGAGATGAAAACCACTACAATAAAACAAAACAAAAAAAAACCAAAAATAGACTGACCATTATGCCCCATTTCGACAGGGGACCAAAAGGCCAATAATGGTCAGGGAATCGCTGCATTTTGATTGCTAGACAAATCGCTGCAAAGGAGAATCGATAGAAAGATCAGTCCGCCACCCGATCTCCAGATCGACCCACCAATGCAGAGGACTTGAACAGCGGTGATCCTGATGCAGCGAAAATTAAAAAATAGAACAGATACAAGCACTCCAGTGCAAAGCCACACTACTGACAAAAGTAATCTTAACCAGATTATATAGATGAAAAGTGGTTTACATCTCTGTTGGTAATGGTTTACATTGTAGTGGTTTACATCTCTGTTGGTGATATTTCACATAAATTTGGACCTGGTGCCCATCAGAGGGGGCACCGTTAAATTTCTATTTAAATGGCTCTCAAAATTCAATGAATTATTATTCTTACTTTTAGATTTTCTAAATTATTTTAGAGTTTCTGCTGCAATATTTTTACTCTTGTTACCCCTCTCTTCCCTCCCTGTTTGGTTTGATTTAATTTAGGTTTAATTTCAACTATTTTCACTCTTGTCTTGCCATACTGCTGGCATTATTTTATTTTTTATTTTCACTCTCATTCTGATTTATTAGTATGGTTATATTTTAAGCATCATGTAGAGGAATATGCTTTTTTGCTGCCTGTGATGTATGTTGTACCTTTTTTATTTTATTTTTATTAAGAAAGATTCCATTTCCAACTATTTTAAACGTTATTCAAATATATGTATAATTATATCACATGACAGTAGTGGGCGAATTGCTAACGCTGCACCTGTGCTGCCATCCATAGTTCTTTAATTTTCGCTGCATCAGTACCACCGCTGTTCAAGTCCGCTTCATTGGTGGTTCGATCTGGAGATCGGGTGGCTGACTGATCTTTCTATCGATTCTCCTTTGCGGCGATTTGTCTAGCGATCAAAATGCAGCAATTCCTTGGCCATTATTGGCTTTGTGATCCTCTGTCGAAATAGGGCGTAATGGTCAGTCTATTTTTGGTTTATTTTTGTTTTGTTTTATTGTAGTGGTTTACATCTCTGTTGGTGATATTTCACATAAATTTGGACCTGGTGCCCATCAGAGGGGGCATCGTTAAATTTCTATTTAATTGGCTTTCAGAATTCAGTGAATTATTATTCTTACATTTAGATTTTCTAAATTATTTTAGAGAGTTTCTTCTGCAAAATTTTTACTCTTGTCACCCCTCTCTTCCCTCCCTGTTTGATTTGATTTAATTTAGGTTTAATTTTGACTATTTTCACTCTTGTCTTGCCATACTGCTGGCATTTTTTTATTTTAACTCTCATTCTAATTTATTTGTATGGTCATATATATATATATATATATATATATATATATGCACACACACTGACCTTTCCAAAAATCTGAATGTTATTGAAGATAAGCATAGGAGCAATAGCCCCTTTCTTTTTGCAAAATTTATGAAACATATTATGTAAGTTCTCTTTGATAATTACCTGGAGAACAGCATTGAAGAAATTGGTGCTGGATATTCAAAAAATTGAAGTTCTGTGTGCAGGGCAAAGTTTCTCAAACTGAAAGATGGAATGCAATGTATTATCATCAGCAAAACTAAGGATAGGATTTTAAGTCTGTGGAAGAAGATCATTAATATACAAAAGGAAAAGAGTGGGAGAAAGCACTGAATTTGGGAAAACACCAGCATTAGTTGAAAACTTAGAAAACAGAGCTATCTACCATTACCAACGGTGAGGAGTCAGAGAGAAAACAAGATACCTAATTGTAAAAAAACAGTCAGAAATCCATAGGATGGAAGCTATAAATATAAAGCGGGAACAGACCAATTCCCTCACTTTGCGTTACTAACCCACCACAAGGACGTTGGCTGCTATCTACAGCTCTCAGTTTTAGCTCTCATTTTAATCAAACATTGGTTAAATCAATTTCAAACTAATGGCTATAGTGGTTACATCAAGTCATGGGCGACACTAGAATCCTAACAACAATGTATGGTCATCTCTGCAGCACAGTGCTAGGATCCTCCCAGTTTACAATTCACAAAGTATCTGTAATAATGCTAAACAATATTTGCATAAAGAGCAACAGCCACACTAGACCAGTTTTTTGAGTTGATTGGGCAAACCAATCAAATCACAGAAGTGGTATTCTGGTAATTTTTGTATTCTTTAAATTTCTGTGCCACTAGTGGTTTCATGAAGTGATCTCGAGTTTTGGCTTTATCCAAGTCAAAAACAATTATATTTAGCATTAGTAGAGACATATGATGCAAGAAAGCAAGCTTGTATAACATCAGCAGGGGGTGGGAAGAAACTCTCATTTCATCCATCCGTTAACTCCAAATGTTTGTCTAGTGCTGCCTTGAATTTATTTAAGCTGTCAACTTCTACAATGACAGATGGAAGTTTATTCTTGCAATGAACCACCCGCTGGCTAAAGGCAAATTTCCACACATCTATTCTACAACCGACTTTCTTCAATTTGAATTTATGTCCCCTCAGGTGACTAATCTGTTCAAGAGGAAGATTCCCATCAGCATTGAGCTTGCTCTAACCATTCAAGGCCTTATACACTTCAATTAGATCACCTCGCAGGTGCCTAGCCTCCAGACACGGCAATTTGCAAAACTTAAGTCTTTCTTTGTAAGAGCAACCCTTTGTTCCCCCTCACCAATTGCGTCGCCCTTCTCTGTACTCGTTCGAGCAGTTCTATATCCTTCCTAAAATGAGGCCACCAGACTTGTATACAGTACTCAAGGTGTGGCCTGACAATTGCCTTATACAAGGAATAATCACCTCCTTATCCCTTCTATAAAAATTTCTGTATATATCATTGACAAGACACTGTGCTACTCTTGCAGATGGTCAGAAAACTTCATATCTAACTGCACAGTTACCCCCAGGTCTTTTTCATTCTCTACCACCATGAGCGCCCTAGCCGGGTGGGTAAAGTGCCTACCTGGCAACCCAAAGGTCGCGGGTTCGAATCCCTCCTCGGGTTTGGATCAAAGTACTGCAAAAACCTTGGGAGGTGCATTATGGCCACAGAAGCCAACAACTGCCAAAAAAAAAAAAAACCACCATGAGTGTAGTACAACACTGTTGATACGTTACTCTGGGGTTACTGCTACCCATATGCAGTACTTTATATTTGTCAGTGTTAAACTTCAGTTACCAACTCTCAGCCCATCTGCTTAATTTCTATAGATCCTGCTGCAGTAGTGTACTGTCATTTGTGTCATTAACAACCCCTTGCCAATCTTCGTTTCATCTGCAAATTTGGACATTGAGCCTGATATACCTTCATCAGTATCATTGATAAACACAGAAAACAATAATGGGCTCAACACGGAGCCCTGGGGGTAAATAACATTACTCCGCTCTGCCATTTCTCTATCTATAGCAACAACTTGTCTTTAATGCCAACTTGTCCACTAGTTTTTCATGTGCAACAATATCAAAAGCTTTCCTGAAATCTAAGTATATGATATCAAAATTATTTTTTGCATCCAGTTATCCAATCAAAGTAGTAGTATCCAATACATAGTAGTATCCAATCAAATTGGACAGACAAAGTTCTCCTTAACAAACCCATACTGTGTCTGCACTATAAATGCAGTCTTGTCCTGATGATCCTGTAGTGCTTCTTTTATCAGTGCCTCCGTTAATTTCCCTGGAATAGTTTAACAGGTCTGTAATTACTTGTGTCACCCTTTGTTTCCCTTTGTGAATTTGCATTAGCATTAATTGAGGCATATAATGCAAGAAAGCAAGCTTATACGCTATCAGCCAAAAAAAAAAAAAAAAAAACCTTCCCATTTCATCTATCCGGTCACTGCAAATGTTTGTCTAGTCCAGCCTTAATTTTATTTAAGCTATCAACTTCCACATCAACAGATGGAAGTCTGTTACAGCAATCAATTACCTGCTGGCTAAAGGCAAATTTCTGCACATCTATTCTGCAACAGTCTTTCCTCAATTTAAATTTGTGCCCCCTCAAGTATATATTTAGTCAAGCAAAAGAATCCCATCATCATTGAGCTTGTTCAAATCATTCAAAGCCTTATACACCTCAATCAGATCACATCACAGGTGCCTAATCCCAGACACTGCAGTTTACAGAACTTAAGCTCTTTCTTGGTAAGATTACCCCTTTTTCCCATTACCAATCTCACTGCCCTTCTCTGTAGTCTTCTCAGCTCTACATCCTTCCTAAAATGAAGTCTCCAGACCTGTATGCAGTACTCAAGTTGCAGCCTGGCCATTGCCATTGGATAATCACCGCCTTATCCCTGCTAGAAAAATTCCTGTATATCATTGACAAGACTGCATGATCTCCTCTTGCAGGAAATGTCTGCAATGCTCAGAAAACTTGATATCTGACTGCACAATTACCCACAGGTCTTTTTCATTCTGCGCTCTCCTGAGTGTAGTACCATGTAGTAGGTATTTTACTCTGCTACCCATATGCATTACTTTGCATTTGTCAATGTTAAACTTCAATTCCCACTTCTCAACCCATCTGCCTAACTTTTATAGATCCTGTTGTAGTAGCATACCATCATTACTGTCATTAATAACCATGCTGACCTGTATTATATCTGCAAACTGAGATATTAAGCCTGATATACCTTCATCAATATCATTGATAAATATAGAAAACAAAAATGGGCCCAACACCGAAACTGGGAGACTCCATTTATAACATTAGTCCATAAAGAGCAGTGTCCATTGATTACCATTCTGTCTTCGCAGACACAGCCATGCTTTTATTCATAGCAGACACTTGCCCTTAATGTACAGCAGTCTTTCTGTATGGAAGACTGCTGTACATTAAGGGCAAGTGTCTGCTATGGATAGAGGGATGGCTGAGTGGGAGAAGACAGTGGTAATGAATGGGCACTGCTCTTTGTTGACTAATGTTATTAGTGTTGGGTCCATTGTTGTTTTCTGTATTTATTGATGCTATGGATGAAGGTATAACAAGCTTAATATCCAAGTTTGCAGGGTTGTTAATGAAAATGCACTACTGCAACAGGATCTAGAAAAGTTGACCATATGGGCTGAGAGGTGGCAACTGAAGTATAACATTGAAAAATGTAAAGTACTGCATGTGAGTAAGAGTAACCCCAGAGTAATGTATCAACAGTGTGGTTACTACACTCAGGTGGTAGAGAATGAAAAGGACCTGAAGGTAATTGTACAGTCAGATATGAAGTTTTCTGAGCAGTGCAGATGGTCTGCAAGAGTATCTCATGGTTTATTGTCAATAATATACAGGAATTTTTCTAAGAGGAATAAGGAAGTTAATATCCCCTTGTATAAGGCAGTGATCAGGCTGCAACTTGAGTACTATATACAGGTCTGGAGGCCTCATTTAGGAAGGATGTAGGGCTGCTGGAACGAGTACAGAGAAGGGCAACAAGATTAGTGAATGGAACAAAGGGTTGCTCTTACAAAGAAAGACTTCAGTTTTGCAAATTACAGTGTCTGGAGACTAGGCACCTGCAAGGTGATCTGATTGAAGTGTATAAAGCCTTGAATGGTTCGAGCATGCGCAGTGCTGATGGGATTCTTCCTCTTACCCTGATTAATCACCTAAGGGGACAGAAATTTGACTTTAGCCAGCGGGTGGTTGATTGCGGTAACAATCGTCCAACGGTTGTTTTAGAAGTTGACAGCTTAAATAAAGTTAAGGCAGAACTAGATAAACATTTGGAGTGAAATGGGAAGGGTTTTTTTTTTTTTTTTTGGCTGATGCTGTATAAGCTTTCTTTCTTGCATCATATGCCTCTGCTAATGCTGATGTTTTAATTTGTGCTGCAGTCTTTTATGAGCTAAAGTATCAAAAGCTTTCCTGAAATCCAAATATATGAAAAAATTATTTTTTGCATTCACTTCCTTTGTGACTATATCATGGTATCCAATCAAATTGAATACTACAATGTGATTAGATACTAGATTTCTCCTTAACAAACCCATGCTGGGTGTCAACTTTTACTGTAGTCTTGTCTAGATTATTCTGTATTACTTCTTTAACTAGTAAAAACATTATTTTCCCTGGACAGAAATTAAGCTGACAGGCCTGTAATTACTTATGTCAGCCTTTGAACCTCCTTCCTGAATTTGGAATATATATCTCCAAATTCACATATCTCCAGTACATTGGTGTCTTCCCCCTGAAAACAAGGATGCTCTCATAATTATGGTTGAGGGTTTGCTTACCTCCTTTGCTGTCTCCCTTAATATAATTGGATAGATGCCATCCATCCCAGGTGCCTTTCTTATGGTTAACTTTAACAATTTCTCTTCTACTTCCCTCTCAGTTACTTCAGAATCATTTAGCTTCTTGTTAAAGCTTGATAAACTTCTGGCGTCCACTTGTGTACAGAATTCGTCACGTGTGAATATAGACACAAAATGTACATTCACTTTTTCAACTGCCTGAACAGGATAAGCAACAGTCAAGCAATCAATATCAAGTGAACCAATCTGATTTATCTCCTTCCTTCTAGAGTTCATTAGCATTGGCATACGATGCAAGAAAGCAAGCTTATGCAGCATCAGCCATAAAAAAAAAAAAAAAAAAAAAAACCTCCCATTTCACCCCTCCATTCATTCCAAATGCCTATCCAGCTCAATCTTAAATTTATTTAGGCTATCAACTTCCACCAATCAACTTCCCGCTGGCTAAAAGCAAATTTCCACACATCTATTCTACAACTGTCTTTCCTCAATTTGAATCTGTCCCCCCTCCGGCTCTTAATGTGAGCAAGAGGAAGAATCCCATCAGTATTCAGCTTGCTCAAGTCATTCAAGGCCTTATACACCTCAGTCAGATCACCTTGCAGGTACCTACTCTCCAAGCACTGCAGTTGCCAATCTTGTTGCCCTTCTTTGTATTCATTTTAGCAACTCCACATCCTTCCTAAAATGCAGCCTCCAGACCTGTACACAGTACTCTAGGTGAAGCCTGACCATTGCCTTTTATAACCAGATAATCACCTCCCTGTCACCACTAGCAAAATTCATATATATCATTGGCAAGACTAAATGACCTGGCCTGGCAGACCTTCTGCACTGCTCAGCGAATTTCATATTCTACTGCACAATTACCCCCAGGTCTTTTTAACTTTCCACTTCCCTGAGTGTAGTAACACACATTTGGTACATTTCTCTTGGGTTATTGCTACCCATACGCAGTACTTTGCATTTGTCAATATTAAACTTCAATTGCCACTTGTCAGCCCATTTTCTGAACTTATCTAGATCCAGTTGGAGTAGCATACTGTCTTTACTGTTGTTAACAACCCTGCCAACCTTTGTATCGTCTGCAAACTTGGATATTAAACCTGATATACCTTCATCAGTATCATTGATAAATATACAAAACAACAATGGGCCCAACACCGAACCCTGGGGAACTGCACTAATAACATTTATCCACGAAGAGCAGTGTCCATTGATTACTACTCTGTCTTCTCCCACTCAGCTATCCCTTTATCCATTGTAGCAACTTGCCCTTAATGCCATACCTCTCCAATTTGTACAGCAGTCTTCCATGTGCAACAGAATCAAAAAACTTTCCTGAAATCCAAATATATGAAGCCAAATTATTTTTGGCGTTCAGTTCCTTTGTGACTACATCGTAGTATCCAATCAAATTGGCCTGACAAGACCTTCCTTTAACAAACCCATGCTGTGTCTATAACTATTACTGCAGTCTTGTCTAGATGATCCTGCAATGTAACCAGTGACTCCATTATTATCCCCGGAACACAAGTTAAACTAATAGGTCTATAGTTAATTGTATCACTTTTTAAACCCCCTTTGTGAATTGGTGATACTTTTGCTAACCTCCAGCCTGTAGGGACCTCCCCTGAGTCCAAGGAAACTCTCATAATTTTGGCTAACGGTTTGCTTCCTTCCTACCTTCCTTTGCTGCTCCTTTAATATAACTGGATAGATCCCATCCACCCCAAATGTCTTTTTTTACGTTTAACTTCAGCAATTTCTCCTCCACTTTGCTCTCAGTTATTACAAAATCACTTAGCTCCCTATTAGTGTTTGAGAAACGTCTGGCACTCCTCTCATTGAATAACTCCTCATGTGTGAATGTAGATGCAAAATACTCATTCAGTTTATCAGCTACCTGTGAATGATCATCAATAGTCAACCATCTTAAATTGTCCAATCGGATTCATCCCTTTTCTTCTGGAGTTCACATAAGTAAAGAACTCTTTGCTGTTTTTCTTTGCATCCTTTGCCAAGGATTTCTTATAACCTGCCTTTGCCTGCCTAACCTCCTTTGTGACTTCATTATAGACCAGTTTATATCTGTCATAGGCTTCTGTGTCCCCTGATACTTTATATGCATCCCATACATTTTTCTTCTCTGCCACTAGTCTAATTAGTTCATCTGACATTCATTTAGGCCTAAATATTAAACTGTATTTCTTAGTTGGAATGAAACGCCTAGTTGTCTCTAAAATTAAGTCCCTGAAGGCTTCCCATTTAGAATTCAACATTGGTAACATCATAAGTTGAACCCACTATACAGATTTTAAAAACTGTCTGAGACTCCTGTAGTCACCTTTACGAAAGCAATAGCCCTTTCCTTTAGCCTTGATGGTAATTACATCTTTAAGTAATTCACACATCAGTTCATTGTGATCACTGTCACCAAGTGGTTCCTTTATCTGCAAATTATGAATACATGAATAATCACTTCTGATAATCAGATCAAGAGTATTACTCCCTTTGGTTATATAAGTAAAGAAATCTCTGCTATTTTTCTTTGCATCATTTTCCAAAGATTTCATAATGTGTCCTTGGCTTGCCTAACCTCCTTTTTGACTTGATTACAAACTAGCTTATAGTTACCATAGGCATGTGTGTGCCACCTGATAATTTGTATGCATCCATTGCATTTTTCTTTTCTGCCATGAGACTCAGTTCATCTGACATCCATTTAGACCTTGAACAGTATTTCTTAATCAATATGAAAAGCCTTGTAGCTTCCACAATTAATTCCATGCTTCCCATTTAAAATTTGCTTTTGGTAACATTATCAGTTGATTCCATTGTATAGAATTTAAAAACTGTGTGAGACCACTCTAGTCACCTTTATGAAAGCAAAAACCATTCCTTTTTCCCCTGATGTAATTACATCTTTAAGTAAATCCCACATCAATACCCTGTGAACGACTGTCCCTTAGTGGTTCCTTTATGCAGATTCTTAATGCTGCTGTAGAAAGACAACCAGAGAGAGTTAATACTCTTGATCTGATTATCAGCAAATGGACTGGACCATTAAAAATAACGATATTTTAAAAAACTTTTATGTATATCCTTTTTACATTGTTTATTATATACCCATTAGTATACAAAATAGATGGTAAATAACAAATTTGGAAATCCAAATCTTATGTATTCCCAACATTATTTTGCAATTTGTGTTAGCACAGGTGAAATGTTCAAAATCCAGCAATCAGGAGCAGGAGATGGTTGATTTTTGTGTTTTCCACTTTTCAGACAGGAAATTTAACCAATCCTGAAATTTCAATATTCAAGTGCAAAATGCATCTGCAGCATGGCTGTCTCCTTTATTATAATTTTTCTATATTATTACTTATTTTTATTAAATTTTATTGTTGTTATTATTTTATATCTTGGGCCATTGTTCAAAATTGGTAAACAAGAAACTCAGAAGCAATTACTTACAAAATCACTTCTGTAATATTGCATTAAAAAGAATAAAATAAAAAGAAAAATTCTGGCATCATGCAGGCCAAATTGTGCATTTTGCATCCATATACAGTTCAGCACCAGACCAAGGTATTTTAGCTCCCCAGGTAGAAATAATTTTCAGCATTCCCTCTATTAAGGATGTATATACAACGTGTCTCAAAAATATAGGTATAAACGTTTAGAGGAATTAGGTAACATCTAAAGGAATGTAATTCGCATAGGAACCCATAACTGGGAACGTCAGAAGCAGAAATGATACAAGACAGTAATTAGTGACAAACATTTATTTGACATAATGGCGCCTCGGTTGCAGGTAGGCAGGAGCAGCAGTGCGTAGCACACGCTTCTTGATTAGACCGGGGTTCGAGCCCATGACCACCAAATACTGAGGATGCGGAAAAGTCAGGGAATGACCACCACATATCCCCGGAGCAATATGGCCTAATACTCCTAAAACCAAACAACAACAACAACAATTTGACATAATATTAATAATGGAGTTACAAGATGGATGCATTTCATGATGTTACAACAGCTGCTCGAAGATTCCACCATGAGACGCGCTGCACGTGTGACACTTACGCAGCAGACATGGTCGAACACACCTAGAGTTTCTTTAACAGTAGCAACAGTGCAGACAAGTCTCGCCACGAGATCCATTTCCATCTCCTCAGGCGATTCATAGACGATAGATTTGAGGGCCCCCACAGAAAGAAATCAAGGCTCGATAAATCAGGTTAGGGTGGGGGCCAAGCAGCAGGTCCACCACAGCCAATCCATCGACGCCCAAAATGCCTGTTCAAATGGTCACGAACACACCTTCCATAATGGGCAGGCACCCCGTCATGTTACCCACACATTTATTGCAAAGCGATGTTGTGCCGCATGGGGGCACACACCATGTGGGTTGTCGTGAGCCCACACATGAGCATTGTGCTGATTGAATAAGCCTTCCTGAGTGAAATAAGCCTCATCCATGAACAAAACATAGGCTGGAAAATTCAAGTCTTGAACACTTTCTTGAGAAACCACTGCCCAAAAGCTACACGTGCAGGATGATCTTGGGGGAGCAGTAACTGAACCCTTTGGAGATGAAAGGGGGTGTAAGAAATCGTTGTGCCAGACATGCTGAACACTGCAACAAGACACTCCTAAGGCAGAGGCAACGGTACACGTGCTGGTAATAGGATTATTCTGGATGGCATTCAACGCACTTTCTTCCATGGCTGGAGTTCACGTCAAACGTGGTCTGCCCGCACTACTCCTGTTACCTCTAAATGACCCATAATAGCACAAAATTTGATGCACACGCGCAAACGGTGCTCCAGTACATGTCTGTCTGGGTAAGCATTCTCCATAAATTCGTTGAGCTGCTCGTCCATTGCCTTCTGCTAATCCATACACTAGGTGCATGTCTGCCAGCTCACAGTTCATATATCTATGCATGCTCTTTGTGCGGCGACTGCTGCTTGAATGAGTAAACCAGAAATTTTCCCTCTCGCGAACTGATGAACAGCGCCGTGTACCGACTTACGGTGATGTTTCCTATCCGATTCACATTCCTTTAGCATTAGTAGAGGCATATGATGCAAGAAAGCAAGCTTATTCAACATCAGCCAAAAAAAAAAAAAAAAAACACACCACTCCCATTTCACCCCTCCGTTCGCTCGAAATACCTGTCCAGTTGAGCCTTAAATTTGTTTAGGCTATCAACTTCAACAACAAGTGATGGAAGTTGGTTCCACCAACCAACCACCCGCTGGCCAAAGGCAAATTTCCACACATCTATCCTTCCTCAATTTGAATTTATGCCCTCTCTAAGGTGATTATTCTGAGCAAGATGAAGAATCCCATTGGCATTGATCATGCTCAAACCATTCAAAGCCTTATACACCTCTATCAGATCACCTCGCAGGTGCCTAGTCTCCAGACTCTGTAATTTGCAAAACTTAAGCCTTTCTTCATAAGAGCAACCCTTTGTTCCATTCACTAATCTTGTTGCCCTTCTCTGTACCCGTTCCAGCAGCTCTACATCCTTCTTGAAATGAGGCCTCCAGACCTGTATACAGTACTCAAGATGTGGCCTAACCATTGCCTTATACAAGGGAATAATCACCTCCTTATCCCTGCTAGAAAAATTCCTGTATATCATTGACAAGACACCATGAGCTACTCTTGCAGCTCGCTTGCACTGCTCAGAGAACTTCATATCTGCCTGCACAATTACCCCCAGGTCCTTTTCATTCTCCACCACTGTCAGTGTAGTACCGCAGAGTTAATACATTGCTCTGGGGTTACTGTTTCCCATATGTAGTACTTTACATTTGTCAATGTTAAACTTCATTTGCCACCTCTCAGCCTATCTGTTCAACCTTTCCAGATCCTGTTGCAGCAGCATAGCGTCAATGGTGCCCTTAACAACCCTGCCAACCTTTGTATCATCTGCAAACTTGGACATTAAACTTGATATCCCATCATCAATATCATTCATAAACACCGAAAACAACAACGGACCCAACACTGAACCCTGAGGAACTCCACTAATAACATTAGTCCGCGTTGAGCAGTGTCCATTGATTACCACTCTCTGTCTTCTGCCACTCAACCATCCCCTTATCCATAGCAGCAATTTGCCTCCAATGCCACACTGCTCCAATTTGTGCAGCATTCTTCCATGTGCAACAGTATCAAAAGCCTTTCTAAGATCCAAATATATAATATCAAAGTTATTCCCTGCATCCAGTTCTTTTGTGACTACATCATAGTATCCAATCAAATTGGTCAGGCAAGACCTGCCCTTAACAAAACCATGCTGTGTCTGAGCTGTAACTGAATTGTTGTCTAGATGATCCTGCAATGCTTCTTTAACCAGTGCCTCCATTAATTTACCTGGAACAGAAGTTAAACTAACAGGTCTATGATTACTTGTGTCAGCCTTTGATCCTCCTTTGTGAATTGGGGTTACATTTGCACATCTCCAGTCTATGGGTACCTCCCCTGAGTCCAAAGAAGCTCTCATAATTATGGCTAGGGGTTTGCTTACCTCCTTTGCTGTCTCCATTAATATAACTGGATAGATCCCATCCACCCCAGGTGCCTTTTTTATGTTTATCCTCAACAATCTCTCCTCCACTTTCCTCTCAGTTATTACAAAATCATCCAGCTCACTGCCAATGTTTACTTTACCTACATCATTCTCCTTCCTGAATAACTCCTCATGTGTGAATGTAGATGCAAAATACTCATTTAGATGGTTAGCCACCTGAGCAGGATCCTCAACTGTTGAACCATCAATATCCAGTGGACCAATCTGATTCATCCCTTTCCTTCTTGAGTTTAAATAGGTAAAGAACTCTTCTCTCTTTTTCTTTGCATCCTTTGCCAAGGATTTTTCGTAGTCTGCCTTTGCCTGCCTAATCTCCTTTGTGACTTAGTTACAGACCAACTTATATCTATCATAGGCTTCCATGTCACCCATTAATTTGTATGTATCCCATGCATTTTTTCTTCTCTGCCACATGTCTCATTAGTTCATCTGACAACAATTTAGGCCTAAACCTTGAACAATCTTTCTTAGTTGGTATGTAAAGCCTGGTAGCCTCCAAGATTAGTTCCTTGAATGCTTCCCATTTTGAGTTTGCTGTTGGTAACATCATCAGTTGGTCCCACTGTATAGAATTTAAATACTGTCTCAGACCATCATAGTCGCCTTCACGAAAACAAAAACCCTTCCCTTTACCTCTGATGGTAGTTACCTCCTTGAGTAAATCCCACTTCAACACACTGTGATCACTGCCACCTAGTGGTTCATTTATCTGCAGATTCTTAATGCATGAAGAATCACTACTGATAATCAGATCAAGAGTATTGCTCCCTCTGATGTAGAAAACAATCGTCCAATAAATCCACAAAAGCCTTGCTAGTGTGCGAGTTACCAACCCACAAATTCCAGTCAATATCTGGGAAATTAAAATCCCCCATTATAAGACTCTCTGATTTACTGACCCACTCTATTTCCCTGTACAATATCTTATTATACTCATCAGAGTCATTAGGCCTATAGCACACTCTTAACTAATAGCATAACCCCTCCTCCCCTCCCCTCCTGTCCTGTCTATCCTTTCTATACACATTGTATTCCCCAAATTCCAGTTTTGCATTCCTTATATCTGTGTGACACCACGTCTCTGATATCCCAACAATATCTGCCTTTCATGTTTTGAGCAATACCTCAAATTCATCAAATTTATTTACCAAACTCCTAGCATTGGTGTACACGCAGGTATACATGCACCTGTTTCTATTCTTGGCTACCCTAACACAACCCATGTGTTTACTTGTACCCCAATGATTCCCAGCAGTCTCTGAAATATCCTGCATCTTGTTTTTCAGGCTTCTGCTCATTTCAATAGAAGCAGTGCAAGAATCACTTCCACCTCTGCCAGTGGCTACTGTTAATCTATTAGTTCTTGTATCCCCCCCAACTAGCAGTTTTCCGACCCACCTAACTCTGCCTCGACAGCATCAGCAAAAATTCTTGCACCCTTTCTATTTAAGTGTATCCCATCCCTGTAGAAGCAGTCTCTCCTGTTGGCAAGTACAGTCCAGGCTGAAAAAAATTCTACCCTTTGAGCCTTGCACAATCCCTCCAGGGCCGAATTGATCAACAAGGCTCTCATCATATATTCCCTCCTATCGTGTCTGGGCAGAATTGCAGACACTTTCAAATTCAACCCTAATTCACGGCTTTTTTTTTTCAACAGTGACCTGTACTTGCTAAGTAATTCCGCTGGTCTTCTACTCTTAATATCATTAGTGCCAACGTGTACAACTATATCACCTTTTGTGCCCTTAAAAGATGATATCCGCTCTACAACGTCATCAACCTTTGCCCTGGCAGACATACCCTGGTCCTATTCCACCTATCCTTTTTACAAAGCATGTTCCCCGCTTCCCTGACAATAGAGTCACCAACAACTACTAGTTCCTGTGGGACCAGCGCATTCTGCCTAGGGGGCTGCCTCTGTGTTGCCTGATGACCAAGTGCAAGCTCTGGCGTTGATGTGGGCGGCTGAGAGCTTGATGGGCCCCTCAATTTATTTCCTTCGAGGGCATCCACCCTGTCCTTCAAGCTCTCATAAAGGCCCATAACAACGCTGAGTTGTCGCCTGATTTCCTTGCACTCCTTACATCATGCACACACAAAGACATCCCCCTTGGCAGTATCATGTCCCGTACCCGACTGCTCCGCAAACATCAAGCAAACAGTGCATTTTAAAAGACTGTGATTCAGAGGGCAACTGCCCCCCTCAGTTCTCCCCTGAACCACAGCACTCCCATTAGCTTGAGCCTTTTGCTTTGCTGCTCTGGTCTGAGTCATGATTCCGATTTAATTCAATAAAATTTCAAAACAAAATTAAATCCTTAAGTTATATCCCAAAACAGTTATAACGCTAAATTTATTTTTTCAGTATCTAGTGTTTTCTACGAGTTCCCTTTATATAACTTCCATATCACGTGTACCACTATAGTTATGTATTAATTATTTGTTACGATTAAGTCGTTATATATATATATATAACGACTATATAACGATATATATATATATATATATATATATATATATATATATATCTCCAAGTATAACAAAGCAAATATTAAATGTTATAATAAATATAAGTATTATAATAAATATTAAGTAGTAACATAACCAATTAATGCCATCTAGGACGATTAAACATTACATCGGTCTGTATGAATATGAGTTAAGTTAATAATGGTTAGAGTTTTTTTAAAAATAAAATATGATATACTAGCTTATCAGGTAAACCATAAACCATGGTGAGTACCCAACGTGACCTGGAAAAAATCAATCTATGCCATGACATAAGCAATAAAAATATATAAAAATACCATTAAAATGTTAGTTATGGCAATCAGATACATTGCAAGGGACTTTTTCGAGGGCTAACCCTTACAATGTATCAACCATAATTAACGAGCTATCCGTTTCTGTAGTCATCGTCCAGCATAACTATGTCCTAATATACGTAAAATAGTATTAAGTTAGAGCCAATGGTATAAATATAAAATTAGTAGTAATTTAGAGCCAAATAGTAGTAATAAATCCAAATTTAGCAGTTAACTGGCAAGATGACTGTTAGCCCGACGGATAGCCAAAATATTAAGTTAAATTAAAATTATAGAAAGAGCTATAATTATTGTTAGGCATATGTGCGTAGTTGATAGTAAATGCTGCCACGGTAGTCTCATCAAATTAATAAAAATAGTAACAGTGTGAGCTATAGCTAACTAAGGCGAACGGAACAAAGGTATAAGAATAGATATAGTACCTCAATCCCCCTCGAATACTCTAATAGTTCATGAGGTATGAAAAAATAGGGATAAGAAAGTGAAAGTAAAACAGCAAAGAAAAAGCAAAATAATTAACATAGGATGTACCTTATAGTAAGGTATCC
Source organism: Mastigoproctus giganteus (assembly GCF_048544385.1). NCBI lineage: Eukaryota > Metazoa > Arthropoda > Arachnida > Uropygi > Thelyphonidae > Mastigoproctus > Mastigoproctus giganteus. The sequence continues at coordinate 102,258,711 of NC_143581.1, forward strand.
TGGTTAGAATGATTTAAGATTAAAATTAGAATGCTTACCACCGTATGGCCAAGGTACTAGAAAACCACATGTATTGGCGCGTGTAGCATATATAACTACCGATCGCAGCCCCCCCTAGGAAATGTAATAGTAAAGTTAAGTGATAAAATAAGTATAATTACATACAGCGCCCTCTGCTGTTATTTAATATACTGTATAGTATTACACATAGAAAAGCCGTCAAATAAGTATATCTCGAAGTAATAATAGAAGTTTACAGAATAAGTTCCTACCCATGGAGCAAATATAGGTACAGGTTTTTAATGCGAGTAAGCTATATGTAACTTACTCCATGGGCAGTGCCTACTATTTACATAATATCCTATTTACATAATAATATCCAATTTACATAATACCCTAATCGCGCAAAGCATCAGAAGAATACATATATGTAACCAGACAGATTATATAATAGATACACTCATTGAATTCAGATCCAAGCTTTTAGAAAATTGCTTCCCACACCACATAATTACTAGATATATGTATAGAGCTTTATTGATAGCTAACAACAAGGGGAACTATAATCTTAATGCACAGAATATTATAGATAAAGTCCTAAACAGGCGCTAATATAACATAGCCGTTGTAATAAAATAATATAAAAAAAAAAAAAAAAAAATTTTCGTAGGTGTTGCTTTGGCTTAGATAAATTTCGTTGGATATGTAATTATGTAAATAGTAGGCACTGCCCATGGAGTAAGTTACATATAGCTTACTCGCATTAAAAACCTGTACCTATATTTGCTCCATGGGTAGGAACTTATTCTGTAAACTTCTATTATTACTTCGAGATATACTTATTTGACGGCTTTTCTATGTGTAATACTATACAGTATATTAAATAACAGCAGAGGGCGCTGTATGTAATTATACTTATTTTATCACTTAACTTTACTATTACATTTCCTAGGGGGGGCTGCGATCGGTAGTTATATATGCTACACGCGCCAATACATGTGGTTTTCTAGTACCTTGGCCATACGGTGGTAAGCATTCTAATTTTAATCTTAAATCATTCTAACCAGGATACCTTACTATAAGGTACATCCTATGTTAATTATTTTGCTTTTTCTTTGCTGTTTTACTTTCACTTTCTTATCCCTATTTTTTCATACCTCATGAACTATTAGAGTATTCGAGGGGGATTGAGGTACTATATCTATTCTTATACCTTTGTTCCGTTCGCCTTAGTTAGCTATAGCTCACACTGTTACTATTTTTATTAATTTGATGAGACTACCGTGGCAGCATTTACTATCAACTACGCACATATGCCTAACAATAATTATAGCTCTTTCTATAATTTTAATTTAACTTAATATTTTGGCTATCCGTCGGGCTAACAGTCATCTTGCCAGTTAACTGCTAAATTTGGATTTATTACTACTATTTGGCTCTAAATTACTACTAATTTTATATTTATACCATTGGCTCTAACTTAATACTATTTTACGTATATTAGGACATAGTTATGCTGGACGATGACTACAGAAACGGATAGCTTGTTAATTATGGTTGATACATTGTAAGGGTTAGCCCTCGAAAAAGTCCCTTGCAATGTATCTGATTGCCATAACTAACATTTTAATGGTATTTTTATATATGTTTATTTTTTCCAAGTCACGTTGGGTACTCACCATGGTTTATGGTTTACCTGATAAGCTAGTATATCATATTTTATTTTTAAAAAAACTCTAACCATTATTAACTTAACTCATATATATATATATATATATATAAGATAAAATATAGAAAATAAAATAAAATAAAAATAGATGGAGAAGTTATTAAACACAAAATGCCGAACCTAGTTGAAGAAAAAAAAAAGAGAAAAAGAATGTTAAGATCCTATAAAAAAATAAAAAAAAAAAAAAAAAAAAAAAAATAATAATAATTATTAAGTAGAATTAAATCCGAATTAATGCCGAATTAACAGGCCAATTATATGTACAAAAGCTGAAAGAAAAAGAGGGAGGGTGATAGAGATAAAAATTATAAAATAAAAATTAAAAATTAAAAATTAAAAATTAAAAATTGGTACATAGATCAGGTATTTCATCAGGGGGCTACACCTGATCATGTACCAAACACTGTGTTTCTATGCAAACTCATGCTGATGGAGAAGCTGAAGAAATGAAAAGGAAATAAAAAAAAAAAATAAAAAAATAAAAAAAATAAGAAATTTTTTATATATCTCCATCAACATGAGTGAGGTAGCCCCAACGCAGTGTATTTAGATTAATAAATTAAGTAACGTAGTGTAACCGCAGTGTATTTAGATTAAAAATTAAGAAAATTGAGTAACGCAAACGCAGTGTATTTAGATTAAAAAATTAAAAAATTACGTAACGCAGTGTATTTGGAAATAAATTGAGTCGATAGTATGTAATAAATAAATAAATAACAAGGTAGCGGTATAGAAAAAGGAAGCAATGCAAGGTAGGGGAGGGAAAAGAAGTTAAAAATACAGAGGCGAAGATAGTGAGAATGAGGAAAGTGAGAATGTCCGAATCACCCTCGTATTACACTAATAGTTCAACGGACGGAAAGACGAAGAGTAGAAAGTAGAAAGAAGTAAAGCGAAGGAAAAGAGTTTAAAGGATACTAGGCAAGCTGGGGATGTAAGTACCCAACCTCATAGAGAGGGCCTTGGCTGTGAGAGTGTTAGTAGAAGTGGAAATTAATACCGCTAGCTTGTATTGTATATTTTACGAAATAAAATAAAATAAAAAATATGAAAAGGAAGAAAATTAAATACCTATGATAGTTGGCAGAAACGAGTTGAGTGAAATGTAATTAAGAAATGACAATAAAATATGCGATCATGATTAATAAGGTACAATTACGCGAATATGATTAATAAGAATGGAATGCAAACAGAGGGAAAACTATGACAACGATGGTGGAGTTGCTCAGAAGAGAAGAACTATGGGAGCCCTCTGTGGTCAAAATAAAATAGAGAAAATAAGATTGGACATAAGTAATTATTGATATTAAATTACGAAAATGAAAAGAAAACTTAGGAAGTGAAAGAACACGAACATCGTTCTAATAGAAGTTATAATAGAAGTCATTATGTGTGATCACTTTCCAAGTGGTGGAAATACCACCATTCAAATGTACAACTATACAACTATACAAGTATCGAATTAACTCTAATCAAGGTGGAACATGGTGAAACCGAATTTTTCTTTAATGAAATCAGAGAGATTTTTTATAATAAAATTTAAGAAATTAATAGGAATGTCATTATTGCGAAGTTTGGTATAGAGATCATTCAAAGCACCAGCGAAAAGTGATTGATTGCTACTAATATTAGCTAAACGGATAATTTGTGTGTAGATTATATTTTTATGAACCTTAATCGAAATATTCGAGTTCCAATTTGTTAAATAGATAATATTAAAATTAAATTCGCTTCTTTTCAAATAGTTCTAAATTATGACGAAGAGGAGGTCTATTTAAAGTAATACTTAAATCTATATATATATATATATATATATATAGAGTTAAAAGTACAAATTAATTGACAAAGTTTATCAAGATTAATAATTTACTGATTAATTGACAATATTATATTATACACTATACTACACTAAGCTTATGCTATTGTGTAAAAATGGCGGGAAGTCACGAACGGTACTTCTACGGACTCGTAAGTATTGATTAGCTTCCAAATCTCACTATCTCAATTTAGAATAAACCAAGGATCCTGACTAGGTCTATAATCTACTTATAGAAGATAATTTAATATAACAATTGGTTAATAAATCGACTAAATTTGGTTAAAAAAAAAAGACCTCTCGTTCAATTTGTAACATGTGGATTTGATACCGTTACCGATACTAAGTAATACCTACAAAATCTCTGTCTAAGTAAAACTTTAAACTAAGTATCGTAACTAGGAATATAAAGCTACTCTAGAAATAAGTTAATATGACAATTTAAGCTAATAAATCAGAAAATAAATGTTACCTACCTTCCCTAAATGTTTATACCAATATTTTTGAGACACCCTGTATATATATATATATTTTTTTTCATGATTGTAAAATTTGGCACCCCTTTTAGAATTGTGCCTCGGCAATGGCCCTTCTAACCCACACCGTAATCGGGCACTGATACAGTTACTCAATGATTGCAGGTAATGTTACCTTAGAACAATCGTGTCATCAAAGGTGGCTTTGTCTACTAGCTCAACTTCCTCTTGGTCAAATCATCCTACTCTCCTACGTATTACAATTCTCTTTTCTACATCCTAAGCTCATCATAATATTCTCAATTCATCTTTACCTGTTATAACGAATAATAAATAAAGGCCCCAATATAAATGCTAGGAGAGCCTCAGGAAAGATAAAATCTTGCTCAAAGCCAATTCATGGCACATAAAACAATTCTAGTCTGGAGGCTATTGCACCTACCAGCTACAGTGAACAGAGGGATCTCTTTATCTCCGTTATGATGGCCCAAACTATGTTTCTGCACTAAAGAAAGATCATAATATTCATGCATGTGTTTCAACTGTCAGAAAAGAGAAAGATCATAATATTCATGCATGTGTTTCAACTGTCAGAAAAGAGAAAGATCATAATATTCATGCATGTGTGTTTCAACTGCCAGAAAGAGAGTAGCATAACCTCTTTCCATGTTCAGTGCCTACCCAATGTTTACAAAAAGTTTTTTTTTTTTTTTTTTTTATGAAAACCCCAAACACGAAAGGTATCAAAACCTATAGTACTTAGTACTGTGCATTGGTTGAAGGAGAAGTATGGGTGGGGGGGGGATGCCGGAAACTTTGCTCTAGAGACTAAACATGGGTTTCACCACTTCAAGCCTCCAATAAGCAAAGTGGTGGTATTTCACCAGTTGATGAAAGTCATCTACCACCTAAACCTTTTGCATGGCCAAACAGTGCACTTCTAAAACCATTCTATAAAAGATGCCTCTTAACGAAATTAAAAAATCCTGCCATTCCAGAAAACAGACAAAAATGAGTGGAACTTGCCTGAAAATAGATGTCTAAGCAAATTTCGCAAAATGGAGCATGCTACGTCTTTTAACCAACCAATACTAATACATATAACAACAAGAACCAATGATCAAGTCAATTCTCGCAAATACAACAGAACGCCAATCGTGGTTATACATGAAATACGTATGAAATCAAGCTGATGTCCCAAAAGGTTAAGAGCATATGCAATACACTAGGTTCTCTAACAATTCTTCTCTCTGGCCAAATTGAAATCCTTCCACTTGCTGAAATCTCGATTGGACACCATGAAGAGGCAATAGATATTGCAAAAGTTAGATACTTTTGTCGATGTCTAAAATGCTGTCCTCAACAAAGATATGTTTCCTGTTATCTGGACATTATATACTGTTAGACCTGTCCCCAAGGTTTAGTATCATGCATGTGTTGAGCAGTTCCAACCTGTAGAAACTGCTTCTGTTATTCTAAAACTATTTGAAAAAGCTCTTTTTTTCAAATCTCACAGTCCACATGCTTCCCCAGCCTCTACCATAGAACCATTATGCAGCAAAGAGTTGATCTGCAGTCACCGATCTACTGTGTACAAGTATTGCCATAACTTATCAGGATATCACTGCTGCCTTTTGATTCCATCAATATTCAAAGACTGCTACTTGACCTCCTAAAGCATTTTGTTAATATCAAGGGTGTCATAATAAAATTCATAACATTTCTCTTAACAAAAATTTGGTCAACAAAAGATTATCCAAACCTATAACAGTAGGAGCCCTTTAAAGGTGGAGTGCTATTAGTATTACTGTTTTCTACTGTGCTGCTATAATTCCTCTGAGAAAAGCCAAACTTCATAAGCTGTGCTGATGATATGAAGCTGTTAACAACCAGTCAGTAACACATCGAGCACGAAATTATATCCCAGCTAATTAACCATTAGCTCAGCCAGCTGTCAGAATACATTGGCTTTTATGGAATGAAGATAAACTCAACTAAATCTACAAAAGTAGTCTTCTTCCTGAGATAATGCCAAACTCAGATCCATCCATCTCTAGATGACTTCCCCTTAACCCAGCTAAACAGCACACTGATTTAGGGTTGTTTTTTTTTACCAAAAACTCGCATTCATTAATCACTCTATCTCATCACAGAACTAATACAAAAGCTAAAATGGAATGTAAAGTAACATCTTTGACACGTTCATGCTTTTTGCATAACAAAGTATTGCATATTAACATGATTGTTTAATTCTCCATTATTTATGTAGTAGAGCTGTGTTTGCACCACCTTCCTCCCTACGCTGAAGCTCCTGTTTTAACTGGAATTCTTGCTGCTGAGGTCATCGTCATCATCACCCATTTTCAATCCCCTATAGGATGAAATCCTCTCCAGCAACTTTCCAGTTCCTTCTGTTTTGTGCAATGGCCATCCATTTACTGCCCACGAACTCTTGAATTTCATCTGTCCATTTCCGTTGGCTTCCAAGTTTTCTTTTAGCTTCTCTTGGGTATCATTCTGTTATTTTCTTAGATCTTCTGTCATCCTGTCTTCGAGCTATATGTCCTGCCCTAGGCCATTTCAGTTCTTTATTTTTGACAAGAATTCCCTTTACTAGAGTTTTCTGCCTAATCCACATGTTTCTCTTCTTATCCAACAGTCTGATTCCTAATATAATTAGTTCCATTCTTCGCTGTATAGTTTCAGCTCCTCTTCCATCTTTTGGTGAGTGACCAGGTTTCACTTCCATTAGTCATAGTCGGATTATACGCTGGTTCATTATTTTACGTTTCAGACAAATTGGGATATTGCTCTTCAGTATGTCCCTATATTTCCTGAATGCTGTAAATCTGAGATTTATTCTTCTCTTGCCTTCAAGCCATTTATCATTATTACAGCTGACTTGTCCCAGATATGTATATGAATCCACCTTTTCAATTACTGCTTCTTCAATCATTATAACCCTTTCTGTGGCATACTTATTCATCATTACTTTTGCTTTAGCCATATTAATCTTTAGTCTGAAATCCTTACTAACTCTGCATAACTGATTAAGATTTTCCTCTAATTCTTTGGGATCATGGCTTATGATCACAGTATCATCTGCAAATTGTAAATGGTTTAGGTATTCCCCATTCACATCGACTCCTTTCTGCGACCAGTCAAATCTTCTGAAAGCTTCTTCAGGGGCAGCAGTATACAACCTTGGAGATATTGCATCTCATTGTTGAATTTCCTTCTCAATTTTAAATTTGCTACTGTCTTTGTCTAGTCCAGGGGTGACCAACAAGTCGATTGAGTCTTTAATTTCAGTCTATCACGACGAATTTTAAATATATATAAAAAATAGATTAGCCAAAATTTAAATGTTATTATTGTTATGCATACATACGCTTATTACAAATCCATTGAACCACATGACTTCTCTTGTTGCCGCGCAGCTGCTATGCTTGTCTAGTGAATATTCACGGAGTTACGTTGTGGAGAGCGTAGTGTATGTGTCGAGTTCTTATTTAGATTACTTAATATTAATAACTGGACAGTACTTATATATTAATTTAATACCCTTTGATTTAAAATGAATACTACGAAAAAGAGTAAAATAATTTTCATCAAGAGTGGGAGCTACTTTTTATACTGGAAATACTGAGAATAATGAGAATACTTTTTTGTAATGACGAAAGAAAAATGTTGTTGTTTGATTTGAAATGGTTCCGCGGCTATAGCCAAAAAACGAAATTTAGAAAGGCACTTAAACACACTCCATGGTAAATACCAATCGGATTTTCTGCCTAATAGTGACCTTAGAAAAAATAAATTAAAAGAACTTAAATCCTGATTATTCGCACAACAAAGTTTCTTCATGACACCCAATTTACAATCTAAAGCAGTAACTGTAGCATCGTTTGAAGTGGTCGTCTTGCAAAAAATGCAAACTATTTTCTGATGGTCAATTCATCAAAGACGCATTTTTAGAAAGAACAGATTCTCTTTAAATACTAAAGTGTTATGGATATACATCTCAATCTCATTTTTATTCTTATGGTTTTCGATGATTCTGCCACTAGAGAAGAACTGCTAGGTATGGTTTCATTAAAAGAATGAACTAGAGGTTTAGATATGCTTAATGCATTCAAAAATATTATTGAAAAAATTAAATTACCACTATTTAAGCTCATCTCAATAACAACAGATGGAGCTAAATTAATTACGGGGCATCTTAATGGAATCATCGCATTGTGCCAAAAGGATGTTGAATTCCCAGATTTTTTGAGTTACCAGTGTATCATCCACCAACATGTGTTAGCCAGCAAAAGATTAAATACTAAAAGTGTTATGGACATAGCTTTCAAAATTGTGAATTGCATCAGAGGACAATCTCTTTAAAGGGGACTTCAAAATGCAACTCGATGAAAATGAACCAGATCTGATATTACACACAGATGTGAGGTGGCTGAGTTGGAGTAAGTTTCTACAGAGATTTCCAAATTTGTTGAATGAAATTTAAAAAAATTTGTTGATCAAAGGGCAGATGATTATCAGCAGCTACAAGATACGGAGTGGTTGTGTGATCTGGCTTTTTTGGCAGATTTTACCAGTAAATTAAGTGATCTGAATTTGGAATTATAAAAAAAAATAAAAATGTGGGTGACATCATTAGTAGTATTTCTGCATATAAATATCAATTTTTGGCAATGGCTGTGGATCTCAAAGAAAAAAAATTCAATCATTTGCAAAAATATCCTATTTTTGAATTAAATAGTGAGAAATATGTTTCTGAAATTGAGAAAGTTGTGGATGATTTCGAAACCAGATTCAGTGATTTTAAAACAATTGAAGACGTTCAATATATTTCTTATCCATTTAATGTCAACTTAGATACGAAACAAATTGCAGAAAAAAATCGCTGATTTTTTTCACATGGGAAAATTTTATTTGAAAATGAAATTATTACATTTCGAAATGATATCTTCCTAAAAGCCAGATCATCAGAAAAAGACTTTTGGAAATATGTTTACCAAGAAAAGTACTCAAATGTAAAAAAATGCAGTGAACTTTTAAATTCCTGTTTTGGTTCCACATATCTGTGTGAAGTGGCCTTTTCGTATTTGAAACAAAGCTGACTGGGTGGGTAAAGTGCCTGCCTGGCAACCCAAAGGTCGCGGGTTCAAATCACGCCTCGGGGCTTGGATATTATGATGGTGCTGTACTCTCCAGTTGGACCTCACAGCCACAATACATGAAGGAAGCAGGAAAAACTGGTTCCTTCGTGTATTGCTCACATCATACGGTAAAAAAAATTTGAAACAAACGAAGACCAAGGATCGCTCGACTCTAATGTTACGGACTTGCATACAGAAGATTCTTTACGATTGGCCTTATCACAGTATATCCCCGATTTTGAAAGCTTGGCAGATGACATGAAGGCACAAACTTCATATGAATTTAAAATAAGAATTCTGAATTGTATTTAATTTTAAAATATATATATACAACATTTTTCAATGTGTTGATTAACTTTTTTAACCATGTGCAATGAAATTCTTGAAATGGTAGATCGCATCACAAATTAAGTTGGCCACCCCTGGTCTAGTCTAATAAAGAAGGTAGCATTCTCATATATTTTCTTCAAAATCATAATATATGGGATGTCTATACCTGTCTTTCCAGCACACAAAACATTACCTTATGATGTCAAATACCTTTTCATAATTCCCAAATTCTGGGCATAATGGTATTTTATATTCATTTGCTGTGATATTACATAACAGCCATCCATAGTTGAGAATCCTGTCCTAAAGCCATCTTGCTCTTTCGGTTGATTCTCATCAAGTATTCTTTCTAATCTGTTAGTAATGATCTTATGAACAACTTGTAGATGTGGGACAACAAATTAATTGGTCTATAATTTCAATTTCTAATTTATCTCCTTTCTAAAGCAGCAAAAGTATGATTGCATTATTCCACTCCTTAGGCATCATGCCTTTCCTAATGTATTTTTTGCAGAGTTTTCTTAGTTTCTGTGTCTTGTCTCTTCCTCCTAATTTTAACAACTCTACAATAACTTCATCTTCACCATGGGCTTTTTGATAGTTCATTTTCTTCAGTACATGTTCTACCTCTTCAGAAAGGATATCTGGTACGTTGTATATGTTCATAATTTGTGATCCATCATTCCCTTGCTCCTTATATAATACTTTATAGTGGTGTTCTGCTATTTCAATTATGCCTTCTCTGCTATTTATAAGTACACTATCACTATTCTTCAGATTCAGCATCATTTGTCTTTTTGTATTACAGCTCATGAGTGAAGTCCTACTGATTTCAATTTGTTTTTCCTTGATGCTATTCTACTTTTCTTGTGTTAAATCTTATGTGCTCTCTGAGTGTCTTTCTAATGGCTTTGCATAACTCAGTATACTCAAATTTTCTCCTAGTCAGTGTTTATCTTGCTCTTCATTTGTTGTCTTCAGTTCATCATGACAAGCATTTCTTGACTAATTTTTTTTCTCTTTGGCTTTCTTTTTACCTATAGGTTTCTCGGGCTTTATCACTTTCAGAAAGTTGTTTTATTCCTCATCGATATCTTCGTCCTGAGCAGTCTGCAGAAGCTCAAACTTGTTCTTTAGTTCCAGTACATACTGCCTTTTCTCCTCTTCTGTTATCTCAAAGACCTTTGTATTATTTACTCTAGTCAGTTTTTTCCCTTTCTGTTCTTTTCTTACATCTATATAAAGTGTGCATCTTACCATTCTGTGATCACTTCCAACCTTGTTCAGGATGCTAGCATCATTCACGATATATCTTCTGTTGATGAAGATGAATTCAATTTCATTAGTTGTTTAAGCGTATGACTTTAGAAATAAATTCTAAATTTGGCAAATTATGGACTTGCTGGCCAGAAATATTTCCATCTTAGTTAGGCTATCATCTTTATTTATCCTGCTGGCCATGAAACATAGACGGCATATATACAGGAACTCCCCGACTTACATAATACTCGACTTATGGAAATTCGACTTTACGTGAGTTTTGCCGGCCAGTGAAAACGTAAAAAATTTGTGGAAACGTATTCTGCATCCATAGAATAAAATGGAAGTATCGCAAAAATACTGTAATGTGAGTCAAATAACACTGGGGTTTTTTTTTTTTTTTGTAATTCGCTCTAAGTCCTTGGAAGTTGAAATTTTCACTATATTACTAAGCTATTTATCTCTCTAAAATGTCATATCTATAATGGAAACTGCACTACCCTTTCATTATTATCATATGTTCCCATTATATGAATCAATTTTGAATGCCTTTGGGATATTTTTCTAACGCACATTACTGGAGGTCATGACCAAAAAACAATAAAAACAATATTTCTGATTTATTGGGCTTTTCTGATAGTGCATCTAATTATAAACGGGTAGTAAATTCGATCTTATTGCATTTGCGATAATACCGATAACACCTTCAATCATATAAAAAAACAAATTTTCAGAAACTTGTCTTCATTCCTATTTACTTATTACAATGATAAAGGGAAAACAAAGTGCAAGGAAACGAAACAATCTTCATTTAGAAATGAAGATGAAAATTTTATTTATTTCGTATGATGTGATCAATACACGAAGGAACCAGTTTTTTCTTGCTTTCTTCGTGTATCGTGGCCGGGATATCCAACCAACCGGTTGTTTCGGCACCATCGTGATATCCAGCCCGAGGCGGGAATCGAACCCACGACCTTTGTGTTGCCAGGCAGGCACTTTACCTACCCAGCTAGCCCGGTCGGCAAGATGAAAATGATTAAGAAGTACGAAGCAGGACAAAGTTTGTCATCTATTGCAAGGGAATTAGGTCTCACTGCTTCAACAGTGGATACTATTTTATAGGATAGTGTGTGTATAAAAGAACATGTCAAAGGATTAACGCAGTTAAGATCACAAAACAGCGTTCAGGTGTTATATCGAAGATAGAAAAGCTGTTAATAATATGGATGGAAAATCAGATTTAGAAGTGAGTGCCCCTGAGTATAATGACCATTCAAGAAAAAGCAACAAATATTTATAAAGATATTAAGGATAAGTACGGCAAACCCCAACCCAAGTTCGTGGCAAGCGACGAGTGGTTTAATAGGTTCAAGCATCGCGCTGGTTTCCACAACAGTGAAGTCGTCAGTGCCGATTCTGCAACTGCAGAGAAATTTTTTGATGTGTTGGAAAAAATTATTGATGAAGGTAGCTATTCAACGCAGCAAATTTTTAAAGTTGACGAGGCTGCTTTGTATTGGAAAAAAATTCCGGATCGAACATACATTGCTAGAGAGAAAAATACAATGCCAGGTTTCAAGGCATCAAAAGATAGGGCCAAGTTCTTGCTTGGGACTTAATGCAGTGGGAGATTACAGATTAAAACCACTGCTTGTGTACCATTCTGGAAATCCTCGTGCATTTAAGGGTATCAGTAAAGCCATCCTACCTGTGCATTTCCGATCAGATCAGAGAGCATGGATAACAATATCTCTCTTTGAGAATCGGTTTAAATGCTGCTTCCTTAATCCCCAAGTTGAAAAATATTGTAAAGACAATGAAGTTCCTTTCACAATTTTGCTTCTATTAGGTAATGTTCCTGGACATCCTATGCATCTAGATGATTTCAATTTGAACATGAGAGTCATATTTCTACTGGAAAACACGACTTCACTCATCCAACCTATGGATCAGGGTGTTATTTCGAATTTAAAAGCATACTATTTACACACAACATTTGCTCAGGCATTGTCTGCAGTAAACAATGAGAAAACTTTTACATTGAGAGACTTTTGGGAATCTTACAATATTTACCACACCATCTTAAAGATTAATAAGGCCTGGGCGAAAATTACTAAAAGTTGTTTGAATGGCACATGGAAGAAAATATGCCCACTGCACATAAAAGGCTACGGAGGATTCGAAAATGACTAATCATATGAAGAGGTTACAGATAAGATTGTAAAGGATGCAGAGCTGCTTCAGTTGGAGGTTGATGCCAAAGACGTGGAGGGGTTAATAGAGGATGAAGAGAAGCAATTATCTAACGAATAATATATTGACTTGCACATAGTGATGAACCAAATGAGGAGCTGAGACGCTTTATCGCCAGAGACATGGTAATGGCATTTCGTGAAATTGCATTGGCAATGGCGAGGTTTGAGAAGATGGATCCTGACAGCGAATGATTCTTAATAGTTAACAGAGGGGTGAATGATATGCTTGCTTGCTACAAAGAAATCTACAATGAAAAGAAAAAAGCCACCATCCAGTCATCCATTAATATGTTCTTTCGTAAGGTTGAGCGGCCGACCCCTTCTAAATCTCCACATGCCTCAACCTTTGCAGCAGCGTACTTATCAGCTGAAGATGTTGATTCTGGAAATGATGTTCGAGAGGTAAAACTTACTGACGTTATGCCTGTCTCTCTTTTTTTTGTAATTTTTCCTGCGCATGAGATAAAAAATTGAATGAATACAATAAATAATTCTATTTACATGTTCATCGAACATGTCTTTTTTGATTCAATCTATTCAACGAGCACAGGCATGGGAGAAAATTCCGTGACTTAAATTCCGTTCTGAAATTCCACAGAACGCAACCCTTACGTAAGTCGGGGAGTTCCTGTATATACATACAAAGCTAAGCTATCAGCAAAGTTTTCTGAAGCTTTTAATTAAATATTATTGAAATTTACTTTAATTGTAATTCTGTTTATTTTATCAAATTTCCCAATTTGTAATCTGCACTTTTTGGAGAACAAATTTTTGATACGTGAAAGCACTGTCGACAAAAAGAAAAAAAAATTTTGGAAAAGTCTGCATTTTGGACAAAGTTTTCAGATATCCATGTTCAGATATTCAACTTATAGTCACTATATGGTGCAATTAAGCCTTAGGCTTCACCACTCAGAAAATTATAATAATGACAATAATAAAATAAACTCTCAATTTTATTCCCTCCTCACATAGATACTTATGTGAGGAGAGATTCAACTGTTGGCATTCGTAGAGCAGACATGTCTTCATATTGCTCCTAGGAAGTGCAGGGAGAGCACAGAGATTAAAGAGGATTAGATTAGGACCAAGGAGGTTAGATAATTGCTTTTAAATAATTTATTTCATATATTGTAAAGTTTATTTTGATGTAAGTTTTTTTTTTCCTGTATTAATTTGTAAATTTAATTTTATATTATAAATATTTTTTAAAAGTTACTTTCTATGATATTTAGTTAATTTAATGATGGTTGTGACAAGATCCACCTTGAACACTTTGTCAGATGGTATTGTGATTCACACAGAAATAGCCGATAGCGATTTCCTGGTGAATCAGTTTCATCATTTGCAGAACCTGTGCCATATATTCCAAGGTCAACCTAGTGGATAATCATAACTCACCTGGTAATTCTTTTCTTTGTGGTAACAAAGAAATTGTACTGAATGCACCGATCTAGAATTAAAATTTGGTGCATTGCTAGAAGCATTTGAGTCAATGAAAAAACGTGTGTTTGCCCTAAAGCATGGATGTCAAACTGGTGGCCCATTGGCCACATGTGGACTATGGTGGGTTTTTTTGTGGCATGCACTGCCATTAAGGAATGCATGATATAAGTGACTGATAATGTCTGTTCTGGAAATGTGAGTGTTCCAAGAAATTTCATTCTCAAGAAACACGGTGGCTGAAAAGATAACCGAGATAGCAGACAACTTGCGTGAACAACTGCAGGAAGCATCCGCAACATTTCAGTGTTTTTCAATTGCACTTGACGAAAGTAACGGTATTCAAGATGTAGCGCAAATTGCACTGCTTCCTCAAGTCTGTGATGACAATTTGAAAGTAATTGAAGAGTTTTGGAAATTATTCCCATTCACGGAACTACTACTGGGGAAGACATTTGTGATGCCGTATGGAGAATTCTGGAGAAATATAAGCTTCCTCTCAAGAGACTCGTGGCTGTGACTACTGATGGTGCTCGACCAATGACATGCAAAGTCAAAGGATTTGTATCAACACTAGAAGTGAAACTGAAGGACGAGTATCTGGAAAAACAAATATTGCAGTGCTTCCAATGCATTATTCATCAGCAGGTTCTGTTCGAAAATACCGAAAATGGACTCTGTGCCCAAGACAGTGGCCAAAACTGTGAACTTCATCTGGTCTAGAGGACTGAATCACTGCCAATTTGCTCTCCTTCTTAAGGACTTACTTGGAAAGTCAATTTGAAGGGGTGCTGTACTACACAAAGATTCATTGGTTGTCTTACCACAACATACTAAAGAGATTTTTTTTTTTTTTTTTACTTTTGGAAGAAATAATACAGTTCCTAGAAATTAAAGGTCAGGATGTATCACTTCTGAAGGATCAGTGTTGGGTACAAGGTCTAGCCTTCCTAGTAGATATTACAGCTCACCTAAATGATCTAAACATCAAACTACAAAGGAAAGATCAGTTGATGACAGACATACACGATGCACTGCCTAGTTTTCAAAAAAAGTTGATTGTGTGGCAAAATCAATTAAAAGAGGGTTCTCTGACTTAATTTTCTATGTGTGAACAGTTGAAAAATCAGAATCAAAGTTATACCTTTTCAAAATATTGCGATAGAATAGAAAAGATTAAAGACAAATTAGATAGGCACTTTAAAGATTTCTAAGAGCACCAAGAAGATTTTTCTGTTTTCATGGGTCCTTTTTCTTTTAATGTCGAGAGAACTCCTATTTCCATACAAATGGAACTAATTGAACTGCAGAATGACTCAATTTTAAAAGAGAAATACCGAGAAGTTGGGATCCCAAAAATCTACTCGTATTTAGGGCAAAAATACCCAGAGATAAGCAAGTTTGCCGAATGAATTCTGTGTTATTTTGGGAGTACATATTTATGTGAACAGCTGTTTTTTTGCTTATAAAAGCTAACAAAACAGCCCACAGACCAAGGCCAACCATTCTTTCTTCCATAATGAAGGTTGTGTCTTCTCAATCTTTGACTCCAAATCTCGCAAAGCTGGTTGCAAACAAATGGAGTCAGGTGTCTGGCAAAAAGGCCTAGATTACCTAATTTCATGTACATTCCCTTGTTGAAATATTGTATTAAATGGAATAGACATGCTTTTCATTATTCGTTCTCTTGTTTATTCAGACTTTTATTTCTTTCAATTAGTTATTAGTGCATTCTCAGCAGCAAGCAACGACTGAGCAATTAAAAAGCGTCTTTAGGCTTAGCAATGGCAAGTTTGTAGGTCGTGTGCAGCCCGTGTGAGGTACACTAATACGGGAAATGGCCCACCGCCCAAATGAATTTGACATCCCTTCCCTAAAGAATAATATAACTGGTAACTTGTCAGACGCTCAAGGCTCTAGTAACCTACCAAATGATGCACTCCCAATTTTGGCCCCAGGGCAGAATAACCAAGTGCAAACCGCTCTGGTCCAGAAGGAGTTAGTTCCATTAGGAGACTCCACTGTCGGGCAAACGAGAAATATTTTTTGTACTAAGGATAAGTGGACTAAAACCAGGGTATGTATGCCGGAAGCAACAATTAATGATGTCACCAACAGATTGTAAGATTTTAAGGGGGATAAAGAGAATAATATTATTCATGTGAGGACTAATAATATTAAGCACACGTGATCTGACAATTTGTTAGACAAATATAGGACCATGCTGAAGAAATGCCATGAGTTAGGTCAGAATGTCTGTGTCTGCAATTCTGCCCAGGCATAATAAGAGAGATTATATGCTGAAAGCCTTGTGGAAGGACGCTGCAAGGCTTTTGGGGGAAGGGGAAATTTTTATCAGCTTGGCCTGCACTTGTGGGTAGAAGGAATGTTTTGTAGAGAGGATACATTTAAACAAAGATAGTGCAAGAGTTTTTGCCAATATCATTGAGCATAACTTAAAGGTTCGTGGGAAGTGCTAGTTTGAGGGGAACAAGGATAATATAGATATGCATTTATCTGATAATATTGGTCAAAGTAAACCTCGCACATACCTCACAAGTTCTTGTTTTTACTGCAACAGATCATATTAGCAAGACGTTCTAAGGGCAGAAATGTTTCTAATGAGTAGTTAATTAATGCCAGGGAAGAAAGCTTAAATAATTTCAAGGGTAGTTAGTGTGTCAGGGCAGTTATCGATACAAGAATACTAAGTCTTAATTGTTTATACAGTAAAGTCAGAAGTGTTGTCAATAAATTGAGCAAATTTGTACTGCTAGGTAGGACAAGTAATGTTAACATGATAGGACTTACAGAAATGTAGTGCCATCCACAGATAGGAGATGATAAGTTTCAGTACAGTATGTGCAATGTATTTAGGAAGGATAGGGCAGGTAGAAGGGGTGATAGAGTCGCTTCGTATCAAAAGCAGCCTGAGCACAATGGAAGCTTTCCCAGATTTAGATGTTTCGCATGCTAGTATAGAATCTGTATGGTGTGAAATAGTTGGAAGCAAAGGTATAATGAGAGTGGGAGTAATCTACAGGCCAGGTGATTGTGAATGTCTTATTATGGGTGATTTTAATTTGCCTCTAATTGTGATTGGAGCAAATGGGTAGGAAACTCGACATGGGGGACAAATATTTTAAATCAACTAGATGATTATTATTTGTATCAGTGTATCAGGGAAAGTACTAGGGAAAAGAATATTCTAGACCTGGTCATCAACCATGGACCAGATGACATAATAGGGCTAACAGTACTGGAACCAGTAGCAGGAAGTTTCACAATATAAGGCAATTGTGAGACCAAGTCTCACAATTGCCTTATATTGTGAAACCTCCAAACATTTACTTCTAGAGATAATTCCTCCCTACAAGCAAATCCTGTAACTTTGCTTGTTGTGACATATTATTTTTATATTATATTATTATTATTTTATTTTGCTTGTAGGACCTCCCATCTCTACAAGCAAATGCTTGATACATCATCAGTATGACACCATGGGCCCTCATTGCAACCTGTCTAGTCAGAGAACTTCGTGTGATGGAATCATAATTCCCATATCTCTCTTCTCCTCAACTGCTTTTAGTTCAACTCTACAAAGATTGTAACTTAATTTGGGGTTGCTAAGTGTAAGCTTTTGCTACATTAAAAGATAACTGCCACTTTTCTAACCATCTCTGAAGCCTATCCAAGTCATTCTGAAGAAACAGTGCTTGGGGCCGATGATTAACTACTCTACCGATCTTGATATCATTCCCTGTATCCCTTTTTTTTATGTAATTTAACAAAATCAAGAGCAACGGTGTTCCTCGTACTGATTCTTAGGGAACCTCACTTATTATATTAGCCCAATCTGAAGAATAACGATTAATCATTATCCCTGCAGAAATGTGCCTTGCACCCATCCTACAATCCAACTAAGTATTTCTCCTGTGATTCCAACATGTTTCAGCTTATACAGTAATTCTCATGCAAGTCTCAGTCAAAAGCTGTGCTGAAAGCTAAATAAACAGTACTGAAATTATTTCCTTTACCAAACCATGCTATATTTCCTTCTGAATTCCATTTCTATCTAAATAATCTTATAATATACTCTTTATCATTGGCTCTGTGATTTTCCCAATAGTGAAGTCACATTGATGGGTCAGTAGTTACCCACTTCACTTAGTCATCTTTATATATTTGTGATACATTGGCACTTTTCCAATCCAAGAGAATACCTCCTGAGTCTAGTGATGACCTTATAATTAATCTCAATGGCTGGCACTCTCCTAACAACTCCCTCAAAACAACTAGGTACATATGACATCAATTCCCGGAGCTTCACTTTCCTTTAGGTTCAAAATGTTTTTCCAATAAATAACACCACCACGGTTTTCGATGTTTGTAAAATAATAGCTGCTTTTAACTCAATTTTTTATGCTGATTTCAGAAATGTTATTCATTTTTTTTTTTTTTTTTTTCTATCATGTACCAATTTTTCACAAACCACTTAGGTTGATGTCATAAGGTTATTATTGAATGTATTAAAGAGCGAATACTGGGAATTAGTAAACTGATCTTCACATGTTGGCAACACTGCCTTCAGTCATTTATTTCTTTACCTTGAGAGTTCCATGCATCAGTGTTTATCACTGTGAGCGCAGTTTATTTTTAAGCTTAACATGTCAAACTTGTACTACTGAAAAGTGAGTAAAATGTCTTTGTGCAAGTATTTGAACAATCCAAACTTGATTTGTTATATTTGTAGAAGTTACATAGTCCTCGAGCAAAGATGAGATATTTCAGAGTTTGTGCAAATGTGTATCTTGCTTATTTTGGAGTGAAACTCAGTGACCAAGATAAACAGTGGGTTCCACATAAAGCTTGCTGAGCCTGTGTTGAAGCATTGAGATTCTGGAAAAATTACAAACCACTATGATGACTGTTACTTTTGCTTAGTTAATGTAGAGGGATATAATGAAAAGATCATTGTGTATCCAAATAATCCAGTGGCTATTAGACCAGTCCCACACAGACATAACCTTTGATTCCATGTCCTCTACTTATATTGGAGAATGTAGCAGCAGAGTCTGGAAACATCGAGTCCATCCCTCAACTGTTTTCACAGCACGAGCTCAGTGGTCTGGTTGGGACATTTTTCTCATGGTACAGACACAGAATGAGAACTAGTTCCTTACTTTTCTGAGGACAATTCTATGGTTTTTTGCAGTAACATAAATGATTTAATGAACTATTTAGGAATTATTTACAATCCTAAATATCAAAAAAAAAAAAAATGTCAATCAAAAGCCTCCACTGAGTAGGCTCAGTGTAGGCTTTTGATTGACTCATCAAAGAGGAGTCTCAAAGGTGTGTTGCTCCACAATTAAAATAAATATGAGTCAATTCCAGTAGCTCCCTCTGTGCATTTGAAAAAACATATGAGAACTTGAAATCATTGACAAATATTAAGTATGAAGAACATGGTTGGTCTGATTTTTGTGATAGGCAATCTGGCTACACAAAAATGCCTTGCTTTTTTGTGAATGGGACAGTGGGGAAAGGAGTAAGTGCTGGGATGTCAAGGTGTGGCTACAGAGGGGCACTTTGTTGCCTGGATCAAAGAACATACTTCATAAACCACTGGTAGACCCCAAAACTGTCCTGCATCGTCTCTCGCACATCAGACTGGATATGATGAAACAGTTTTTGAAAGCTTTACCTCGGGAAGGTCCCTGCTTCAATTACTTTTATATTAAATTCCTATTGATCACCCAGGAGAATCTAAAACAAGGTATTTTTGTTGGAGACCTCTAATTTGCAAACTGATGAGTAACTGAAATTTTGAGGGAACTATGAATAAAAAAGAAACTACAAGGATCCAGACTACAAGAATATAGTTGAAAATATGTTGGAAAACTTCAAGAAGTTGATCTGCAACATGAGTGTCAAGGTACATTTTTTACACTCCCACATCAACTACATCCTAGAATACCTAGGAAGTGTTAGTGAAAAACAGGGTAAGAAGTTTCGCTAGGACATTAAAGACATGGAGATGAGGTATCAGGGAAGGTGGAATATCAACATTATGGTAGAAGGATCTGCAAGAAAAGTAAAGAAACAAAAATTTACCCATTGTAGATCAATTTTTAAAATAAGAGGTGAGTGTTTAATGGACTTTTTACTACAATGTTCTTTTTAATAGTGTTTTCAGTATATATTTAAATATAAAAATCTGGTAAAAATAGCATTTTGTTATAATTTCAGTGCACACATTCTCCCAAAATTAATAAAAATTTGTGAAAAATCAAATTTTCTTTTGTGATTTTTGAAGAAACCTGATGTGATGGAAACAAATGGAAGTCATTTTTGAAATCAGCACTAGAAAATGATTCAGGAACACCTTTTCTGAAAAATAACAGTAAATTTTTTTCAAAATGCAGAATAGTGTTGTTTTTTATTCCAATGTGTAATATATAATCAAATCAGAGAAAGTATTAGGGGCTCTAACATCATTGTCTTGTCTTGGTTCTTACAGATCCAAATTGCATAAAAATATAAAAATGCAGTAACTAGTACAGCTAGTGACCACAATTTCATAAAATAAGTAATGTCCAAGGAGATTTCGGTGATCAAGGAAAAAGGAGAGGGCTTCAATTTGCGGTATTTTTTGGGTGCTGTTAACTGGAGAGACAACTAGAGCTGTTGTATATTATGGGATGTATTCAAGAGGTTTATTTTTCCTAGATGCTACCAAGGGCATTCATTCCACTGGAGAAGTTCTGAAAAGAAAGATGTCCAAGTTGATAAGTGAGGTCAAAAGTTTAATGGAATAAAAGAAAAAAAGCATGGGGAAATAAGAGGGGTGTAGAAATGAGGCACCCACTTAGCAATGTGATGGGTGTCTATGAGAGCTTAAAAATAGGGTGAATGTGCTTGAATGAATTAAAATGAGGGGACCTATCAAGCTCTCGCTCTCTCTCTCTCTCTCTCTCTCTCTCTCAGCTGCCCAATTCAGTGCCAAGCTCATACTTATCCATCAGGCAACATAGCAACAATCCCCAAGGCAGAATGCCCTGTCTCACACGAGCTAGTTATTGTTGATGACTCTATTGTCAGGGAAACAGGAATATATTGTGCAAGAAAGATGTGTAATAGCAGCAGGGTATGTTTGTCAGGGGCAAAAGTAGATTATGTAGAGCAGATGTCATCTTTTAAGAGCTGTTGAAGATATCTAAGGTGGTAAAATCCACCAGGTGAAGATTTGGGAGGGTAAGTTGTGGGATTTTAGGGGTCAAAGGTTATGGGGGATATTGGTTTGCCTCAGCATCTTTTTGTCAATTTCTGACATCCTACACTGGCCAGACCAACTGTAACACCAGAGAAACTGCTTGAGTTTCAACAGATTTTCCCTTGAATTTGTCCATAGATGGGTAGCATTAGCCAGAATATCACCAGTGGATTGATACTGACAGAATCCATACTGATAATCGTTGATCAGACGGAAAGTTTCTAGATAGTTTGAGTTGCCCATTAATTGATTTCTCCATTACTTTCGAAAGAATCAATGGGACAATAATTGGACAGGATGGAGTTATCTCCCTCTTTAGGAACTTGCAATCAGTTTGGAAATGAGCAGATTTCCAAACAGAAGTGAAACATCTTTGGAATAACAAAGTGAAAAGGCAACAGAGAACACGACTAAGTTCAAGAGCACAGGTTTTGTGAACAAGTGGAGAAATACTATCAGGACTGGGAGCTTTCTTAGCATCAAGATTGCCAAAATCTTTCTGACCTCCCTTTGACGGAAGACCAAAGGAGGCATTGAATAGAGTGTACTGGGAATGATGGGATGTGGTTTACCATGATCATCAATACACAAGTTTGAAGAATAATAGGATGCTTGCAGGTCAGCTTTGGCTGAAGTGGTAGTAGAACCATCTGGGTTTGACAGATAGAAACAGAGATGGGCAAACGTTGCGGCCAGTAGCTTTGACAAGAGACCAGAATGCTTGACTACCATTTGGACAAGAAGCAAGTTTTCTACCCTTAGAATGTTTAAAATCTAGTTTGGACTGATTAATAACTGCTTTCCAATTAATTGTTGCAAGCTTTGGTGTACACAGAAAATGAACCTGAATATTTCTATACAAGCATGTTACGATATGCAACATTCTTCTCTTGAACAGCCTTAGCACATTTATTGGAAAACCAAGGTTTACATAAAGGACAAGATTTTAAGGTGGACTGTGGAAAAAAGGATTTCATTCCGAACAGAATTTCCCAACACGATCTGAGCAAAAATTGACATCAGAAAATTTGAAACAGTAATCTGACCAAGTAAAAGAAGAAAAGAAATCTCACAGATCATCTCATTTTGCATTCTTGTAATGTAAAAACACGAGGTCATGAGAGACATGCTCCATTGGAGAAGAGACCATTACCAATTTGTTATCTGAGGTGCGTAGAGGGCCACTCACCTTGACCATGTATTTAGAAGGGTTGTTTGTGAGAAAAGGGTCAAGCATATTGGCTGCATGGTTAGGATTGTCTGGTATTCTGGTAACTAAAAGAACAGGGCGCTGACTCTCTTTAAAAATTACAGCTGTTAGTTGCAGGCTCCGAAAAAATAAGTGTTTGCCTTTTTATTTACATAATTGTTATTTTATATTGTACTTAATACGTAGTCTTATAGTTATAGTTACGCTGGTTATTTTAATTTTAATTTATATAAACAGTTTTTGTAGCTATACGTAATACTTAGTATACATAAAACCGTTATTTCGTTCGAATCTTGCAGCCATTGTTTTTGTATATAGTGGTAGGGAATTCAAATTTTTAATTGAGGTATTCAGTATAAATTAGATAGCGTAGTATTGACATTTAATTAATTTAATTTATTCATTTTATTAATTTAAAGTATCATGCCCCAAACTAGAGCAGCAAAGCAACGGGCACAAAGTGGCAAGAGTGCTGTGACTCTGGGGAGAACTGAGGGGGGGCAATTCTCCAACGCATCACAGCCTAAAAAAAATGTGCAGCTTGTGAAATGTTTGCCGAACTCTCTCTGGAACGGAACATGATATTGCCATGTGGGTATGTCTTTGTGTTTGCGCGATGTAAGGAGTAAGGAAATCAGGTGACAACTCAGCGTTGTTATGAGCCTATATGAAGGACAGGGTGGATGCCCTTGAAAGATCTAAATTGAGGGGCCCATCAGGCTCTCAGTTGCCCACATCAACGCCAGAGCTTGCACTTGGTCATCGCGCAACACAGCGTGATGACCAAGAGGTAGAATTTTTTTCAGCCTGGACTGTACTTGTTAACAGGAGAGACTGCTTCTATAGGGATCGGATACACTTAAATAGAAAGAGTGAAAGAATATTTGCTGATGCTATCAAGGCAGTGTTAGGTGGGTCGGAAAACTGATAGCTTGGGGGGATACAAGGACTAATAGTTTAACAGTAGCCGTAGGCAGAGGTGAAGGTGATTCTTGCACAACTTCTATTAGAATAAGTAGCGACCTGGAGTGTGGGGTGTTGGGAGTTTCAGGGACAGATGGCAGTCATCCTGAAATAGGTGGGTATATGGGATGTGTTAGGGTAACTAGGAATAGGAGTAGGAGCATCTATGCTTGCATGAATACCTATCTAGAAGTATAGTAAGATAGTATGAATCAGAGCTGTAATACTCAATATGTTCTACGTTGATAATAATATAGTAAAATAATAATGAGTTTACCTCAATATAGTACGTAGAACACTTCCGTATGATACCCTCCAGAAATTAAAATGGAAAAAACGAAAAAATCGACAATTTACCGGTACATTAAAGTAAAATATAAATAATTAAATAATCAAATTAACACAATTCAAAATCAATTTAAAACAATTAAAATTCAAATTAACGCAATTAAAAGAATCTAACAAAAATATTCAAAACGATTTTCCTTCCTGAAGCTGACAATGCTTTTCGACTGACTGTCGTGATCACAGGAATGAAAATTACCGAATCAGGCTAAACCTGCAACTTAAATAGTGATTATATGTCTTCGCGCATGTGCGTAAAGGTCCAAGCATCGGAGATCAAATATGGCCACGGAACATTAACAGAATTCTCGTGTAATTTAATTTCAACGGTTTCTGCAATTAATAGTCGCGTATAATAACGTTGAACGTTAAGTATTTTGGCCTCGTTAAATAAAAAAGTATGTTTTTCGTTAATGGCATGAAAGTCTAACTCTGACGCTGCTGAACGAGAAGCACGAACTGAGGCTTCGTTGTCGATTTACACGAATATTAAGAGAAAACCGCGTTGAACCTTGGTAAGACAAGTCGCAATCACCGCAAGAAATGTTGTATACCAGATCATTAATTTGAGTTGCGAACGCGGAAAGAACCGAGCAATTGTTCAGTATAGTGTGTAACTTCCGTATAGGCCTAGCTATAATTTTAAATTCAGTATCTTTAAAGAATCTGTTAAGCTGTTTGTGCCACTGTTCAACATATGGGACAGAAATAAAGTATTTTTTGATATTACTATTGTTGATTGGTGTAGTATTTTGTATCCTATCCTTAGCTCAACGACGGATTCTGCTTTGAACTCAGAAATACAAATATTAACTAGCAGATTCTTAAACAGGGGTTATCCCATTAACACAATAAATCGAATTAAGGTACAAGCTAAGGATAGGATACAAAATACTACACCAATCAACAATAGTAATATCAAAAAATACTTTATTTCTGTCCCATATGTTGAACAGTGGCACAAACAGCTTAACAGATTCTTTAAAGATATCGAATTTAAAATTATAGCTAGGCCTATACGGAAGTTACACACTATACTGAACAATCGCTCGGTTCTTTCCGCGTTCACAACTCAAATTAATGATCTGGTATACAACATTTCTTGCGGTGATTGCGACTCGTCTTACCAAGGTTCGACGCGGTTTTCTCTTAATATTCGTGTAAATCAACACGAAGCCTCAGTTCATGCTTCTCGTTCAGCAGCGTCAGAGTTAGCCTTTCATGCCATTAACGAAAAACATACTTTTTTATTTAACGAGGCCAAAATACTTAACGTTCAACGTAATTATACGCGACTATTAATTGCAGAAACCGTTGAAATTAAATTACATGAGAATTCTGTTAATGTTCGGCGGCCATATTTGATCTCCGATGCGTGGACCTTTGCGCGCATGCGCGAAGACATATAATCACTATTTAATTGCAGGTTTAGCCTGATTCGGTAATTTTCATTCCTGTGATCACGACAGTCGGTCGAAAAGCATTGTCAGCTTCAGGAAGGAAAATCGTTTTGAATATTTTCGTTAGATTCTTTTAATTGCGTTAATTTGAATTTTAATTGTTTTAAATTGATTTTGAATTTTGTTAATTTGATTATTTAATTATTTATATTTTACTTTAATGTACCGGTAAATTATCGATTTTTTTTGTTTTTTCCGTTTTAATTTCTGGAGGGTATCATACGGAAGTGTTCTACGTACTATATTGAGGTAAACTCCTCTTATTAATTTACTATAGAAGTATAGTAAATAAATTTGATGAATTTGAAGTGTTGGTCAAGACATCAAAGGCGGATATTGTTGGGATAGTAGAGACGTGGTGTCACACAGATATAAGGAATGCTGAACTGGAATTTGGGGAGCACAATGTGTACAGAAAGGATAGACAGGATAGAAAGGGAGGAGGTGTTATGCTGTTAATTAAGAAAAACATAAAATCAAAAGAAGTGCATCCAGTTGATATAAATGAACAGTGCACTGTTGAGTCAGTTTGGTGTGACATAAGCACCGCGAAAGCAAAAATAAGAGTAGGAGTGTGTTATAGGCCTAATGACTTGAATGAGTACAATGAACAGTTGTACAGAGAAATAGAGTGGACTAGTAAATCGGAATGTCTTATAATGGGGGATTTTAACTTCCCAGATATTGACTGGAACTTGTGGGTTGGTCACTCACACACTAGTCAGACTTTTGTGATTTATTGGATGATTGTTTTCTGCAGCAGCATGTTCAAGAGGCAACCAGAGAAAGTGATACTCTTGATCTGGTTATCAGCAGTGATCATTCGTGTATTAAGAATTTGCAGTTAAAGGAACCACTAGGTGGCAGTGATCACAGTGTACTGATGTGTGATTTACTTAAAGATTTAATTACCATCAGGGGTAAAGGAAAGGAAAGGGTTTTTGCTTCCGTAAAGGGGAGTACAGTGGTCTCCGACAGTTTTTAAATTCTGTACAGTGGGATAAACTGACGATGTTACCAGCAGTAAATTCTAAGTGGGAAGCATTCAAGGAATTAATCATGCATGGATGCTACTAAACGTTTCATACCTATTAAGAAATATTGTTCAAGGTTTAGGCATAAATGGTTATCTAATGAACTAATGAGACTCGTAACAGAGAAGAACAATGCATGGGATGCATATAAATTATCAAGCAACTCAGAAGCCTATGGCAGATATAAGCTAGTCTGTAATCAGGTCACAAAGGAGGTTAGGCATGCGAAGGCAGATTACAAGAAATCCTTGGCAAAAGATGCTAAGAAAAACAGCAAGGATTTCTTTACTTATATAAACTCTAAAAGGAAGGGGACGAATCTGATTGGTCCACTTGACATCGATGGTTCGACTGTTGATGATCCTGCTCAGATAGCAAACAAACTGAATGAGTATTTTGCATCTGCATTCACACACGAGGAATTATTAAGGTTTGAAAATGGCAGAACGTTATCAAATTGTAGCAGGATTAATGATTTTGTAATAACTGAAAGCAAAGTGCAGGAGAAATTGTTGAAGTTAAACATAAGAAAAGCACCTGGGGTGGATGGGATCTATCCAGTTATATTAAAGGAGGTGGCAAAGCAACTAAGCAAACCCTTAGCCATAATTATGAGAGCATCCTTGGACTCACGGGAGGTTCCCACAGACTGGAGATGTGCAAATGTATCCCCAATTCACAAAGGGGGATCGAAGGGTGACACGAGTAATTACAGACGTTAGTTTAACTTCTGTTCCAGGTAAAATATTGGAGTCACTGGTTAAAGATGCATTGCAGGATCATCTAGACAAGACTGCAACAATAATTCAGACACAGCATGGGTTTGATAAGAGAAAATCTTGTCTGACAAATTTGATAGGATATTATGATGTGGTTACAAAGGAACTGGATGCAAAAAATAATTTTGATATCATATATTTGGATTTCAGGAAAGCTTTTGACACTGTTGCGCATGGAAGGCTATTGTACAAATTGGAGCAGAATGGTATTAAGGGTAAGTTGCTACAATGGATAAAAGGATGATTAAATGGGAGAAGACAGAGGGCGGTAATCAAATGGGTGCTGCTCTTCTTGGACTAATGTTATTAGTGGTGTCCCACAGGGTTCGGTGTTAGGTCCACTGTTGTTTTGTATATTTATCAGTGATATTGATGAAGGTATATCAGACTTAATGTCGAAGTTTGCAGATGATCAAAGGTTGGCAGGGTTGTTAATGACAGTAATGGCAGTGTGCTACTACAACAGGATCTAGATAATTTGGGCAGATGGGCTAAGAAGTGGCAACTGAAGTTTAACCTTGACAAATGGAAAGTACTGCATATGGGTAGAAGTAACCCCAGAGAAACGTACCAACTGTGTGGTACTACACTTAAGGTGGTAGAAAATGAAAAAGACCTGGGAGTAATTGTGCAGTCGCCTTGAGTACTGCATACAGGTCTTGGAGGCCTCATTTTAGGAAGGATGTAGATTTACTTGAGCGTGTTGAGAGAAGGGCAACAAGATTGGTGAGGAGAATGAAGGGATCCTCTTACCAAGAGAGGCTTAAGTTCTGCAAATTGCAGTGGCTGGAGACTAGGCACCTGTGCGGTGATCTGATTGAGGTATATAAGGCCTTGAATGGGTTGAGCGCGCTGAATTCTGATGGGATCCTTCCACTTGTTCAGATTACGAACCTAAGGGGGCATAAATTCAAATTAAGAAAAGACAGATGAGAATAGATGTGCGGAAATTTGCCTTTAGCCAGCGGGTGGTTAATTGCTGGAACAAACTTTCA
This sequence comes from Mastigoproctus giganteus, assembly GCF_048544385.1. NCBI lineage: Eukaryota > Metazoa > Arthropoda > Arachnida > Uropygi > Thelyphonidae > Mastigoproctus > Mastigoproctus giganteus. Next base: position 102,287,247 of record NC_143581.1, read on the forward strand.
TCTGTCACTGTGGAAGTTGATAGGTTGAATAAATTTAAGGAGGAACTGGACAGGCATTTGGAGGAAATGGTGTGATTTTTTTCTCTTAATTTTTGTGATTTTTTTTTTTCTCTCAGTAATTCTCTTAGTTAAGCATATTACATCCAGTAAAATGGGTAGCCAATACAATGTTAAGCCAGTTTAGTGTGCTATAGGCCTAATGACTGTGAAGAATATATCAAACAATTATATAGAGAAATAGAGTGGGCCACTAAATCAGAATGTCTAATAATGGGGATTTTAAATTTTTACCTTTCCAAATGTTGACTGGAATTTGTGGATTGTTCACTCCCACACTAGCAAGACATTTGTGGATTTACTGGATAATTGTTTTCTACAGAAGCATTAGGCAACCAGAGAGAGAGTAATACTCTTTATCTGGTTTATCAGCAGTGATTATTCATGTATTAAGAATTTGAAGAGAAAGGAATCACTAGGTGGTAGTGATGACAGTGTACTGATGTGGGATTTACTTAAAGATGTAACTACCATCAGGAGTAAAGGGAAAGGTTTTTGTTTCGTAGAGGTAACTGCAGTGGTCTCAGACAGTTTTTAAGTTCTGTACAGTTTGACCAATTGATGTCGTTACAAACAGTAAATTCTAAATGAGAAGCATTCAGGGAAATAATCATAAAAGCTACTTGGCTTTTCATACCATCTGAGAAATACTGTTCAATGCTTACACCTAAATGGATGTCAGATGAACTGATGAGACCCATAGTAGAGAAGAAAAATGCATGGATTTCATATAAATTGTCAGGAGATACAGAAGCCTATGGTAGATATAAACTAGTCTGTAATCAAGTCACAAAGGTGGTAAGGCAAGCTAAGGCAGATTATGAGCATTAATTTGCATTCTTTGCGAAAGATGCCACTGTGAAAAGAATAATGCCTATTGATCCCTTTTGATCTCCCTTTGTGAATTGGGAGTACAATCGCACATTTCTAGTCCATAGGAACCTGAATCCAAGGTTGCTCTCAAAATTATAGTTAAGGCAAGGGTCGACAACCTGCAGCTCTTTAACTTTTAGCCCTCATGAAATGGAGTTAGAGGACTTAAAAATCAAGGTCATGTGGAGTGGAAGACTGAAATGCCTTAAAACTGAAGTTGAAGATTTGGAGAGATAAAAGGCTGCCCTTGCAATTCTACATAAATGGATGGTGATACACGAGTTGAAAAAGCAAGGCCAAATTGATTTTGATGCATGGTGTAGCTTACCGGACACGTATACAAATTTGAAACTATTTGCTTTTGGACTTCTCTCAGTTTTTGGTTCGAAGAATTTCTGCAGGTAAATATTTTTGAACCTGAACAATATTAAAAATATATCAAGAAACCGTCTGAACAGTGCGAGTCTCTCAGCATGCTTAAAGATGAAAATTACAGCATACTTCCCTGATGTTAAGAGACTGCTGAACTTCTTGATCATCGGCTCAAGAAGTTCAGCAGCAAAAGTCACATTAATTAGAAATATTATTAATAAATAATATTCAAAATATATATTTTTTTTAATAAAACACCTTCCCACTCATTTCTTAAACTCTCCCTCCCCTCAGCTTGAGCTGAAGTGCATCTCTTTGGATTCTCTTTTTTTTTTTTTTTGTAAACCCCAAACACGAGAAGTGTTAGAACCTATAGTACTTAGTACCATGCTTGGTTGGAGGTTGAGAAGACGAAAGAAGATATTTGTTGACATTGGACTTGAACTTCTGTAGACCGTAATTTTTGGGATATACGTATGAAGGAAGGTTGTTCCAGAAAACAGCAGTTGAATGAATAAACGAGGAAGATGAAAAGTTGGTTCTGTGGGTTTTAAGTTGGACAGTAAATGGATGTAGGCTAGTGGCGGCACATGTTCAGACTGTTTTGAAAGAGAGAGCAGGAATTATAGAAGCTAATTCAGAAGAACAGTGCCCATGGAAGTATCTGTAGAAGAGGCATGCAGCAGAAACAGTACATCTATGAGACAGCGAGTGCAAAGACTCTGTTAGAGATGAGTCATTAATTAACCTAAGTGCCCTCTTCTGAATGGAATCAAGAAACCTGAGAGAGGTTTTGGGAGCATCAACCCAGATGTGGGAACAATATTCCATGGCAGGGCGGATTTGCGATTTATACAGACTGAGCAGCTGTTTGGAAGAAAAGTAACGCCAAGAGCGAAAGAGAAAACCAAATTTTTTAGATGCAGAAGAAGGAATATTTGTAATGTGCTTGTGCCAAGAGAGAGAGATTAGAAGTCAGGGTAATTCCCAAAAGAGATATTTCATTTTGCCTAGAAATCGGAGTGTCACTAAAGATAAGCATAGGAGCAGAAGAATCCTTTTTGCGAGATATAAGACAAGACTGAGTTTTAGAAGGGTTGAAATCAACTAAGTTGTCTTTGCCCCACTGGAGAATTACCTGAAGATCGGCATTTAAGGAATTCGTAGCAGATTTTCGAGAAGTTGAAGCTGATTGAGCAGGAAAATGTTTCTCAAAGTGCAAAGTGGAATGCAATGTGCTATCATGGGCAAAACTACGGATAGGATTTCCAGTCAATGGAAGAAGGTCATTAATATACAAGAGGAAAAGAGTGGGGGAAAGAACTGAACCTTGGAGGACACCGGCATTAGTGTAGAAGTTAGAAGACAGAGAACCATCTACCATCACCCTCAGTGAGCAATCAGAGAGAAAACTGGATAACCAATTACTAAAAACAGTTGGCAAACCATAAGATGGAAGCTTGTTTAGAAGACCTTTATGCCAAACACGATCGAAAACCTTTGAGATGTCAAGAGCAACTACTCGTGTTTCACCGAACCTTTCCATTGAATTAGTCCATAAATGGGTAACATAAGCCAGAATATCAACAGTGGATCGACACTGACGGAATCCATACTGGTGATCGTTGATCAGATGGAAGGTTTCTAGGTAGTTTAAAATTTGGCGGTTAATTGATTTCTCCATTACTTTAGAAAGAGTAGAAGTAATTGCAATGGGACGATAATTGGATGGGAGGGATTTGTCACCCTTTTTAGGAATTGGCTGGATATGAGCAAATTTCCAAGTAGAAGGAAAAGCACCTTTGGAATAAGAAAGTGAAAAAAGGCGGCAAAGAATAGGAGTAAGTTCAGGAGCACAGGTTTTGAGAACAAATGAAGAAATACCATCGGGACCTGGAGCTTTCTTAGCATCAAGATTCGTCAAAATCCTTCTGACATCCCTTGGACCGAAGACCACAGGAGGCATTGAATGGAGCGTGTTGGGAATAGTGGGAGGTGTTTTACCAAGATCGTTAATGCATGAGTTGAAAGAAAAATGGGATGCTAGCAGGTCAGCTTTATCCTTGGCTGAAATGACAACAGAACCATCTGGTTTGGACAGAGGTGGGAGCAGAGATGGACAAAAGTTGTGGCCAATATCTTTGGCAAGTGACCAGAATGCCCGGCTACCATTAAGGCAAGAAGCAAGTTTTCTACTCTTAGCCTGTTCAAACTCTAGTTTGGACCGGTTAATAACTGCTTTACAATTGTTGCGAGCTTTGGTGTAGGCAGAAAATGAAACTGAAGAATTAGAAACAAGCCAATTACGATATGCAACATTCTTCTCTTGAACAGCCTTAGCACATTTATTGGAAAACCAAGGTTTAGATAAAGGACGAGATTTTAAAGTGGAGTGTGGGATAAAGGATTCCATTCCTGCAAGAATAATTTCACTGACACGATCTGAGCAAACATTGACATCAGAAGTCAATGTTTGAAACAGTAATCTGACCAAGGAAAAGAAGAAAAGAAGTCTCGCAGGTCATCCCATTTTGCATTCTTGTAATGCCAAACAATACGAGGTTGGGAATAGCCATGAGATAAAGGTTCCATTGGAGAAGAGACAATCACCAAGTTGTGATCTGAAGTGCCTAAAGGACCTCTCACTTCGACCATGTACTTAGAAGGGTTGTTTGTGAGAAAAAGATCAAATGTATTGGCTGTATGATTAGGATTGTCCGGTATTCTTGTAGGTAAATGAACAATCTGTGCAAGATCATTAGTAATTGCAAAAGCCTCAAGCATCTCGACCAGCTGGGTCGGTGTGACTAGAAAACAGAAGCCAACTGGAGTTGTGAACATTAAAATCACCAAGGAAAATTACCTCACTGTTAGGAAAGTTGGACTGGAGAAAGTCAAGTTGCAAAGAGAGGAAGTCAAAGAGCTCCAAGTGATTAGTGGAGTTGGGAGAACGGTAGAGACAACAGATAAATTTGACACAATGAGGTAGAGAGATTTTAAGCCAGAGAAGATCAAAGAGAGGAGATTCCAAATTGCCAAATCTCTGACAGGGAATATCAGAACGGACATATGCACAAGTACCACCTTTGAGGCGAAAAGACTCATACAGAGAATAATTTGGGCATCTGAGATGAGCAGTAGTTGAATGAACCGATAACTGAGATTCTGTCAGAAAAAGTACATGGGGTTTGGCAGACTGCAAGTGGAAATGGACATCGTTGAGATTAGAATTGAGACCACGTATATTTGTGAAATGAATTAGGAAGTGCTTGGGAGGTTTAGATCTTTTCGCAGATAAGCTTGCTCTATTAGTTTGACAATTCATGTTGTATTCAATAGTATGAAAAAGTGGGTGGGACATGCTGTATGAAGTAATGAAATATTTGGATATGGCTTACACATGGTAAGAATATACCCAGATCCTTGACATAACGTGGCCTCGACAATGCTCCCCGCATACACACTACTTGGACTCCCTCCAGTCACTATCTGTCAGAGTAGAGGTAGCAAGATTATACACTAGCTGATCCAGAAGCCTCCTAGAGAGTTACCAATAGGTTCGGTCCGGTGTACTAACTAGAGCCCAGCCTGCGAACATCATTTTAGAGCTGTACCCTCGAAATGTAAGGAATATTGGATATTACCGTGATGTTCATCATAACCTCAAATGTCATCAATCATACTGCACGATGGAAGAGATGGGGGAAGGGTTGACCGGAACTTAGCTCTAGAGACTAAACATGGGTTCCACTACTTCAAGGCTCCAATAAGCAAAGTGGTGGTATTTCACCGGTTGATGAGAGTCATCTACCACCTAGTACTGCCTGGTAACATAGAGGGGCAGCGTTCATCCATGTGGTGTGGGCGCCACACCTCGACCCCTGCTTACATTGGTTCACACCTAGAATTGTCATCCACCATGTACTTGTGCATGGAGGTTATACCCAGGATTGCTAACAGTCCCACCATCGTGAAGGTGCAAGCAAAGGATTTGGCTGTCATAGACCGTCCGGACTTCGCTGAAATTGGGTCCACTGACTTGAGTGTTACCCAAATATCAGTTCCATCATTGTTTTAGACTCACAGGTAGCAGGTATAGCTTGTCTGGCATATCTGAGAGAATGTCTGTGACAACCTCAAGGACCAAACTTAGATCTTAGACTTAGATCAAAAATGGCTCTTCACTCAAAAAAGGTTGCCGACTCATGAGCTAAGGGGTTGCTTACCTGATTTGCTGTCTCGCTTAATATTATTGGATAGATCTCACTCACCCCAGGCGCCTTTTATATCTTGTTTCAACAATTTCTCTTCCTCTCTCCCTTCAGTTATCACAAATTTATTTAGCTCCTCGTATATTTTGATAAACTTCTAGCAACCTTTTCAGTAAAGAATTTCTCATCTGTGAGTATAGATTCAAAATACCTATTCAGTTTGTCTGCCACCTGAGCATGGTCCTCAACAATTAAACCACTGTCATCAAGTGGTCCAATGTAATTCAGCTCCTTCCTTCTACTGTTAATGTAAGAAAAAATGTCTTTGCTGCTGTACTTTACATCCTTTGCCAGCAACTTCTCAGTCTGCTTAACTTGCCTAATCATCTTTGTGACATGATTGCAGAGTAGTTTATCGGCAATCTCTTAGCTTGGCAAAGGGAACAAACGGTTGATATTACTATAAAAGGCTTCATTCTGTGAATTGCAGTGTCTGAAGACTATACACCTGCAAGGAGATCTGACTGAGGTGTTTCAGACCTTGAATAGATTGAGTAAGCTCATTGTTGGCATTCTTTCTCTCACTGAGACTACACACACACATGAGAGGGCATAAATTTAAATAGAGGAAGGATGACTGCAGGATAGATGTGCGACAGTTTACCTTCAACTGGGGAGGGTGGTTTATCATCAGAACAAACTTCAATCTGTTGTTGTAGCAGTGGGTAGATTGAATAAATTCAAGGCAGAAGAGACAAATTATTGGAAGGGATGGATGGGTGAGGTGGGTGTGTTTTTTTGTGTTTTGACTGATGGTCTTTAAGTTTGTTTTCTTGCATCGTTTTCCACCACTACTACTAGACGTCTTTATCAGGGACTGATAAGAGGTATATAAGGCCCTGAAGGGAATATATATATATATATAGATTTTCACTGGTAGAACAAAGAACCATCGCTCGCAAATACAAACTTTTTTGGGTGGAGTAACAGGAGGGTGTAGATCATTGGAATAAATTGTGTGCCAGATTGGTTGAGGCAGCAAGTTTGGTAAAGTTCAAAGCAGAATAAAATATTCACTCTTTAGCAACAGGAAAGGTATGAGTGATAGAGTTTTTTTTTTTTTTGGCTGATGCAGACAGTCTGTATCTTCTGTCTCTCCATATTATTAAATCTTATATATAATATAAAAATGGTTTCTTGAATCTAAAATCCATGTGTCCACTTCACAGTACTTTATTAGTTCTCTAACAAGATTTTCATACATAACATGTATGAAAAAACATAACATGGCACCTTTACAGTGCCATGTTATGAGTTTCTTGGGATGTTATACATTTCTAGATGATTTTGCAGTGCATCCTTGTCCATAAACTCCACTGATTTCAAACTTTATCCCCACTAATGCCAAACTGACTACACCTCACTCACTCATAGTGCTTTTTGCATTAGGTTTACATAAGATTTTATTGTTTTAAGTTTTAAAATTCCACCAAGGAATTGCTTGCTCAAGTTGTAGGCACATGTTGCTCAAAACATGTTCTCTTTTTAATTATAGTACATAAACTAAATAGACGTGGTGTTTTTGTTTAAGAAACTGCTTTTAGCTGTGGTTTCAGCTGTGGTCTGCCAAAATATTGACATTCACTTTCGGACCTGTCTGTTAAACATTCATATGGTTGTATCAGTTACCCTTTCTATTAAATACCATCATGTGGGTAACGTATTCCAATAATAAATTCACACTTATAAACGACTCCAAAACTGTTCATTGTACTCAGTTATAGTAATGTTTCTTAGAAGTGCACTGTCTCCACATAATGTGGAAGAAGGAATGAAATTCCATAAAAATAAATAAATATATACATTAAATAGCATTTTGTAGTAATAATAGTAATAGCCATAGAATGCAAGGAAGCCACAGGCTTTTGCTGCACTGGCTGAAAAAAAAAAAAATAAATAAGAAAATACAAATTATTTGCTTCCTTCCTCATAGGTAATTATCCATTTGACCTTTGAATTTATTCAAACTTTCAGCCTCAATTAGTATTAGTAATGGCCATAGGGTGCAAGTAAGCCTAAGGCTTATGCTGAACCAGCCAAAATAATAATAAGAGAAAAAGAAATAGGCAACCTATGCATTTCTCTCCTCCCGTAGGTAACTATCCAGCCGACCTTTGAATTTCCCCAAACTGTCAGCTTCTGCCACCCATGTGGGTAATGTATTCCAGTAATTTATAACTCACTGGCTAAAATAAAACTTCCTGCAATACAGTCTAAATATCTCTCCCCTTAACTTGAAATGATGGCCCCTAGTTCTGGAATCGTTTATAAGTGTGAAAATTTCATTTACGTTCATTTTACTGTTGCCTCTCAGAGCCTTAAACATCTCAATCAAGTCACCTCTACGAGGCCTAGTTTCCAAACTGAGCAACCCACATATTTGAAGTCTTTCCTCATAAGGACTTCCTTTTGCCAATTTCACCAGATGAGTTACCAATCTCTGGACCCTTTCAAGAAGCTCAATCTTTTTTTATGTGCAGTCTCCACATTGAACACAGTACTCCAAGTGTAGTCCAACAATAGCCTTATATAATGGGATTATGACATTATTTCTACTAGAAAATGTTCAATTAATCATTGATAGGACACTATGGGCCTTCCTTGAAACTTGTCTCTAATGCCCAGAAGAAGTTGTGTGTGACCATATTGTAACACTGAAGTCACTTCTTCCACTGCTGATTTTAGTTCAACTCTACCAAGTGTATAAGTTATTTTGGGGTTACTGTTCCCAGGGTGTAAGACTTTGAATTTTGTTGTGTAAAAGTAGAGCTGCCACTTTTCTGACCATCCCAGAAGTCTATGTAGGTCACTCTGAAGAAGTTCTGCTTGTTGCTGACCATTAACTACTCTATCAATCTTTACGTCATTATCTGCAGATTTAGACGTCACGACCTCTATCCCTTCATCGATGTCATTTAAGAAAATCGAAAACAACAGTGGTCTGAATACTGATCCTTGGGGAACCCCACTTCTTAAATTAACCAATCTGAGGAATAGCCATTTATCACAATCCTCTGCCTGAAGCCATCTATCTAAGGATTTTCCCTGTGATTCCAACTTGTTCCAGCTTATAAAATAACTGCTCATGCGGGACTGTGTCAAATGCTTTGCTTAAATCCACATAATATCAAAATTATTCTCTAAATTTAGTTCAAGAGTGATCCTGTGAAAGTAGCTTACCAGATTTGTTAAACATGATTTTCCCTTTACAAAACCATGTTGCATATCCTTCAGAATTCCATTTATATCCAAATAATCCTGAATTCCATTCTTGATTGTTGCATCCATGATTTTCCCTACTATTGAAGTTAGACTGACCAGTTGGTAATTTCTCACTACACTCCTTAGAACCACCCTTATGAATTTAAGATACATTGGCACTTTTCCAATCCAAAGTATGTCTCCTGAGTCCAACGATGCTCTCATAATTAGCCTCAGTGGTTCAATGTACTCACTTGCCACCTCCCTTAAAATTATAGGGTGTATGCCATCAATCCCAGGAACCTTACTTGTCCAATGGCTCAAAAGTTTTTTTTCATTAAATAATCATGTGAAATTTCAATATCATTAATTACATATTTTCAACTTCACTCCCATAATTTCTCATTGACATAAAGGATTTTTCTTCTGTAAATATTGATGCAAAATAACTGTTGAGTTCATCTGCAACATCAGCTGAGGTATCTAATACTATCCTAGATTCATTACATAAGGGCCCAATCTGGTTTGTCCTCTTATTTGCATTTGTATATGTGAAGAATTCTTTATCCCCTCTCTTTGCCAGCCTAATCTTTTCTGTGGCACTATTACAGATAAATTTGTAGCTGTTATAGGCATCAGTACTTTTTTTTTTTGCTCTGTAACTTTTCCATGCTGTCTTTTTCTGCTCAAGTAAGCTGGCAACGTCATTATTCATCCAACTTAGAATCCTTCTCATAGGGTATTTTTTTAATGCTTTTAACATTCAAGGTTTCTGTATTTAATGTTTTAAAGGTGTAGCATAATTAAATTGTATTCGTTCTCTGTGAGATATCTACATTAATAGAGGCCATATAGCACAAGCCGTCATCATTTCCTTTCCTGAAATTATAACCCATTCCTTTGTCTTCAACTACTGCTACCTCTCTCTTCATTGCCCACCATAAGACTCTGCAATCATTTCCTGCTATTTGTCAGCATCAGGTCTAGAATATTCTTTTCCCTAGTAGTTTCCCTGATGTGTTGATACAGATAGCAATCATCTAGTTGATTTAAAATTTCATCCCCATGTTGACTTTCCTTCCCATTTGCTCCGATCAATTAGAGGCAAATGAAAATCGCCTATAACAAGACATATCACACTTCATTTGCCCATGAAGGCAACCTGTTCCAGCAATCAACAACTCGCTGGCTAAAAGAAAACTTCCTACAGTATAGTCTAAACCTCTTCCCCTGTAATTTGAATTTATGCCTACGAGTTCTAGAATTCTCTATGACAGTGAAAGTTCCGCCTTCATTCATTTTGCTAACCGAGCCTTATAAACCTTAATCAGGTCACCTCTTAGGCACATGGTTGCCAAACTCTGTAGCCCATATATTTGGATCCTTTCCTCATATGGTCACCCATTTGCCGCTCTCACCCTGTGAGTTCAATGTCTTTGAACCCTTTCAAGCACCTCTTGTCTTTTTTCAGTTGACGTCTCCATACTTGATCACTGTATTCTAAATGTGGTCATACAATTTCCAGTTGGACTATGACCTTCCTATCTCTATAAGATAATGTTAGTTAAATCATTAATAGAATACCAAGGGCTTTCCTGGCTGCCTGTTTACACTACTCATAAAACTTCATATCTGCCCATATTATAACTCCCAGATCCCTTTCTTCCTCTACTGTTTTTAATTCAACCCCACCAAGTGTGTAATTTATTCTGGGGTTGCTATTCCCCTTGAATTTTTCTGCATTAAAACATTTCTCACCATTCTTGCAGCATGTCATTTATGAAAATCAGAAACAACAGTCATTCAAGAACCAATCCCTGGAGTACTCCTCTTCTGACTTTACACCAGTCCTAAGAATATCCATTAATCACAACCCTGTGCTTTCAACCTGAAGCCACCCAGCAATCCATCGTATAATTTTTCCGGTAATCCCAAAATGTTCCAGCTTATACAATAACCTCTCTTGAGGAACTGAGTTAAATGCCTTGCTAAAATCCAAATACACTATATGGAAATTATTCCCTACATCCAGCTCATGAGTAACTGTATCAAAATTGCTTACTAAGTTAGTTAAACATGATTTTTGCCTTAACAAAACAATGTGTTATTCAGAATGCCATATCTACCTAAATGTCCCTTGATTTCATGTTTGATCATTATCCCTAACATTTTCCCTACAACTGAAGTCAGACTTACCAGTCTTTAGTTACCAACTCTTCTCTTAGAACAAAGGAATATCTCTCTCAAGCCCATAGATGCCCTCATAATTAACTTAAACGTTACTGGATATATGTATCAACTTCAATGAGGCCGAGTCATCTGTAATTTTGAAATGACTAATTTCATATGACTCGCCCTCACTTGTACAGCCTCTTCTCAGCATGAAGGGTCTTTCTTCAGTAAAGAAAGCTGGCAAATTACCTGTTCAATTCATCTACAACATCAACTGGTTTTGTCTAAGACTTTCCCACATACAGTGCATAAGGGTCCAATATGATTAGCTTTTTTCTTCCTTGTATTTACATACATGAAAAATTCCTTGTCCCCATTCTTTCCTCCCTTGTCTTGTGCTTTCTCATATGCAGGCAGCCTTGGACTCTAACTTTATGTGTGGTACTATTACTAATCAACTTGTAGCTGTTGTAGGCTTATATACTATTCATTGCTCTATAACTGCCTGATGCTATCTTTTTCTGCTCTTATTTGATTGGCCTGCTCTGCATTCATCCATTTCAGGATCCTCCTCATGCAATATTTTCTTAAGGTAAGTATTCATTCACGGCTTCTGTGATTTTTGATTTAAAGGTATTCCATAATTCAAGTGTATTCACCCTCACTCTTCAATCTGCCAAATTAATAGATACCATATTGCCTTAAACTCTCAAAGTCTCCTTTTATTTAATTCTTTCTTCACCTTCCAACTAGTTTCCAATGGTTCTTGTATTTTAAGCCCTGTGATGCCATCTAATTCATAAGTAATAATGATGTCAAGAATATTCTCATGCCTGGTATTATCTCTGACATTCTGATACAAATAATAAACATTTAGTTTATTTAGAAAAAAAAATATTTTCCCAAGGTGAGTTTCTCCCACTTATAACAATCAATCTGGAACATATTGAAGTCACTAGTAATAAGACATTCACACTTGTTTTCCCATTATATTCTTCTGGTCTGTAGATTGCTTCTACTTTCATTATACCTTTGCTTCCAACTAATTCACACCACGCAGATTCTATGCCGGCAGACTTCACACTCAGCAAAAGTTCTTTTCGTGCTCAGGCTGCTTTTGAGAAGCATGCCACTACCACCCCTCCTGTCTTTCCTAAATGTATTATAAAATACCTACCATAGTGGAACTTGTCATCCCTAATTTTTATTATCCCTGTTATGTCAGAATTTCAAATCCCGCTCATTCTTGAAGTGAGTGCAAGCATTACTTTGACCCATATCATCAGATAAACATGGATCTATATTATCCTCCTCCCTACTAACTATTAGTTTCCCTGAACCCTTAAAGTATCCTCAATGATACTGGATAAAATCCTTGCACCACCTTTGTTCAAATGAATGCCATCTCTACAAAATAGATTCCTTCTATTTTGTAGAGTGGGCAGGAGCAGCAGTGCATAGCACACGATTCTTGATTAGACCGGGGTTCAAGCCCGTCACCACCAAATACGGAGGATGCGGAAAGGTCAGGGAATGACCACCGCATATCCCAGAGCAATATGACTTAGTTGCTAATGCTCCTAAAAACCAAACAACAAACAAACAAACATACACATTCAGACCTAACTTGTGGCATTTTTTCAACATTGTCTCTATATTTATCCAACAAATGATCAGGTTGCGTTCATTTAATATCGTTAGTCTCCACGTGAGTAGTAATGTTCTCTTTAGCCCTCGTTAAAATCTGACAATCTGTTGGTAATATATCATCAATTGTTGCTCCTGGCAAACACACCCCGGTTCTGGTCCACTTATGTTTATAAAAAAAGATATTACCAGTTTCCCTGACAATAGTCTCCCAATAAAACTAGATCACCTTCAACCAGAGTGGTATGCACTTGACTGTTCTTATTTGGGACCAGACTCAGAGGTGCATCACTTGACAGGTCATGAGTTACATTTGATGAGCTCCCAGTTACATTTGTTTCTGGGGCAAGCACTCGTTTCTTCAGTGACTGAAATTCTTCTCCTAGCATTTCAAAAAATATGAGTAAATGGTGTGTGGTACAAGAAGGTAAGATTATATTTGGTGTGTGGTACAAGAAGGTAAGATTATAAAGCCCTGTTAGGAATTTAAGTATTGTATTATTTTCCTTGAAAAAATCCTGAAAGTGTTTTATTTTATTTGTCTGTATTTGTTTTCTTCTGTTTGTTGTGGCTTTTTTAGCTTTCTATTCATAAGTATAATTTTTTTTGTTATTATTAATTTCTAAGAACAAACACCTGACGAAGTTGAAAGGACAAAACAATTTGCTGTTGAGGTCGTTGAACTCCTAAGGCACACTCAGAACTGTTCTATGGCTTTCAATAAATTTATTCCTGCCTATCATCATCATTTTGGAAAACAGTGTAAAGTTTCTGACTATGGATTTTCCAAATTAATTGAGCTGTTTGAAGCTATACCTGAAGTTTTGGAGGTAAATGATTTTCTTCTTCAGTTTAAACAATAATAATCTCTCCCCTTAAAGTGTAATAAAGATGTGATAAAATTTAACTGTGAAGTGAAAAGTAAAAAAAAAAAAAAAGTTAAGTAAATAATGCACTTTTCATAATCAGAAGGTATTACTTATTTTTTATTATTTCACTTTTAATCATAGTGTATAAAGATCATTGTAATCCTACCAAACAGAGGTTATTTCAATTTTTAATATAGTATTAGTAATAATGACAGTGCAAGAAAGAAAGTTTATAAAGCATGAATTTAAAAAAAAAAACATGTATCTTGTTATTTCCTCTAATAATTTGTCTAGTTCCTCCTTGAATTTATTCCAACTACCCACTTCAACAACTCTAGATAGAAGTTTAGTCCAACAGTCAATTACCTGCTGGTTGGAGGAAAATTTCTGCACATTGATCCTGCAACCATTGTTCCTCAGTTTGAATGAATACCCACTCATATTTGTAGTCTGAGCAAGAGGAAGGATTCCATCAACATTGAGCTTATTAAATCCATTCAAAATCTTATCAGATCTCTTCATAGGTGATGCTGAAAAACAAAAGCCCTTCCCTGGTAAGAACACTCTTTTGCTCTCCTCCCCAATCTTTTTGCTTTTCTCTTTTCCTGTTCCAACAGATTTACATCCTTCCTAAAATGAGGCTTTCAAACCTTCAACAAATACAGCCATTCCCCGACTTCCTGAACTCTGCGTAAGTTGGAATTTCCCCAAAATACTTATGCAGCACTTGCAAATTGGATTGAAGCAAAAAATAAATGTTCGATGAACATGTAAATAGAATTATTTATTCAATTTTTTTTATCTCATGCATGGGAAAAATTACAAAAATTTCAAAATTATAAAATTACAAAAAGAGAGAGGAGATGGGCATTACCTTTCGAGCATCGTTGCCAGAATTAACTCTCCAGCTGATAGGCACCTCCGTGGCCAGTTGGGTAGGAGCAGCAGTGCATAGCACATGCTTCTTGATTAGACTGGGGTTTGAGCCCGTGACGACTAAATATGGAGGATGCGAAAAGGTCAGGGAATGACCACTGCATATCCCTGGAGCAATATGGCCTTAGTTGCTAATGCTTCTAAAAACCAAATAACAATAACCAGCTGATAAGCATGCCACTACAGAAGTTGAAGGCTGTGGAGATTTAGAAGGGGTTTTTTCCAACACATCACAAAATTTCTCTGCAGCTGCAGAATTGGCACTGCCAACTTCACCACATACTTTAATGTTTTGGAAACCAGTGCAATGCTTGAACCAATTAAACCACCCGTTGCTTGCCACGAACTTGGCTTGGGGTTTGCCGTATATTTATCCTTAATAGCTTCATAAATACTTGCTTTTGCTGGGCCCCAAGTGCCAAGCAATATTAGTGACTGCAGCACTTTTTCATAGCGATTATCTAGTACGCTTAACTGTAAATACGTTTCTCCTGAGTTTCGCAAATCCGATAACTCCTAAGTATTATAATTAAAGAGATATATTCAAATACTGTAACCTAGAAAGGAAAGCCACCTTTCTGTAATTCCTCTTTTATTTTAAGTTAATACTAACCTTCTTCGCTTGGGTCACTAGGTGGCACCACTCTCGCCTCCACATGGCAGGGCTGGTAATCTAGGATAAGATGACAATCTCTCAGGGCCAAATAGAGCATATCATGAGTAAGTCAAACTCAGACTTATCTGGGCTGCCAGATGCAACCCAAATTTCTAAAAAGAAAAATAATTGCACAGCAGGAATGGCAAAGCACCAAAAAACTGAGCCAGAGACCTACCCAATTCCAACTTTTTTGATCATCCACTCAACTGGTGAGAATGTAGTTGGAAAACTTTCACCATTTAGAGTTCAAAAGGAATTGGAAAGTAGAGCTGGATCGCTGAAATCCATAAAAAGGCTCAGATCAGGAGACATTCTTGTTGAAACATCTAATGCCTAACGTTCTGAGCGACTTCTGAGAATTAATTTCTTTTCAGGACTACCAGTAACTGTAATGCCCCACAGATCACTGAAAGCCTCTTAAGGAGTGATCTCAGACTGGGACTTACTAGATGTATCTGAAGAGGAGATGTTAGAAGAACTCAAAGAACAAGAAGTTATTCATGTCAAGAGAATCTCCACCAGAAAAGGTGGCAATCTCATCTTGACTTTTAATACACCGAATCGTCCATCATCCATTAAGGCCAGATATCTGGTATGCAATGTCAGACAATATATCCCAAACCCACTACAGTGTTTCCAATGTCGGAAGTACGGACATTCCCAGACAGCTTGCCAGGGGTACCTCTACTTGCGCAAGTGTGGTTCAGTAGAACACAATTGCGAAAACTGTAATGCTCCTCAACCAGTATGTCCAAACTGCAAAAAAGATCATCCCACTTATGCTAGAACATGTGAGTTCTGGAAAAGTGAGAAACTTATCCAGAAATATAAAACCAACCATGATGCTTCTTATCAAGAAGCAAAGAGGATCATCTCACCACCAACTCATGCAAACAGACCTATATATGCCCAAGCCACCAAAAAATTCCAATCAACCGCATCACAAACTGAACTAACAGTACCCCCAGAAGAATCTTTCTCGAACTACTTAAAATCATTGTACAGTGCAACTCAAACCCAAGCAGTCAATATGCCAATTTCCATACCACTCGAAAACATCCACACCCCGGATCAAGGATGCAAAGAAAAACATATCCTAACTTCTAGTCACCAACAAGAAATGGGCACTAAAGAAAAACCAGCAGATGACCCTGTCCTACAAATTTTTGTTGAAGAAGAATGGACACAGAAAGGCCTTCCTTCCCAAAAAACGATAAAAACAAGAGTGAAAAACAATAAACCTGAGCAACACGGAAACCCTCAGAAAGTCTAACAAGAGATAAATAATGAACAGAATAATACAGTGGAATTGTTGTGTATTCCGTGCCAATATCGATGACCTATACAATCTTACCTATAAATTCCCACCAATATGTCTCTGCCTTCAAGAGATCTCCCCTCGACGTGGGCACCTGTACGTGGTGAGGGGACCTCCCAGTGATGCTGCTGGACTTCCAGACTAGCATCACTGGGATCCAACGCCCACAGCCCAGGTTCCAGGCTTACATCAATGGAATCCGGCGTGTTTGCTGTGCGCTGCGACCCGTGGAAATTCGGAAAGGGGGATCCTGGTGGTTGAGGGGCCCAGCTTCAATACACCACTTTGGCCCCTGCTTCGACAAGACGGGTGGTCCTGGAAGGCCCGGCTAGGATCAATCGGCTAGTAGGCTCGCCTGCGAGGGTCAACCATGTCAATGCCACGCCCCTACCCTCATGGTCCGAGGGACAGGATTCAGGCTGGCGGCGGTGCGGGTATAGTGTCTGGGTAGCCCTGGCGTCCCACTCCCAAGCGCATTTATTGCATGCCGGGTAGTGGGCGTCCCTTTGGGCTCCGTGGTGGGTGGGGAGCCCGGGCACTGAACCACTTTAAAACTTTCATGAATCCTGATAAACATATTCCTTCAGGGACCCCAACCCGGTCCCTATCTGAAAATAATGACGGAGAGGCAGATAGCATTATTGCTACAAAGAGGCAGCGAACCGAACTACCATCAGGGCCTGTCCCAAGGTTCTTAATAATGCATTCCACCAACGAAACACCGATTGGTAAAATGTCGCCCTTTTTTATACAAAAAGGGTTGGATGGGTTAGCAGGTTCACCCAAGGCAGTTAAGAGGCTCCGTTCTGGGGACCTCTTGATTGAAACAAAAAATGACAGGCAGTCTGAACATCTACTCCGAGTAACATCAATCGGAGGAATACCCATAACAGTGACACCACACAGAACACTAAATTCATCGAGAGGTGTCATTTCGGAGTGGGACCTTCTCGACGTCACCGAGGAGGAAATCTGCTCCGAATTAAAACCACAGCGAGTTACTGCCGTCAAGAGAATCACTGCGCGAAGGGATGGGAAAATTGTTAAAACCAGGAGTGTTATCCTGACTTTTAACTCTCCCAAACCTCCTGATGAGATTAAAGCTGGCTACATCAACTGTCCAGTGCGTCCATATGTTCCGAACCCTTTACGGTGTTTTAAATGCCAGAAATATGGACATTCTCAAATGGCCTGCCGTGGAGTCCTTGCATGCGCTCGATGTGGTGCAAAGGACCACGAAACAACAGCATGTTCAGCCACGAAACCCACCTGCATTAACTGTGAAGGCGAACACCCGGCCTACTCACGAGCATGCCAGAGGTGGAAAGAAGAAAAAGAAATTCAACGGCTGAAGGCAGAGCTAAACATATCGTACCAGGAGGCAAGGAAAGCAGTGAAACCTCTTAACATCAAAAAACCTACCTACGCCCAGAAGGTAGCAGGCAGGTGTTCGATTGGGACCCAGACGGACATGTCCGTCCCTCCAAAAGAATCATTTACTCCCATTGCACGTTACCTTTTAAGCTCCCAAAAACCTGCACAGAAAGACCAATCAGCTGCCACTCCTATATCGGTACCTCCTAATGGTCCACAAATAACAAAAGCAAATACAAAAGAAAAGAATAAGAAAGGTGAAATACCACCTAGTATCCAAGAAAAAATGGATGTCGAGCAGAAGGAGGTACAAGAAGACTCAGTTTTGGAGCGCTTTGCTGAGGAGGAAATGGACACTGGACAGCTTCCATACTTCCCCAGGAAGGAGAAGGTCAGAACTGAAAAAGGTAAGCCCTCAGCACCTCGGAAGCCGCCTGATGGACCCACCAAGCCAAAATAATGGCTAAATTCCTACAGTGGAACTGTCGTGGATTCCGGCAAAATACTGATGACATCAAGGCACTCCTGCAAAAGCACAAACCAGCTTGCTTTTGCATACAGGAGACTTATTTAAAGGCAAATGACGACCCCACTATGCATAACATTACCATCATTCGTAAGGATAGAATTGTGGATGGTCCTGCACACGGAGGAGTCGCAATCCTCATCGGCAACCAGATCCCATTTCAGCCTTTGCAGCTTACAACTAGCATTGAGGCTGTAGCAATTCGCCTTACGGTGGGGTTCTTATTAACTGTCTGCTCTCTTTATTTGCCACCTGGGACTGACATCTGCCAGAAAGACCTTGATGATCTCATAATGCAGTTGCCTCCCCCTTTCCTACTTCTTGGGGACTTTAATGGACATAACATCCTGTGGGGTAGTGCTAGCATTAATAGAAGGGGAAGAGTCATAGAGCGTATGCTCATTGACAATGACCTCTGCCTTCTTAATGTGGGAACAAACACCTTTTTCCACATGCCTACCTGTACGTTTTCTGCCATTGATCTTTCTATCAGCTCGCCTTCTATTCTCCCTTCGCTTACTTGGGAGGTAGAAATGAACCCGTATGGAAGTGATCACTTCCCCGTGATAACCACATTAATTACTGGGAGACCTTGTCTTCCTGTCAGGTTACCGCGGTGGAAGTTTGATCAGGCTGACTGGAGTGCCTTTCAACACCTGGCAAAGTTTGACAACTCTGCAGTCAGTCGGGAGCCTATCAATGATGCAGTTACGTAAATAACAGAAAATATTGTCCATGCAGCTGCAGCTGCGATTCCAAAGACATCCACGCGGTTTCCTCCCTTTCCAAAACCATGGTGGAATCCAGAATGCACAGCAGCTAAAAAGGCTCAAAACAAAGCCTGGGGGATATTTCGACGATATCCTACCACGGTCAACCTATTAGCATTTAAACGTGCACGAGCCAAAGCACGCTACATCCGCCGTCAGAGTCAAAAGGAATCGTGGATCCATTTCACATCATCCATTACCCAGACGACCAGCACTAAGGTGGTCTGGGAAAAAATCCGGAAAATGAAGGGAAAATACACAGCACACCCCTCATCGGTCCTTGAATATAATGGATGTACTATTGCAGACTCTACTGCAATAGCCAATGCTCTTGGGGAAACATTTTCTAACATCTCTGCAACATCATCTTACTCCCCAGAGTTTCTGGTCTTAAAGCGCAACACTGAAAAACAGGCCCTTAAATTCACATCGAGGGGCTCCCACCCATACAACGGGCCATTTAATATCCATGAGCTGAAAACAGCACTCACCCGTACAAAGGCTACCGCTGTTGGACCAGACAACATCCATTATGAAATGATCAAACATCTTTCACCAGAATCCATCGACCGTCTGCTCTTCCTGTACAACAGAATCTTCCTCGAAGAGCACTTTCCGGAAACCTGGCGCAAGGCAACTATTCTTGTTTTTGCTAAGCCAGGAAAGGATCCTAATTATCCAAAAAACTATCGTCCCATTGCTCTGACCAGCTGTCTGTGCAAAATATTGGAGAGAATGGTCAATGCTCGGCTCTTATGGTATTTAGAATCGAATGACCTTCTCTCCCGCTTTCAGTGCGGCTTCCGAAGAAATAGGTCCACATTGGACCAGTTAGTTAGACTGGAAACATCTATCCGAGATGCTGTCCTAAAAAGAGAACATTTGGTGTCCATCTTCTTTGACATGGAAAAAGCGTACGACACAACTTGGAGATTTGGTATTTTAAAAGACCTGTACAATCTCGGTCTAAGAGGTCACCTTCCCGTTTTTATTAAAAATTTTTTATCCTGCCGTTATTTCCAAGTTCGTGTAGGATCCTCCCTTTCGCGGCCCTTTTGCCAAGAGGAGGGGGTACCACAAGGATCTGTCTTAAGTGTCACGCTTTTTGCCATTAAAATAAATTCTATTTCTGAACAACTTCCTCCAACTATAAACAGTGCACTCTACGTCGATGACTTCGGTATATTTTCTCAATCATGTAATATGAGGGTTATTGAGAGACAATTGCAACAAGCTATTGACCGTCTTAACTCCTGGGCCACGGCCAATGGTTTCAGGTTCTCACCGGAGAAGACCGTTTGCGTACATTTCTGTCGCAAACGGAACCTCTACCCTGAGCCTGAATTACAACTTGGACAATGCACCATTCCAGTAGTATCAGAGGCGAAATTCCTGGGACTCATGTTTGACAAAAAGCTGACATTTGTCCAACACATTCGTCAGCTTTACACAAAGTGCACGAGAGGGCTTAACATCCTCCGCTCTCTCTCTTCTACCTCTTGGGGTGCAGACCGATGCACTCTCCTACGTCTGTACCGTGCACTTGTACGTTCAAAATTAGATTATGGGTCTCAGGTATATGCATCTGCCAGAAATAGCGCTGTTCGTTGGCTTGACCCCATCCATCATCAAGTCATTCGTATTGCTACTGGTGCATTCAGAACATCACCTGTCCAAAGTCTGTATGTCGAAGCAAATGAACCATCCTTATCGCTTCGACGAATGCAGTTGTCTCTACAATATGCCTTCAAGCTGAAGTCCCTGCCAGATCATCCCACGTGGACATCAGTTTTCGAGCCACGATGGGAAAATCTCTACAACACACGACGGACCACTAATCGCCAATTCGGCATTCGTGTCCAAGAACTACTCAATGAGCTTAACATCTCGGTAGACAAGGTCGCTCGATCACCAGAGGAGCCCCTTCCACCCTGGCATGCACAAACACCAGCATGTGACTTCTCACTCAAGATTGCGACGAAGTCTAATACTCCAGCCTCTGTCTACCTTCAGCTCTATTCACAACACCGTGCAGAACATTTTGACTTCTTGCCAGTCTACACAGACGGCTCGAAGTCAGAATCATATGTGGGATCTGCTGCTGTCTTTCCAAATAATACCATATCAGAGCAGATACCCCTTGACTGCAGCATTTATACTGCAGAGCTGCATGCCATAGAGTTAGCTCTAGATCATATAAGAAAACACGTTACCAACGGTGTATTATATATGCCGATTCAGTGAGTGCACTACAGGCTTTATCAGCGATATCACACATTAACCATCCAACCCTGTCCCGAATTCAGCAGATCATATAGAATCTCTATGGAAGTGGATTCGATATCCGCTTCTGCTGGATCCCCAGTCACATCGGGATTAGAGGAAATGATTTGGCTGACATTGCAGCCAAATCGGCAGCCCTGACGGATAATCTTGACCTGTTAGTCCCCTATACAGACTACAGGCAAGTGATCCGTAGTAACCTACAATCTCAGTGGCAAGATTCGTGGCATCGACTGATTACTACAAACAAACTATGTCGAATTAAGCCTGTGATCCATCCTTGGCGGTCCAGCTCCCGCAGGGATCGCAAAGAGGAAGTTGTTCTTGCTCGGCTCCGCATAGGACACTGTCATGTTACACACTCCTTTTTGCTGAGGGCTGATGACCCTCCTATGTGCGAGCAATGCGACACCGTTTTATCCGTCCAACACATTTTATGCGATTGTACCAGTTTTATAAATGCTCGTTTTAGCACTTTTACCCATCTGACTGAGCCATATACACTCAGTCAGATTTTAAATGACAACGACAATGTGTCAGCAGTTTTTAAATTTTTAAAATCGATCAATATGTATACACTCATATGAAATATACAATTTGCTTTTATGTATTGATATGTCTGTATATATATATATATATATATATATATATATATATATATATATATATACACACATGCAACTTTAGACGAAGTAACCTTTTTTAAAACTAAGAAGTCTAATCTTTTTTGAATTTTATTCTTTCCATGGCGCACTATAACCTTGCTGTTTTTGCGCCACAAAAATCCAAATCAAATCAAATCAAACCTTCAAGAGACTTATTTAAAACCCCAAAACACCAAAACTGTCTCAGTATAATATTTTTAGAAAAGACAGAACCAACCAGAATATTGCACATGGTGGTGTAGCTGTTTTAACAAACCCACATATTCCTACCAAAAAGGTTTTACTGAACTCTCCCCTCAAGGCAATAGCAATCAGCGTAGCTGCTGACATCCATATGACAATCTGCTCCTTACACATCCCACCAATCCCATCACACTCTATGGGGTAACAGCAACATAAATTGAAGAGTGCCTAGACAATAACAACCATCCTTCTAAATGATGGTTCACCTACATACATTCACCTTTCTTCAGGAACAAGTACTGCAGTAGACTTGTCTATCTGTTCAGCAACCTTCTACCCTACCCTAAGTGGATGATAAACAATTATCCACTACATAGTGATCATTTCCCCATAACAGTTGAATTACTAAATAAGCCCTCTCGTTATCCTACTAAAATTCCACAGTGGCTCACTGATAAAGTGGATTGGCAGACCTATAAAAAATTAACTAAGCTTGACCAAAATAATCCAAAAATCCACACCTGATGAAGTGGTTGACTGTGTCACAAAAACAATATTACATGCTCCAGAAAAAAACATACCAAAATCCTCTTCAGAATTACCGATACACCCAAAAATCTGGTGGAGTGATGAATACCTTGTGGCTAAAAAAGAGCAAAGCGTGGAATATTTTTCACCAGAATTCAACTACAACCAATCTCATTCAATATAAGTGCACTAGAGCAAGAGCGAGATATGTTAGATACTGCAATAAAAAGACTGCTTGGATCCGCTTCATTTCAACTATCAATCAAGCAACTCCTACACATAAATTTTGGAAAGCAATCAGAAAATTGAGTGGCAAATATCAAATGACACTTCTAGCTATCATGGAATGGAGAGGGCAGAATGTAAATGATCCTGCTCGAATTGCCTACATATTAGGAGAAACTTTTGCCAAAACATCAGCAACAGAAAGTTATACACCAACCTTCAGAAGAATCAAAATAAGTTCAGAAAAACAAAAGTTAAATTTTTTTTTCAAAAGGAGATAAACAATTCAACTTATCTTTTACCATCCATGAACTGCATAGAGCCTTGTCAATGTCTAGATGCAGTGCTATAGGACCAGATAATATTCATTATTCAATGGTACAGGAACTAAGTACTGAATCATTACAGTCCCTTTTTCATATATTCAATAGACTCTAGACTCTAAACTCTTCCCTAAACAATGGCATCATGCTATACTCCCTGCTTTCCCTAAACCAGGTAAAGACCCAACAAATCCCACTTAATATAGACCTGTCCGCCTTGACCAGTTGTATTTGCAAGATTCTTGAAAAGGTAGTGAACCATCGACTGATCTGCTACATTCTGCTCAATTCAGTGTCTGACAAAACAGATATACACTAGACATATCTGTTATAGAATTCCATTCTTAATGCATTCCTCAGATCGGAACACCATGTATTGGTCTGCTTTGATATCAGTAAAGTGTATGATTCCACGTGGAAGTATGGAATACTCTGGGAATTTCAATATGAAAATCTCCCGATTTTCATATTGAGCTTCCTATACAAGTGTACATTCCAGGTTCGATTTAAAACTTCACTGTCCCAAGTATTTTCACAAGAAGGAGAAGTTCCCAAGGCTCTGTACTTAGTGCTTCACTTTTTATAATTGCAATGAACACCATTGCTGAACAACTTCAAACCACTATTGATAAGGCACTGTTTGTAGATGACCTTAGTATTTCTTGTCATGCAAAAAACATAAATACTGTCGAGAGACAGTTACAAGGGGCAATAAATATGATCAGTACATGGGCACAAACTAATGGTTTCAACTTTG
Source organism: Mastigoproctus giganteus (assembly GCF_048544385.1). Lineage (NCBI taxonomy): Eukaryota > Metazoa > Arthropoda > Arachnida > Uropygi > Thelyphonidae > Mastigoproctus > Mastigoproctus giganteus. Next base: position 102,311,255 of record NC_143581.1, read on the forward strand.
TCCTCAAAAAATGTGCATCCATTTTTTCTGCCAACCTCAACTTCACCCAAATCCACAACTACAACTGAATGACCAACCAATAGCAGTTCATCCCAGTATACAGTTCTTAGAAATCACTTTAGATCATAAACTCACCTTTCTAGAGCATATTAAAACTAAGAACATCCTGCCAACAAAAATAAATATCATCCGGGTTAGTGGGGAGCTGATCATCATACCTTATTACGGCTATACAGAGCCTTAATAAGGTCAAAACTTGGCACGGGGCACTCACGAACCCCCCCCCTCTCTATCAGAAGGCAACAACTTATATTACGCTATGCATATAAAATTATATCTATGCCTAAACACCCAAACTGGCAAATACTTTTCAACCCACAACACAGCAGGTTATACCAAAACTGCCCTACTACTAACAGGCTGTTAGGTATAAGAATAAGACATCTTTTAGAAGAACTTAATTTGTCTTTTGATAATATTGCAAATACTTCGCCTTGCTCCGTGGAACATTACTCCACCTTCACTACATAAAGAAAATTTCTTGCAACTGTACCAAACAATAGTGGAGCAGTTTCCAAACTTCGTTGTATTTCATACAACTGGATCCAAGAATGATGCCCATATTGGAATTGCCGCAGTTTTTCCAGACACCGCATTGGCCTATCAACTTCCACATGAGTTCAGTATATTGAGTCTTCCAATATTGAAAACAGTATAATTTTCTCTGATTCTCTAAGTGCACTTCAAGCCCTGGAAAACAACATGAACATCACCCACCCAGTTGTAAAAGAAATAACAAGCTCTTTATATACCTTATCTGAGCTTGAAAGAACCATACATTTCTGTTGGGTCCTAGGACATATGGGAATTCCAGGAAATGAATTAGTGGACAATGCCGCAAAAGTGGCTGACTTACCACCCGATGACAAGTGGAAGTTCCACATCAAAACTATAGACAAATAATCCAGGAAAAATGCACGTACCAGTGGCAGTTAACGATGCCTCCGTAGCCAGGTGGGAAGGAGCAGCAGTGCGTAGCACACGCTTCTTGATTAGACCGGGGTTCGAGCCCATGACCACCAAATACGGAGGATACAGAAAGGTCAGGGAATGACCACCGCATATTCCCAGAGAAATATGGCCTTAGTTGCTAATGCTCCTAAAAAAATCAAATAACAAACAAACAACAACAAAAAGTGGCAGTTAACATGACAAAACCAACTTAAAAACAAGCTTTGAAGTATCAAGCCAAATGTTGAGCAGTGGCCTTCAAGCTTCAGTCAGCAGGTAATACTAGCTCGTCTGCAAATAGATCACACTAATATTATCCATGGTTATCTTTTATGAAGGGAGATTCACCCTCAGTGTCATCACTGTGCCACAGTGTTTTCTGTGGAATATACAAAATTTGCAATAGAACGCCAGAATCTCTTCACTCCAGCCGCAACAGAAGATCCTTCACTTTTGGGCAATGAAACAAATGTCTCAAACATTTTTACCTTTCTCAAAGTGATCAATGTATACAACCTCCTTTAGCTAGTCAAAAGTCAGTTTTCTGACTCGCAGTCTGTAAAGAAATAGCATACATACTACCATAGCTATGGCATACTATGGCCATATATGCCGATGCGCCAAAAAAAAAAAAAAAAACTCCCAAACAAACTTACTTTTGCTTGAATGGCCATTGGACTCAGGGGAGGCGCCTCCGTAGCCAGGTGGGCAGGAGCGGCAGTGCATAGCACACGTTTCTTGATTAGACCGGGGTTCGAGCCCATCACCACCAAATACGGAGGATGCAGAAAGGTCAGGGAATGACCACCGCATATCCCGGAGCAATTATGGCCTTAGCTGCTTATGCTCCTAAAAAAACCAAAAAATAACCAAAAAAACAACATGGACTCGGGGGCACTTGCTTCTGAATCTGATTTTTCCATCCATATTATTAATAGCTTTTCCATCTTCGATATAGCATTTGAATTCTGTTTTGTGATCACTGTTGATCTTAAATGCATTGATCCTTTAACATGTTCTTTTATACACACACTGTCCATTAAAATAGTATTCACTGTTGAAGCAGCGAGACTTAATTCCATGCAATAGATTTTTCCTGCTTCGTAATTCTTAATTAATCATCTTCATTTCTAAATCAATTTTGTTTTGTTTCCTACCACTGCCAGCACTTGCATTTTCCCTGGTCCCTTTCCCTTCACCATTGTAATAAGTAAATAGGAATGAAGAGAAGATTCTGAAAATTTATTTATGATTTTTATATGATTGAAGATTTCAGTGAAGGGGAACTCATTTCGCCGTAATACTGTAACATAAAAACCCACAGAATTCCAGTTATTGGTATTATTGCAAATGCAATAAGATCGAGTTTACTACCCGTTTATAATATATTGCACTGACAGAAAAGCTGAATAAACCAGAAAGTGCAAATTGTTTTTATTGTTTTATGGTAGTGACCTCCAGAAATGTGTTTTAGAAAAATATCACAAAGGCATTCAAAATCGATTATTATTATAACGGAACATTACAATGACAGTGTAGTGCAATTTCCATTATAAAAATGCCCTTTTAGAGAGATAAATAGCTTAGTTATATAGAGAAATTTTCAACTTCAGAGATCTTGGAACGAATTACCAATAAAAAACAGTGTTATTGGGTTCACATTATGATATTTTTAGGATACCTCCATTTATTTCTACTGGATGCAAAATACGTTTCCATGATTTTTGTAAGTTTGCACCGGCTGGCAAAAACATGTAAAGTCGAATTCTGTAAGTTGAGTATTACATAAGCCGGGGAGTGGCTGTACTCAGGATAGGGCCTATCAATTGCTTATATAACAGGCAATTGTTAGGCCTTGGCCGCCTGCCTGCACTGCTCAGAGAACTTCTTACCTGTTTGTACATTTATCCTCAGGTATTTTTCTTTTTCTACCACACTGAATATACCACACAGTTGGTATATTAATCTGGCTTTATTGCTACCCTATATGCAGTACATTGCATTTGTCAGTATTAAACTTCAACTGCCATTTCTCATCTCATCAGCCTAATTTTTTTTTTTTTAGATCTTGTTGCAGTAGCTTACTCTGATTACTCTCATAAACAACCCTGTCCGCCTTCATCGGTGTCATTGATAATTACTTAAAACAACAGTGGTTCCAAAACTGAAATTTTTGTACTCCATGAAGAGCAGTGTCCATTGATAACTATCTGCTGTCTTGTTTCACTCAACTGTCCCTTTATCCATAGTGGTAACCTCTCTTAATTCCCCAATTTGTACGACAGTCTTTTAAGTAATATAGTATCAAAAGCTTTCCTGAAATCCAAGTGTAGGATATAAAGATTGTTTTTTGCCTCCAATTCCTTTGTTGCTGCATCATAGTATCCAATAAAATTGGTCAGACAAGATTGTCCCTTAACAAATCAATGCTGTGACTGCATTATAATTCCTGTTTAATGCTCCTGCATTTCTTTTTTAACCAGACTCGATTATTTTCCTTGAAACAGAAGTTAAGCTAACAGTTTGTAATTACTCCTGTCACCCTCCAACCCCCTTTGTGATGAATTTGGGAATACATTTTCACATCTCCAGTACATAGGGACCACCCCTGAATCTAATGATGCTCTCGTGATTTGGCTAAAGATTTTCTTACATTCTTTGCTGCCTTCCTCAATATAGGAAGCCTCTCAAAAATATGTTGCATAACAGATAATGAACATATTTAGAGTGGAAAAAACATTATTAAAAACATTGTTATTTTGAAAGTTAATCTTTTATAATGTATGTATACAGAAGGAAAAAATAAATTATGTGTCTGCTGTTGTGTCAATTTCTGATCAAATTTTCTTTAAGAGGGTCCTGTTTGGGGTTGGAGGAGGTGATGTTCATTGGTGATATTCTTTTTTTTTTTTTTTTTTTATGCTGGTGTTGCTGTTCCCCATAAAATGGGAATTTTGTACAGAAACTACAAATCCTTCCATAGATATAATCCTTTATTCTATATGATAATATTTATCCTTTTTCCTTTTGCTATTTAGGTCACAATCCAGCATTCTTCAAATTTTTTTCATTCTCAATTCACTGAAGTGCAAATTGAGTAGCATATTATTTTATGCTTTGAACTCAGTGTAATGTGTAGTGTATCATTCTTTTAACAACAAACTCAGTATGGTTTTTAGTCCTGTAATCAAAATGATGCCATAGCATGCCTTTTACATAAAAACTTATTAATAATGAAATAACATTGTACCAACCAGCAAACTGTTTAAAAATAGAGAATTTAATTACATATACTTATAAAATTAAAAATTTTTTAAAAAAATTAGACTGAGAATTATATAAATAAAAGCCCTAAAAACTGTATAAAGGTAAAGTGCAGCCATTATCAACCCACTGCAGGATGGAAGCCTCCTCAACGATTCATGCTGATAGAAATGGACCATAATCTGACTGCTGAATATGGCCGATCTGCCAACCCGCAATGTCCAGTGCGGGTTGGCAGATCGGCCATATTCAGCAGTCAGGGGCTTGAACCCCGGTCTACTCAAAGAGCGCGTGCTACTGCACTCCCGCTCCTGACTACTTGGCTACGGAAAAACTGTATACAGTGAACTAAGATAAAATACTCAAAACCAATATAAAAACCTTATGAGAAGCTTTCAGGACATTGTGCCTCTTTGTCAACTCAAAATAAGAAATACAGCAGTAGGTCAGTATATTGTCAGAAGCATAGACTTATACGTGTGCAGACATGTTCCGGTGCAAATCATGGTTGTCAGAGAGAAAAAAAAGATTTGAAAGGGATGGTGGGAGGTGAAAGAGGAGTAGGACATTACTTGCCAGACCCTGTAAACCCAGTGTGGCAGGAATTAGTAATATGATTAGGCTGCCATTTCTCATCACACTATGAAACAACAGTCTCCATAACAGGATGTGTGCAAGTTCCACCACTGTAATTAATGGTAGAAACCACTGCAGCTAGGGCTTCTATCCACATGAGATGACAGGAGTCAGGAACACAGTCTAGCACCTCAACATTGGAATGTGGGTTATAATTAAGATGTGATTCATTCCAAAAGTGCTCTGCAATGGCCAAGCAAGTAACATCAGCCCCCTGGATAGCCCCTCATGCTCCAAGATACAATCACAGAGTCTACATTTAGTTTTCCCAATGTAATGCATCCTACACTCCTGTCACATAATACAATAAACCACATTGGCCCGATGTAAAATTGGAATCGTTGGCTTATTAAAAAACATCGATTGCAATATTCTGCCAAGAAGTTGTACGCAGACAAGGTGGTACTAGCGCAATATCAGGATATTATGCCTGCTAATAAAATTCGCTCCCCACATAGCCTTGCAGATTCCCTCAAGCCTCGAGTTAATTCCCAAGGCGTTCAGCATGTAATCTCTCTCGTGTCTGGGCAGAATTGCAGACACATAGATGTTCTCACCTAACTTGTGGCAAATTTTTCAAAATGGTTATATATTTATCCAAAAAATGGTCAGAAATTAAGTATAAAATTTTTAACAATGTACCATTACCCTTTCATACTCAGGCCGCAAATGTTTCACATGTCCTTTGTATTCTTACAAATTGTTCTCAAGGATAAAAAAAAGATACGTGCCATTATTCTAAATTGCTTTGTTTTATAATTTGTTGTATAAATATTATAATACAAAAGAAGGGACTGTAATAGATTTTTGGAGGCTGATTCCAAATTTGTTTTCAGTTTTCCTTTAGCATGTCCAGTTTTTGTGATGAACATGGTTAGACTGATTATTCCACTCTCGGTGTTATGCAGTTAACCCTTCATGAATACAATTATAATTTATTTATTATTATTATTGTATATATATATTAATTTTCATATAATTGTTTGAATATGTTTATATCCTTGTTATAGAAAGTGTAAAATCACTGCCAACAAATTTTCTTGTTTGTGCAATTCTTTCTAACTAAATCTAATAGGAATGAGCACTGCATGTTATTTATACCACTTTTTCAGTCAGTCCTCGTATAACACGTGTTTACACTACACGAATTTGATCATACACGATTTATAAATAGGGGAACGATATCGTATATATCATGAACCGAATTCACTTATGCACGATTCGCCTTTGTGTTTACAAGAAATGGCAGTCGGACGCAGAATCACCCCAACTGAATGCAACACGATAGGAATGAAGAGCAGATTCTGAAAATGTATTTATGTTTTTTATATCAGTGAAGGGGAAACACATTTCACCATAATAACATAAAATTCCAGCTATTGGTATTATCGCAAATGCAATTAGATCGAGTTTACTACCAGTTTATAACAGATTCCACTAGCAGGAACGCAACTGGAAATTGTTTTAATTGTTTTATGGTAGTAACCCCCAGAAATGTGTTTTAGTAAAATGTGAGCTAGTGAGGTGTTAATAGAGTTGTCTCTGCCTTTACGGTGTTGTTTATTCAGCTGCTACATGCACACAGCTTTGTTTATGTGAATCAAGCGTGCCTCCTCATTTTGTAATTGTGCTTTATTCACTAAAAATGAGTAAAATACTTAAAAGGTGTGAAAAGGAAGTGTTCTGGTGAAGACACTACAGATTCAGAGAGAAAAAGAAAAGCAATATCGATAAACAGAGGCAGACTGGGTCAAAAATTCTTACCCGGGAAAATTTGTAGTGGCGTTTATGGCCAAAATCACCCCGGCCCACTGGGGTTTCCCTGATAAGGCTTATGGCCAGTCCGCCTCTGTCGATAGAGAAAAAAATATGGAATTGTGAAAGTTTGAGCGAAATGAAGATCATGTGATATTGCACGTGCTACAGGCCTAAATGCCGAGCACCGAGAATTACAAAGAATGCAGAGAAAATAAAAACTTTCATAGCAGGAACAACTCAAAGTGTAATTAAAATCCATTATATTAAGACACAAAGAATCGGAAGAGATGGAACGGCTGTCATCTGTTTGGATAGAAAATCAAACAAAAAACAAGTTTTATTACGATAGAAGCAAAAGGTGTGAAATTTTATTACGTAATAGTCGTAATAAAATACGTAAGTATTTTATTACAATTATTTATTGTGTTTGGTAACGTTTTGGTTACAAATGTGTGTTCAATCTTGGGTGGTCGGCACCTAACCCTATTTTTCCCATAGGGCCTGTTGTTTATATTGCACTATTTTGCATTGCACGACAGTTTCTAGGAACACAACTATCATGCTATACAAGGACTGACTGTATAAGGGAAAAAAAATACAGAAATATAAAATCTGTATTATAAAATCAAAAATTAGAGTAACATACTACAAGGCAAGGAAGAAAGTGAGGTTAACTCTACCAAAACATAATTATGCCTTATGTACTGAAAACTACAAGTCTCTGTCAATTCAGACAAAGTGACAGTCCCCCTCCCCTCCCATGGCAGAATAGGCTCAATCAGTGCTTTCAGTCCATCTTCCAATTCCAGGTAATAAGACTCTAATCAAGGTACTAACATACGATCCCAGTAATAAAGCACAGAAGAATCGCATAATTCAGAATACTGCCAATCCAATTATGAACGTGGACAATAGCGATTGAGATGAATTTATATTAGCACTTCTTTCAGAAAATGACATGGAAACTGAATGTTCTTTAGATTTCTTTTGGAGGAATCTAAAGAACATTGATTTCTCCTTTCCTTAGACTCCTTTTCTATCTTTCTACAAAGATAGAAAAGGAGTTAGATATTTTCTTTTTTTTTTTCAAAAAAAAAAAAAAAAGGAGAGAGAGAGAGAGAGAGATAGAAATAAACTTAATCATCAGAATCAAACTAGTCATTAAAAACAGACTGACTCGTCTTCCTTCTTGAAAACAAAATAATGCAAAAAATCATACACTGGAATTGCAGGTGGTTGCACAGAAATACTGATGACTTATATATGATATGATCTCTCAGCAATTAGTAGTAGTATAATGGCAAATGATGCAAAAAAGCAAGCTTCTATAAAAAAAATCACACACACTCACAGTTCACCCATCCATACCCTCCAAGAATTTGTCTAGTTCTCCATTGAATTTATTCAACCCATCCACTTCCCCAGCAACAGATGGAAGCCTTTTCCAACAATCAATCACCTGTTACCTGAAACCAAACTTCCGCACATCTGTCCTGCAACCATCCTTCCTCAACTTTAATTTATGTTTGTTTGTTATTTGGTTTTTAGGAGCATTAGCAACTAAGGCCGTATTGCTCCGGGAATATGCGGTGGTCATTCCCTGACCTTTCCACGTCCTCTGTATTTGGTGGTGACAGGCTTGAACCCCGGTCTAATCAAGAAGCGTGTGCTACGCACTGCTGCTCCTTCCCACCTGGCTACGGAGGCGCACTTACCTTAATTTATGTCCCCTCGTGTGTAGTCTCAGCAAGTGGAAGAATACCATTGTCATTCAGCAATTGATTGCACTTGATTGTTCGAACAAATTTCCATTTGGTAGACATCTGAATAAATTTAAGGAAGAATTAGACAAGTTATTGTAGTGGTTGGACAGATAAGACTTTATTTTGTGAGGGTGTGGGGCTTGATTTAATATAAGCTTGCTTTTTTGCATCATTTACCACTAATACGAAAGCATCAGCTCTATTTCTATTGTAATCCCACATCTTTTTCATCATGAACTACCTAGACCTCCTCTGCATAGTCTGGATTATTTCTGGGAATGGATAGGATTATTTATGAACATCAAGGTGTTTTATTTTATAACATTATTTAGCATTTTTCAAAAAACTTATTTTTAATTAGTCTAAATCATTTTGAAGTAGTATGACCATGTTTTGGTCATTCACCACACTTCCAAACTTATAATCATTTACACACTCTCTCTGTTCTTCTCCCTTCTCTCTCTCATTAAAGATGAGGGAAGGGGAAGGGACCCTACTTGCTTTTAACTTGGTGCATCGTAGCCTCAGATGCTGATGCACCATAAAACCCTTAAACTCGCCCCCTTCTTGCTTTACTGGTCCACTCTAAAATGCCCATTTTTGGTTATCTTCCATCTCCTGTGCTTCATGCCATCCATTCCTTGAATTACAGGGAAGATCCATATAAGGATCTTCCCTGTAATTCAAGTTTTCCCATTTATACACTAAATTTTCATGGGAGACTGTATGAAAAGCTTTCAAGCCTATGTACATCTTAGAATAGTTTCTTTTATCCAAATATTTTGTCTTAGTATTTTAATAACCATATAGCAATGGCTTTAATGGATTGAGCAAAAGCCTCAATTGAGCAAGCCATGTGATTTTTCTCATTGTCATCATCATTCTAAGGGCCAAAGCCCTCTTGCCGTAGAGATCTTTTTTCTCCACTCAACCCGAATTTGGGCTTTTTGTTTAGCTTTCCTATTGTTCATTCTTGAGAGTTGGAGCACATCATCAACTGGTGTGATTCTTGGTTGTGCTCTGCTTCTTTTCCCTTCAAGCTGTTCTTCTAGTATATTTGCTATCCAATCATTGTGTCTCCAGAGATGTACTAGGACATCTCTGGAGACACAATGATTGTTCTTTGATATTCCTCTTTAATATAGTTTTCCTGATTGTTCTTTGTTGCTCAGCTACTCTGACGACTTTTTTATTCCTCTTTTTGTCTCTTCAGTTGATTTTCATCTATGTTCTCCAGCAAAACATATCAAATGCTTCAATTCTCCTCCGGTCTGTTGTTAATTCACAAGTACAGGTCAATGTTGAAAAAATGTCACAAGCTAGGGTTGAATTTGAAAGTGTCTGCAATTCTGCCCAGACATGATAGGAGGGAATATGTGACATCAATCAATTTCCTGGAGAGATTGTGCAAGGCCCAAGGGGTAGAATTTCTTTTCAGAGTGGTCTGTACTTGCTAACAGGAGGGACTACTTCTACAGGGATGAGCTAAACTTAGCATTACCATTAGTAGAGGCATTTGATGCAAGAAAGCAAGCTTATGCAGCATCAGCCAAAAAAAAGATAAAATAAATAAATAAATAGAAAAATAACCATTTCCACTTCACCCCTCTGTTCGTTCAAAATACCTGTCCAGCTGAGCCTTAAACTTATTTAGGCTATCAACTTCCATGACAAGGGATGGAAGTCTGTTCCACCAACCAACCACCCGCTGGCTAAAGGCAAATTTCTGCACGTCTATCCTACATCTGTCTTTCCTCAATTTGAATTTATGCCCTCTCAGGTGATTATTCTGAGAAAGAGGGAGAATCCCATCAGCATTGAGCATGCTCAAACCATTCAAGGCTTTATACACCTCTATCATATCACCTCGCTGGTGCCTAGTCTCCAGACACTGTAATTTGTAAAACTTAAGCCTTTCTTCGTAACAGCATCCCTTTGTTCCATTAACTACTCTTGTTGCCCTTCTCTGCTCGTTCCAGCAGATCTACATCCTTCTTGAAATGAGCCCTCCAGGCCTCTATACAGTACTCTAGGTGTGGTCTGACCATTCCCTTATACAAGGGAATAATCACCTCCTTATCCCTGCTAGAAAAATTCCTATATATCATTGACAATACACCATGAGCTACTCTTCCAGCCCATCTGCACTTCTCAGAGAACTTCATATCTGCCTTCACAACCAACCCCAGATCCTTTTCATTCTCTACCACTGTCAGTGTAGTACCACAGAGTTGATACGTTGCTCTGGGGTTGCTGTTTCCCATATGTAATACTTTACATTTGTCAATGTTAAACTTCATTTGCTACCTCTCAGCCCATCTGCTCAACCTTTCCAAATCCTGTTGCAGCAGCATAGTGTCAGTAGTGTCCTTGACAACCCTGCCAACCTTTGTATCGTCTGCAAACTTGGACATTAAGCTTGATATACCATCATCAATATCATTTATAAATACAGAAAACAATAATGGACCCAATACTGATCCCTGAGGGACTCCACTAATAACATTAGTCCACGATGAGCAGTGTCCATTGATTACCACTCTCTGTCTTCTCCCCCTCAACCACCCCTTTATCCATAGCAGCAATTTGGCTCCAATGCCACTCTGCTCCAATTTGTGCAGCAGTCTTCCATGTTCAACAGTATCAAAGTTATTCCCTGCATCCAGTTCTTTTGTGACTGCATCATAGTATCCAATCAAATTGGTCAGGCAAGACTTCCCCTTAACAAAATCATGCTGTGTCCGTGCTATAACTTAAGTCTTGTCTAGATGATCCTGCAGTGCTTCTTTAACCAGTGCCTCCATTAATTTTCCGGGAACAGAAGTTAAACTCACAGGTCTATAATTACTTGTGTCAGCCTTTGATCCTCCTTTGTGAATTGGAGGTCACATTTGCACATCTCCAGTCCATTGGTATCTCCCCTGAGTCCAAGGAAGCTCTCATAATTATGGCTAAGGGTTTGCTTACTTCCTTTGCTGCCTCCTTTAATATAACTGGATAGATCCCATCCACCCCAGGTGCCTTTCTTGTGTTTATCTTCAACAATTTCTCCTCCACTTTACTCTCAGAGATTGCAAGATTCTCTAGCTTACTGCCAAAGTTGAATACACCTCTGGCATTCCCCTCACTGAATAACTCCTCATGTGTGAATGTCGATGCAAAATATTCATTTAGTTTGTTAGCTACCTGAGCAGGATCATCAACAGTTGACCCATCGATATCAAGTGGACCAATCTGATTCATCCCCTTCCTTCTAGAGTTTACATAAGTAAAGAACTCTTTGCTGTTTTTCTTTGCATCCCTTGCCAAAGATATCTCGTAATCTGCCTTCGCCTGCCTAACCTCCTTTGTAGCTTGGTTACAGATCAACTTGTATCTATCATAGGCTTCAGTGTCACGTGTTGATTTGTATGTATCCCATGCATTTTTCTTCTCTGCCATATGTCTCATTAGTTTATCTGACATCCATTTAGGCCTAAACTTTAAACAGTATTTCTTAGTTGGTATGTAAAGCCTAGTATCTTCCAAGATAAGTTCTTTGAATGCTTCCCATTTTGGATTTGCTGTTGGTAACATCATCAGTTGGTCCCACTGTATAGAATTTAAATACTGTCTCAGTCCATCGTAGTGCCTTTACGAAAGCAATAACACTTCCCTTTACCCCTAATGGTAGTTACCTCTTTGAGTAAATCCCAATTCAGCACACTGTGATCACTGCCACCTAGTGGTTCATTTATCTGCAGATTCTTAATGGATGAAGAATCACTACTGATAATCAAATCAAGAGTATTACTCCTTCTAATTGCCTCCTGAACATGCTGATGTAGAAAACAATCATCCAATAAATCCACAAAAGCCTTGCTAGTGTGTGAGTGACCAGACCCCAAATTCCAGTTAATATCTGGGAAATTAAAATCCCCCATTATAAGACTCTCTGATTTACTGGCCCACTCTATTTCTCTGTACAGTTTCTTATTATACTCATCAGAGTCATTAGACTTATAGCACACTCCTACTCTCAATTTTGATCTCCCAATGCTTAGGTCACACCAAACTGACTCGACACTGCACTGTCCAGCGATGTCGACTGGCTTCACTTCCTTGGATTTTATGTATTTCTTACCTAGTAGCATAACCCCTCCTCCCTTCCTATCCTGTCTATCCTTTCTGTAGACATTGTACTCCCCAAATTCCAGTTCTGCATTCCTTCTGTCTGTGTGAAACCACGTCTCTGAAATCCCAACAATATCTGCCTTTGATGTTTTGAGCAATACCTCAAATTCATCAAATTTATTTACTAAACTCCTAGCATTGGTATACATGCACCTGTTCTTTTTCTTAGCTACCCTAACAGAACCCATGTGTTTACTTGTACCCCAATGATTCCCAGCAGTCTCTGAAATATCCTGCATCTTATTTTCCAGACTGCTACTCATTCCAATAGAAGCAGTGCAAGAATCACTTTCACCTCTGCCAGTGGCAAATGTTAATATATTAGTCTTTGTCTCCCCCAAGCTAGCAGTTTTCCGACCCACCTAACACTGCCTCGATAGTATCAGCAACATTCTTGCACCCTTTCTATTTAAGTGTATACCATCCCTGTAGAAGCAGTCTCTCCTGTTAACAAGTACAGACCAGGCTGAAAAAAATTCTACCCCTTGAGCCTTGCACAATCTTGCCAGTGCCGAATTGATCGACAGGGCTCTCATCATATACTCCCCCCTATCATGTCTGGGCAGAATTGCAGACACTTTCAAATTCAACCCTAATTCACGGCTTTTTTTCAACAGTGACCTGTACTTGTTAAGTAATTCCGCCGGTCTCCTACTCTTAATATTATTAGTGCCAACGTGTACAACTATATCACCTTTTTTGCCCTTAAAAGATGATATCCGCTCTACGTCATCAACCTTTGCCCCTGGCAGACATACCCTGTTCCTGTTCCACCTATCCTTTTTACAAAGCATGTTTCCCGTTTCCCTGACAATAGAGTCACCAACAACTACTAGTTCCTTTGGTACCAGCGCATTCTGCCTTGCGGGCTGCCGCTGTGTTGCAAGATGACCAAGTGCAAGCTCTGGCATTGGTGTGGGCAGCTGAGAGCTTGATGGGCCCCTCACTTTTAATCCTTCGATGGCATCCACCCTGTCCTTCAAGCTCTCATATAGGCCCATAACAGCGCTAAGTTGTCTCCTGATTTCCTTACACTCCTTGCATCGCGCACAAACAAAGACATTCTCCATGGCAGTATCATGTCCCGTACCTGACTGCTCCACAAACATCAAGCAAGTAGTGCATTTTAAAAGGCTGTGATTCAGAGGGCAACCCCCCTCAGTTCTCCTCTGAGCCACAGCACTCCCATTAGCTTGAGCCTTTTGCTTTGCTTCTCTGGTTTGAGTCATGATTTCGATTTAATATCAATAAAATTTCAATTTCAGTACAAAATTAAAACCCTAAACTTGTATCCAACACAGTTATAACGCTATATTTATGTTTCAGTATCAAGTGTTATATACGAAATCCCTTTATATAACTTCCGTATCAAGTTAAGTATTAATTATTTATTTTTCTAATTATTTGTGTTACGCAACCTAAGTATAGTTATATGTATAGTTAAAAGTACAATTTAATTGACAATGAAGTTCAACAAGATTAATAGATTTGACTGATTAATTGACAATATTATGTACTATACTCTACTATATTAAGCTTATGCTATCTAGTTCGAGATATTTTGTATCGCTTTACAATGGCGGCAATTTACGAATGGTCAACACGTGGATTTGATACCCTTACCGATACTAAGTAATACCTACAAAATCTCTATCTAAGTTACTTTAAACAAGTATCGTAAATAGGAATATAAAGCTACTCTAGAAATAAGTTAATATGCCAATTTAAGCTAATAAAACAGAAATAAATCAGAAAAAACTTCTCTGTTCCAGGAGCGGCAAAAAGTTACATCTGCACAGGCTACTCTCGTTCTCAAACTTAAAAAGAAAGGGTGCAAAAATATTTGCTGATGCTATCGAGACAGTGTTATTTGGGTGGGAAACTGCTAGTTTGTGGGGGATTCACAGACTAAAAGATTAAGAGTAGCCACAGGAAGAGGTGGAAATGGTTCTTGCACTGCTTCTATTGTAATGAGTAACAGCCTAGAGAGCAAGTTGCTGGGAATTTCAAGAGCTCCTGGGGTCATCGTGGAACAAGTAAATACATGCTCTGTGTTAGACGGGAGGAGGGGTTATGCTGTTAATTAAGAAACATAAAATCTAAGGAAGTGCATCCAGTTGACATGGGTGGAGAGTGCAATGTTTGGCATTAGCATTAATTGAGGCATATGATACAAGAAAGCAAGCTTATTCATCAGCCAAAAAAAAAACTTCCGATTTCACCCATCCAGTCAGTCCAAATGTCTGTCTAGTTGAGCCTAAAATTATTTAAGCTATCAACTTCCACAACAACAGATGGAAGTCTGTTCCACCAATCAACTGCCCACTAGCTAAAGGAAACCTTCCATACATCTATTCTACAACTGTCTTTCCTCAATTTAATAAATCCCCCTCACATTAATAAATCCCCCCTCACATTGAGCCTGCTCAACCCATTCAAGGCCTTATACACCTCAGTCAGATCACCTTGCAGGTGTATAATCTGATACAGCAGATGGAGAATTTAAGCCTTTATTTGTAAGCACACCCCTTTGTTCCAGTCACCAATCTTGTTGCTCTTCTCTGCAGTCATTCTGGCAACTGTACATCCTTCCTAAAATGAGACCTCCAAGCCTGTATGCAGTACTCAAGTTGTGGCCTGACCCATTGCCTTATACAAAGAGATAATCACCTCCTTGTCTCTGCTAGAAATATTCGTATATATCATTGAGATAACTCCATGACCTGCTCTGGCAGCCTGTCTGCACTGCTCAGAGAACTTCATATCTGACTACACAATTACCCCTGTTCTTTTTCATTCTCCACTTTCCTAAGTGTAGTACCCCACAGTTAGTACGCTTCTCTTGGGTTACTGCTACCCATATGCAGTAGTTTTCAGTTGTCACTTCTCAGTCCATCAACCTAACTTTTCCAGATCCTGTTGCAGTAGCATATGGTCTCTACTGTAATTAACAACCCTGCCAACCTTTGTATCATCTGCAAACTTGGACATTAAGCCTGATTTACCTTCATCAATATCATTGATAAATACACAAAACAACAATAGGCCCAGCACCGAACCACGGGGGACTCCTCTAGTAACATTAGTCCAAGTAGAGCAATGTCCATTTATTACCACTATCTCTGCGGTCTCCCACTCAACCGTCCCTTTATCCATTCCAGAAACTTGTCCTTAATGTCAAACTGCTCCAGTTTGTACAGCAGTTTTCCATGTGCAACAGTTTCAAAAGCTTTCCTGAAATCCAAGTATATGATATCAAGATTATTTTTTGCATCCAGTTCCTTTGTGACCACATCGTATTATCCAAACAAATTGGTCAGACAAGACTTGCCCTTAACAAACCCATTCTGTGTCTGAACTATTACTGCAGCCTTTTCTTGTCTTTAACCAGTGACTCCATCAGTTTCCCCGGAACAGAAGTTAAACTAACAGTTCTATAATTATTTGTGTCACTCTTTTGTGAATTGGGGATAGATTTGCACATTTCCAGTCCATGGGGAACTCCCCTAACTCTTAGGATGCTCCCATAATTATGGCTACAGGTTTGCTTACTTCCCTTGCTGCCTCCTTCAATACAACTGAATAGATTCCATCTGCCCCAGGTCCTTTCTTATGTTTAACTTCAACAATTATTCCTCCACTTTGTTCTCAGTTATTACAAAATCATTTAGCTCCCTATTAGAGTTTGATAAACGTCTGCCATTCCCCTCCTTGAATAACTCCTCATCTGTGAGTGTAGATGCAAAATACTCATTCATTTTATCAACTACTTGAGCAGATTCACCAATAGTCAAACCATCCATGTTAAGTGGATCAATCTGATTCATCCCCTTCCTTCTAGTATGTACATAAGTAAAGAACTCTTTGCTATTTTTCTTTGTATCCTTTGCCAAGGATTTCTCGTAATCTGACTTTGCCTGCCTAACCTCCTTTGCCACTTCATTACATTATAGTTTATATCTGCTATAGGCTGCTGTGTCTTGTGGTAATTTTTATGCATTTTATGCTGAGTCTCATTAATTCATCTGACGTCCATTTAGGCCTGAACCTTGAACAGTATGTCTTAGTTGGTATGAAAAGCCTAGTAGCCTCCAAGATTTAGCCCTGAAGGCTTGCTATTTAGAATTCACTATTGGTAACATCATTAGTTGATCCCACTGAATAGAATTTAAAAACTGTCTGAAACCACTGTAATTCTAGTTCAGTGTTGGCATTCGAGGTGAGCGGACGCGCTTAGTCAGGGCTCCTCAGTTAAGTGGTTTACTTTTGGATAGTGCTTTTAAATATTTGATTTATTTAGATATTGTTGGATTATTTTGTTATAGGTTTTCCTGTAACAGTTTGATTTTAATAATATTATAGATATAATTTTTTAAAGTTAACTTTCATTGATATTTATTTAATTTTATAATGGTAGTTACGAGATCTGCTTTAAACACGTCACAGGGTATCGTGACTCACACGGAAATAGCTGATGGCGATTTTCAGGTGAGTAATGATTTAATCCGTTGTGGAACCTGTGGAATGTTTTCCAAGGTCGACCTGGTGACTAATCCTACCTCACCTGGGGATTCTTTTCTTTGTGATCGATGTAAGGAGTGCACCGATCCTAAATTACAATTTGGTGCACTGATGGAAAAATTTGAGTCCCTGAAAAAACGGGTGCTTGCCCTCGAGATTAATGCATCTGGGAGCTCGTCAGGGACTCAAGACTCCAGCAATTTACCAAGAGATGCACACCAGATTCGAGCCTCAAAACAGAAAAACCAAGTGCAAACTACTCTGGTTTAAAAGGACATTGTTTTATTAGGAGACTCCATTGTCAGGGAAACGGGGAATATTTTTTGTAATAAGGATAGGTGGAGTAGAACCAGGGTATGTCTGCCGGGAGCAACTATTGATGATGTCACCAACAGATTGTCAGATTTTAAAGGGGGTAAAGAAAATATTATTATTCATGTGGGGGCTATTGATATTAAACATACACGATCTGACGATTTGTTGGAAAAATATAGGACCATGCTGAGGAAATGTCGCGAGCTAGGCCATAATGTCTGTGTCTGCAATTCTGCGACATGATAGGAGGGATTATATGTTAAGAGCCTTGTGGATTAACTCAAGACTTGAAGGAATCTGCAAGGCTTTAGGGGAGAAATTTCTATCAGCATGGCCCACACTTGTAGGTAGAAGGAATTTGTTTTGTAGAGACAGGATACACTTAAACAAATGTGGTGCAAATGTTTTTGCCAGTATTATTGAGGATACCTTAAAGGTTCAGGGAAACTGCTAGTTAGGGAGGATGTGGGTAATACTGACACGCGTTTATCTGATAATATTGGTCAAAGTAACTCTTGCACATACCTGAAGAGATCTTATCTGTTACCCCAACTGGACATATTATCTAGATGTTCTGGGAGCAGAAACATTTCACATGAGCGGGTAGCTAATATCAGGGAAGCCTGATATTAGCTACCCAGGAGCCTAAAAAACTTTAAGGGTTGTGTTAGGGTTGTTAAATATACAAGAACAGTAAATCTTAATTGTTTATACAGTAACATTAGAAGTGTCGTCAATAAAATGACCGAATTCGAACTGCTGGTTAAAACAAGTAACGCGGACATAATAGGGCTTACAGAGACGTGGTGCCACCCGGAAATTGGGGATGATGAGTTTCTGTACGGCTTGTATAATGTATTTAGGAAGGATAGGTTAGGTATAAGGGGTGGTGGGGTAATGCTTCTTAACAGAAGCAGCCTGAGTGCGACGATAGCTTTCCCTGATTCTGACATTTCACATGCTAGTATAGAGTCTGTATGGTGTGAGATAGTTGGAAACAAAGGTATAATGCGAGTAGGAGTAATTTACAGACCAGGTGATTGTGAAGATTATGAAAAAAGCCTCTACATGCAAATGGAATGGGCAAGTAAGCGTCAATGCCTTATTATGGGTGATTTCAATTTGCCTCTACAGTGGTACCTTGGATTGCGAGTAATTTGGTCTACGAGTGTTTTGCGAGACGAGCAAAAATGTTTAATAAATTTTAACTTGATAAACGAGCGAGGTTTTGCAATACGAGTACAGTCAGTCCTCATATAACACGTGTTTACACTACACGAATTCGAGCATACACGATTTATAAATACGCGAACCATAGCTTATATAACACGAACCGAATTCACTTACGCACGATTCGCCTTTGTGTTTACAAGAAATGGCAGTCGAACACAGAATCACCCCAACCGAATGCAACACGATAGGAATGAAGAGGAGATTCTGAAAATGTATTTATGTTTTTTTTTTTTTTTTGTATCAGTGAAAGGGAAAAACATTTCGCCATAATAACGTAAAAACCGACACAATTCCAGCTATCGGTATAATCGCAAATGCAATTAGATCGAGTTTACTACCAATTTATAACAGATTCCACTAGCAGGAACATAACTGTAAATTGTTTTTATTGTTTTATGGTAGTAACCCCTAGAAATGTGCTTTAGTAAAATGTGAAGTGTTAAAGTGTATCAAGTGTGCCCCCTCATTTTGTAATAGTGCGAGCGATGAATCTGTTTAACGACAATGCAATGTCATATTTCCATGAAACCCTCAAGAGGAGGCAAGTGTCATTGGAGAGGTTCCTTATTAAAGTCGCACAAAAAGAAAGAGTCAACAGATAGCAGTGATTCCGTTAGTGACAGTGAAAGTCGTCCTACCATAAATCCGATTGCTTTATGTATATTAAATTTAAATATTAAAAATATGAAAAGGTATGTATGTATTTTGTATTAATCATTTTTACAGTATATGAATATTTTTGAGTTTTGGAACAAATCATCTGGGTTTCCATTATTTCTTATGGGGAAATTCACTTTGATATACGAGTGCTATGGATTACGAGCACGTTTCCGGAACGAATTATGCTCGCAAACCAAGGTACCACTGTAATTGATTGGAGTAAATGGGAAGGAAACTCGACATGGGGAACAAAATTTTTAAATCAACTAGATGACTGTTATTTGTATCAACCTGTCAGTGAAAGTACTAGAGAAAAGAATATCCTAGACCTCATCATCACACATGAATCAGATGACATAACAGGGCTGACAGTAGAGGAACCACTAGCAGGAAGTGATCACGGAGTTCTACAGTGGATGAGGACGAGAGAGGTAGCAGAAGTAAAATTTAATGGAATGGGTTTTAATTTCAGAAAAGGAAATTACGATGCCTTAAGGTACTACATGGCCTCTATTAACTGGGTAGATATCGTGCAGAAAATGAATACATTTTAGCATTAGTAGAGGCATTTGATGCAAAAAAGCAAGCTTATGCAGCATCAGCCAAAAAAAAATATAAAGTAAAATAAATAAATAAAAAATAACCACTTCCACTTCACCCCTCTGTTCGTTCGAAATACATGTCCAGCTGAGCCTTAAACTTATTTAGGCTATCAACTTCCACGACAAGGGATTGAAGTCTGTTCCACCTACCAACCACCCACTGGCTAAAGGCAAATTTCCGCACATCTATCCTACATCTGTCTTTCCTCAGTTTGAACTTATGCCCTCTCAGGTGATTATTCTGAGCAAGAGGAAGAATACCATCAGCATTGAGCATGCTCAAACCATTCAAGGCTTTGTACACCTCTATCAGATCACCTCGCTGGTGCCTAGTCTCCAGACACTGTAATTCGCAAAACTTAAGCCTTTCTTTGTAAGAGTACCCCTTTGTTCCATTCACTAATCTTGTTGCTCTTCTCTGTACTTGTTCCAGCAGCTCTACATCCTTCTTGAAATGAGGCCTCCAGGCCTATATACAGTACTCTAGGTGTGGCCATTGCCTTATACAAGGGAATAATCACCTCCTTATCCCTGCTAGAAAAATTCCTATATATCATTGACAATACACCATGAGCTACTCTTGCAGCCCATCTGCACTGCTCAGAGAACTTCATATCTGCCTGCACAACCACCCCCAGGTCCTTTTCATTCTCTACCACTGTCAGTGTAGTACCACAGAGATGATACGTTTCTCTGGGGTTGCTGTTTGCCATATGTAGTACTTTACATTTGTCAATGTTAAACTTCATTTGCCACCTCTCAGCCCATCTGCTCAACCTTTCCAGATCCTGTTGCAGCAGCATAGTGTCAGTAGTGTCCTTGACAACCCTGCCAACCTTCGTATCGTCTGCAAACTTGGACATTAAGCTTGATATACCATCATCAATATCATTTATAAATACAGAGAACAATAAAGGACCCAATACTGAACCCTGAGGGACTCCACTAATAACATTAGTCCACGATGAGCAGTGTCCATTGATTACCACTCTCTGTCTTCTCCCCCTCAACCACCCCTTTATCTATAGCAGCAATTTGGCTCCAATGCCACACTGCTCCTATTTGTGCAGCAGTCTTCCGTGTGCAACAGTATCAAAAGCCTTTCTAAGATCCAAGTATATAATATCAAAGTTATTCCCTGCATTCAGTTCTTTTGTGACTGCATCATAGTATCCAATCAAATTGGTCAGGCAAAACTTCCCCTTAACAACACCATGCTGTGTCCGAGCTATAACTGAAGTCTTGTCTAGATGATCCTGCAGTGCTTCTTTAACCAGTGCCTCCATTAATTTTCTGGGAACCGAAGTTAAACTCACAGGTCTATAATTACTTGTATCAGCCTTTGATCCTCCCTTGTGAATTGGGGTCACATTTACACATCTCCAGTCCATGGGTACCTCCCCTGAGTCCAAGGAAGCTCTCATAATTATGGCTAAGGGTTTGCTTACTTCCTTTGCCGCCTCCTTTAATATAACTGGATAGATCCCATCCACCCCAGGTGCCTTTCTTGTGTTTATCTTCAACAATTTCTGCTCCACTTTACTCTCAGTTATTACAAGATTCTCTAGCTTACTGCTAGAGTTGAATACATCTCTGGCATTCCCCTCGCTGAATAACTCCTCATGTGTGAATGTCGATGCAGAATATTCATTTAGTTTGTTAGCTACCTGAGCAGGGTCATCAACAGTTGACCCATCGATATCAAGTGGACCAATCTGATTCATCCCCTTCCTTCTAAAGTTTACATAAGTAAAGAACTCTTTGCTGTTTTTCTTCGCATCCCTTGCCAAGGATCTCTCGTAATCTGCCTTCGCCTGCCTAACCTCCTTTGTAACTTGGTTACAGATCAACTTGTATCTATCATAGGCTTCTGTGTCACGTGTTAATTTGTATGTATCCCATGCATTTTTCTTCTCTGCCATATGCCTCATTAGTTCATCTGACATTTAGGCCTATACCTTGAACAATATTTCTTAGTTGGTATGTAAAGCCTAGTAGCTTGCAAGATAAGTTCTTTGAATGCTTCCCATTTTGAATTTGCTGATCCCACTGTATATCATCAGTTGATCCCACTGTATAGAATTTAAATGTATAGAATTTGTATAGAATTTGCTGATCCCACAGTTGATCCCACTGTATAGAATTTAAATACTGTCTCAGTCCATCGTAGTCGCCTTTACGAAAGCAATACCCCTTCCCTTTACCCCTAATGGGGTAAAGGGAAGGGGTATTGAGTAACTCCCACTTCAGAACACTGTGATCACTCCCACCTAGTGGTTCATTTATCTGCAGATTCTTAATGCATGAAGAATCACTACTGATAATCAAATCAAGAGTATTACTCCCTCTAGTTGCCTCCCGAACATGCTGATGTAGAAAACAATCATCCAATAAATCCACAAAAGCCTTGCTAGTGTGTGAGTGACCAGCCCCCAAATTCCAGTCAAAAAAATGGGAAATTAAAATCCCCCATTATAAGACTCTCTGATTTACTGGCCCACTCTATTTCTCTGTACAGTTTCTTATTATACTCATCAGAGTCATTAGACTTATAGCACACTCCTACTCTCAATTTTGATCTCCCAATGCTTAGGTCACACCAAACTGACTCGACACTGCACTGTCCAGCGATGTCGACTGGCTTCACTTCCTTGGATTTTATGTATTTCTTAACTAATAGCATAATCCCTCCTCCCTTCCTATCCTGTCTATCCTTTCTGTAGATATTGTACTCCCCAAATTCCAGTTCTGCATTCCTTATATCTGTGTGACACCACGTCTCTGAAATCCCAACAATATCTGCCTTTGATGTTTTGAACAATAACTCAAATTCATCAAATTTATTTACTAAACTCCTAGCATTGGTGTACACGCAAGTATACATGCACCTGCCCTTCCTCTTAGCCACCCTAACACATCCCATGTGTTTACTTGTACGCCCATGATTCCCAGCAGTCTCTGTAATATCCTGCATCTTATTTTCCAGGCTATTGCTCATTCTAATAGAAGCAGTGCAAGAATCACTTTCTCCTCTGCCAGTGGCTACTCTTAATCTATTAGTCCTTGTATCCCCCCCAATCTAGCAGTTTTCCGACCCACCTAACACTGCCTCGATAGCATCAGCAAACATTCTTACACCCTTTCTATTTAAGTGTATCCCATCCCTGTAGAAGCAGTCTCTCCTGTTAACAAGTACAGACCAGGCTGAAAAAAATTCTACCCCTTTGAACTGTGGTACGCTTTTAAAACATTAATCACAGATGCCTTGAATGCATATATACCATTAAAAAAATACTTCACGAGGAGGGTTCCAAGTTGGATGAAAAGTGAAGTTGCCACATTACTTGAGCAGAAAAAGGTGGCATGGAAAGGTTACAGAGCAATAAAAAGTACTGAAGCCTATAACAGCTACAAGGTGATGTGTAATAGAGCCACAGAAAAGGTTCGACAGGCAAAGGCAGTTTATGAGAAATCACTAGCAAACAGAGCAAAAAGGGGGATAAAGAATTCTTCACATATATAAATGCCAAGAAGAGCAGGACAAACCAGATCCGACCTTTACGTAAGGAAAAGGGGATAGTATTAAATACCAAGCTGCCGTTGCAGATGAACTCAACGGTTATTTTGCATTGATATTTACAAATGAAAAACCTTTTGTGGCAATGGGAAATTGTGGGAGCGAAGTTAAAAAAATATGTAATTAATGATATTGAAATTTCGCAAGATTATTTAATGAAAAAACGTTCGAGCCTACAGACCAGTAAGGCTCCTGGAGTTGATGGAATATACCCTATAATCTTAAGGGAGGTGGCAAACGAGTGCATTGAACCATTGAGGCTAATCATGCGAGCATCACTAGACTCTGGGGAGATTCCTTTGGATTGGAAAAGTGCAAATGTATCTCCCATACATAAGGGTGGCTCTAAAAGTGAAGTTGGAAATTATCAACCTGTCGGTCTGACTTCAGTAGTAGGGAAAATCATGGAGGCAATGATCAAGGGTAGAATTCAGGATCATTTGGATCGAATTGAAATTCTCAAGGATACTTAGCATGGTTTTGTAAAGGGAAAATCATGTTTAACAAATCTGGTTCGCTATTTCGAAAGGGTCACTCACGAGCTGGATTTAGGGAATAATTTCGACATTGTTTATTTAGATTTCAGCAAGGCTTTTGACTCAGTCCCACATGAGCAGTTGCTTTATAAGCTGGAACAGGTTGGAATCACTGGGAAAATCCTTAGATGGATAGAAGGATGGCTTCAGGGCAGGAGACAGAGGGTTGTGATAAATGGCTATTCCTCAGATTGGGTCGATGTAAGAAGTGGGGTTCCCAAGGATCAGTATTAGGACCACTGTTGTTTTTAATTTTCATAAACGACATTGATGAAGGGATAGAGGGCGTGATGTCTAAATTTGCAGATGATGTTAAAATTGGTAGAGTAGTTAATGATCACTGTCAAGCTGAGCTTCTTCAGAGAGACCTAGGTAGACTTCAGGAATGGTCAGAAAAATGGCAGCTATGCTTTAATCCAACAAAGTGTAAGGTATTACACCTGGGAAACAGTAATCCCAAAATAACTTATTCACTTGGTGGAGTTCAACTAAACCCAGTACTGGAGGAAAGGGACTTGGGTGTTACGATACGGTCAGACATGAAATTCTCTGAGCATTGTAAACAGGTTGCAAGGAAGGCCCATGGTGTCCTATCGATGATCTATCGAACTTTTGCAAGTAGAGATAGGAACGTGATAATCCCATTATATAAGGCTGTGTTAGACCACACTTGGAATACTGTGTTCAAGTATCGAGACCGCACCTAAAGAAAGACATCGAGCTTCTTGAAAGGGTGCAAAGATGGGAAACTCGCCTGGTGAGATCGGCAAAAGGGCATCCTTATGATAGACTTCGAACATGTGGGTTGCAGAGTTTGGAAACTAGACACCTTAGAGAAGATTTGATTGAGGTGTTTAAGGCTCTGAGAGGCATCAGTAAAATGGATGAGGATGAAATTTTGAAGATTATAAATGATGCTAGAACTAGGGGACATAAATTCAAGTTACGGGGGGAAATCTTTAGATTGGACTGCAGGGAGTTTTATTTTAGCCAGAAAGTTGTAAATTACTGGAATAGGTTGCCTACATGGGTGGTAGAGGCCGACAGTTTGGGGAAATTCAAAGGTCATCTGGATAGTACTTTCGGGTAAGGGAAGCGCATAGGATGATAGGTTTGATTTCCTTTTTTTTTTATTAATTATTATTATTTATTTTATTTTTTTTTTTTCTTTGTCATTGTTTTGTTCGGATTTTTTTTTTTTTTTTTTTTTGGCTGGTGCAGCATAAGCCATAGGCTTTCTTGCACCATGCAGCCATTACTAATACTAATAGCCTTTACGAGAACAAAATCCCTTCCCTTTACCCTTAGGATGCTCCCCTAATTGTGGCTACAGGTTTTCTTACTTCCCTTGCTGCCTCCTTCAATATAACTTGATGATAGTTACATCTTTAAGTAAATCCCTCATCAGTAAACTGTGATTACTGTCACCCAGTTGTTCCTAGATCTTCAAATTCTTAATGCATAAATAATCACTGCTGATGATCTAATCAGATCAAGAGTATTACTCCCTCTGTTTGCCTCTTGGACATGTTGGTGTAGAAAACAATCCTCCAAAAAATCCGCAAAAGTAATGCTATCTTGCGAGTGACCACCCACAAATTCCAGTCAATATCTGGAAAGTTAAAATCGTTCATTACAGTACATTCTGATTTACTGGCCAATTCTATTTCTCTGCACAACTGTTCGTTGTACTGATCACAGTCATTAGGCCTATAACAAACTTCCACTCTCATTTTCCTTTCCCAGTGTTTATGTCACACCATACAGATTCCACATTGCACTGTCCACCAATTTCAACTGGACGCACTGCCTTAGATTTTATGTTTCTTAACTAACAGCATAACCCCTCCTCCCTGTCAATCTTTTCTGTACACATTGTACTCCCCAAAATCCTATTCTGCACTGCTTATATCTCTGTGACACCACTCCTCTGCTATCCCAACAATATCTACCCCTGATTCCTTGATCAGTACTTCAAATTCATCAAATTTATTTACTGTACTTCTAACATTGGTGTATATGCAAATATACATGCACCTGTTCTTACTCATAGTTATCCTAACACAGCCCATGCATTTACTTGTTCCATGGTGACTCCCAGCAGCTCTTGAAATCCCCAACAACTTACTCTCTAGGCTGCTACTCATTACAACACAAGCAGTATAATAAATTGCCTCTGCCTGCGGCTACTGTTAATCTTTTAGTCTGGTAACCCCCCCCCCTCAAGTTAGCTGTTTTTCGATCACCTAACACTGCCTCGATGGCATCAGCAAATATTCTTACACCCTTTCTATTTAAGTGTATCCTATCCCTGTAGAAACATTGTCTCCTGTTAGCAAGCACAGACCACACTGAAAAAAAATTCTACCTCATGAGCCTTGCACAATCTCTTCAGGACTGAATTGATTGACAAGGCTCTCCTCATATACTCCTTCCTATGGTGTCTGGGCAGAATTGCAGACACTTTCACATTCAACCCTAACTCACGACTTTTTTTCAAAATTCACCTGTACTTGTTAAGTAAATCTGCAAATCTCTTACTCTTAAGGTCATTAGTACCAACATGTACAAAAAATCACCCTTTGTGCCTTAAAATATATCTGCCCTACAATGTCATCAACTTTTGCCCCTATCCCTTTTTGCATCATATATTCTCCGTCTCCCTGACAATAGTCACCAACAGTAACTCGAGTCTTTTTGGTGTGAGTTCAGTCAGTTCTGGACTCAGACTTGAGTCAGAGTTTTTTTATTACACATTTCATCATAGTCATTAGGCCACTTGAGTCAGTTCTGGTGTTTGGGAAAATGAGAGTAGGAATGTGTAATAGGCCTAATGACTCTGATGAGAACAATGAACAATTGTGCAGAGAAATAGTGGGACAGTAAATTAGAATATCTTGTAATGGGGGATTTTAATTTTCCAGATATTGACTGGAACTTGTGGTTTGGTCACTCACAAGCTAGAAAGACTTTTCTGGATTTATTGGAGGATTGTTTTCTACAGCAACATGTTCGAGGGGCAACCAGAGGGAGTAATACTCTTGATCAGCAGTGATGATTCATGCATTAGGAATTTGCAGATAAAAGAACCACTAGGAAAAAGTGATCACAATGTACTGATGTGGGATTTTCTTAAAAATGTAACTACCATTAAGGGTAAAGGGAAGA
This sequence comes from Mastigoproctus giganteus, assembly GCF_048544385.1. NCBI lineage: Eukaryota > Metazoa > Arthropoda > Arachnida > Uropygi > Thelyphonidae > Mastigoproctus > Mastigoproctus giganteus. The sequence goes on from NC_143581.1 coordinate 102,338,472, forward strand.
GTTTTTGTAAAGGTGACTACAGTTGTCTCAGGTAGGTTTTAAATTCTATACAGTGGGATAAACTGATGATGTTATAAACAGTGAATTCTAAATAGGCAGCCTTCATGGAATTAATCTTGGAAGGTAGTAGGCTTTTCATATCAATTAAGAAAAACTGTTCAAGATTTAGACCTAAATGGATGTTAGATGAACTAATGATGCAAAAACTTCTTTACTTACATAAACTCTAGAAGGAAGGGGATGAATCAGATTGTCCACTTGATATTGGTGGTTTGACTGTTGATGATCTTGTTCAGATAGCTGAAAAACTGAATGAGTATTTTTCATCTACATTCACGCATGAGAAATTCTGTAAGGAAGGTTAGGACAGAAGTTCACCATTGACTGAAGATGTGAAAATGTATCCCCAATTCATCAAAGGGGTTCAATGGGTGATGCAAATAATTATAGATCTGTTAGTTTAATTTTGTTCCAGGGAAAATAATGGAGTCACTGGTTAAAGAAGTAATGCAGGATCACTTAGACAAGACGGCAGCAATAGTTCAGACAGCATTTGTTTGTTAAAGGGAGGTCTTGTCTGACCAATTTGATCAGATACTATGATGTGGTCACAAAGGTACTGGATGAAAAAAATAATTTTGGTATACTTGGATTTCAGGAAAACTTTGATACTGTTGCACATGGAAGACTGCTGTACAAATTGGAGCGGTATGCCATTAAGGGCAAGTTGCTGCAATGGATAAAGGTATGGTTGAGTGGGAGACAGCAGAGAGTGGTAATAAATGAACACTTTCCTATGTGGACTAATGTTACTAGTGTATCCCCCCCCCAGGGTTTGGTGCTGTGACCATTGTTGTTTTGTTTATTTATCATTGATATCAATGAAGGTATATCAGGTTTAATATCCAAATTTGTAGATCATGCAAAGTGTTAATGATAATAATGACAGTATTCTACTGGAATGGGATCTAGGAAAGTTAGGCAGGTGGGCTGAGGAGTGGCAACTGAAGTTTAACATTGACAAATGCAAAGGACTGCATATGGGTAGCCGTAACCTAAGAGAAACGTACAATCTGTGTGGTACTACACTCAGGAGAATAAAAAAGAACTAGTGGTAATTGTGCATTCGGATATGACATTCTCTGCAGTCAGAGCCGGCCCGAGAGAGGGTGTGAACGGTGCGAGTGCACAAGGCCCCGCGTTTCTGAAGGCTGACTGATTTTGGAAAATAAAAATGGTTTCATTTTTTTTGTTTTTGTCTTAATACTGTCGCAAAATCTAGCGACATCGCCATAAAATGGCCATATTTTTAATATACATAAGAAATAAAATGTCAATAATCATGTTCTTAACATTATCTAAAAGTATATTTAAATATATTTAATTCAAATATATTTAAAATATCTCTCCTTACAAGTCATTCAGACGTACAATTATATGTTGCCAGCGTTTGCATAGTTATCGTACTCTTAAGGCTGTATATACCACCGACTAGGTTTTCTCGGCCCTTTTTCTCTTTCTACCTTCGAGAGATCGAGTGAATTCGAAATTATTCAAAAAGTCGACTTAAATTTTCTTCTGAGAAAATTTTAAGTTAATAATACTGGTTTGACCAAAGCACTTATCCTGCAAAAGAATTCCAAAGCACAGTATATGCCCTGCTGAAGTCATAATTTGAATTTAGTTCTTGGAGACATTTCAAAATTATCTTCTCTTGCAAATTCATTTTGTGGGACTTTACAAAGCATATATAATATTTTTGCAAGTTCTGTGATACGCTGGGATATATTAAAAGAGCATGCCAAACATCTTACTCCAAAACCACTGTCAGCAACGAGGTGGGAACGTCACCTCGAAAGTGTGAAATGTGTGAGATACCAAGTACCACAATTTTCTCTAGCTTTGAAATACCTTTATGAACATACCAGTGACATGAAAACGAAATCCAATCAATCGAAAATAAACTTACTTCATTTGAATTTTTATTAAGTTTGGTCATTTGGTATGACATACTGAATGAAGTAAATATTGTGAGCAAGATATTTCAAAATTCAAATATAGATATCGGTACTGCAAATTCACATTTAAAAGGCCTTTTAATTTTTTTTTAACAGTATCGTGAATCGGGATTCAAATCTTCTTTAATAACTGCAAAGGAAATAGCTGAAGAATTACAAGTGATATCTGAATTTAAGAATCAAAGAACTGGACGAAAAACAAAGCAATTTTGTTATGAAGGAACCGATCAGCCTATTTCATCAGGCGAAGAGTATTTCAGAATTCAATATTTTCTAGTCATGATCGATAGTGCGATTATTTCTTTTAAGAAAAGATTCGAAATTTATCACGAACATGAGACATTATATGGTTTTTTATATAATTCGGATAATATTCAAAAACTGACTGAAAACGATCTTCTTAAATGTTGCAAAGACTTAAATGCTACCTTGCAAGATGATATTGATTGCATTGATTTATTTAATGAAATCAAAATTTGTCGTTGTGTTTTGCCTTCCAGGATCACAATATTACAAATATTACAATATTTACTAAAAAATAATTTATTTGAATTGTATCCAAATTTTGTTACTGGTCTGAAAATTATATTAACCTTATCAATTACCGTCGCATCTGCAGAAAGATCCTTCTCAAGATTGAAAATAATAAAAAATTACTTGAGATCTAGCATTAGTCAAGAACGATTTACCTCCTTAGCCATTTTATCTATCGAATCCGAAATAGCCAAAAAACTAAATTATAATGATATTATCAACGAATTTGCTATAAAACATGTAAGAAAATGAAACAAAAATCACATATTGTGACCTTATTCGATTAAGTCGCATACCAAATTGTATTTTGTAAGTATATGAAGCAATTATTTTTCTTATTTGATTTATTAAAGTTTTTTTGTGATTGAAATGTTAAGTTTATTAAAATAATTTAATTATTTATCATTTTCATGTAATCCTTACTAAACCAATTTGTGCAATGTAATAAATATCAAAAGGCAATAAATTATTTTGTTGTACGAATTTATATCAAGGCCCCGCAAGTCAACTTTGCACCGGGCCCCGCTTTTGTTCGGGCCGGCCCTGTCTGCAGTGCAGACGGGCTGACAGAGCAAGTTATGCAGTTTTCTCAATGATATATATAAGAATTTTGCTAGCAGAGACAAGGTGATTATACCTTTGTATAAGGCAGTGGTCATGCCACACCTTGAGTACTGCATACAGGTCTGGAGCCTCATTTTAGGAAAGATGTAGAATTGCTTGAATGAGTACAGAGAAGGACAAGATTGGTGAGAGGAACAAAGGGGTTCTCTTACCAAGAGAGAGGCTTAATACCTGCAAGTTTCAGTATCTGGAGACTAGGTACCTGCAAGGTGATCTGATTGAGGTGTTAGTTCTGAGGGGGCATAGATTCAAATTGAGAAAAGATAGTTGTAGAATAGACCTGTGGAAGTTTTCCTTTAGCTAGTGGGTAGTTGGCTGCTGGAACAGACTTCCATCTGTTGTTATGGAAGTTGATAGTTTGAATAAATTTTTTGCTGAAATTGATAAACATTTGGAGTGACTGGATGGGTAAAATGGGAAGGGGTTTTTTTTTTTTTTTTGGCTGATGCTTCCTAAGCTCACTTTCTTGGATCATATGCCTCAACTAATGCTACTGCTATTGTTCAAAAGTATTTTGGGTGTGTGGCTAAGAAGACTGATGGGTTTTTTGTTTTTCCGCTCTGTCGCATATCCTCTTTTTGGCAATGTCACTGTCTGGCTTTGAAAAAAGTCATCCACAGCTTTTCCTTTTTCATAGACTGCTTTTATGATATTGAACATTTCTTTCCTTGTTTTGTCTCCTGATTTTTTTTTCAGCTGGAATTTTCCGTGGAATTTTCTATATTTTAATTCTGGTAGGTCTGGCCAAAACAATCCTCTTTTACTTCATGTTCGGTCTCTTAAGGCTTCCTCATTTATTTGTTTTCCATTATAGCGGTCTTCTAGGTACTCTTTCCATCATATTCCTATGTCTCTATTTCTAATAAGTTTCTTATTGTTGTGCTTTTTGTTTTAGGGGCTTGAGTATATTTGGCAGTCATCTTGTATGCTACGTCAGTTTTTCCATTATTTAAATTATCTTCGCCTTCCTTGCTTATTTCATCCATTCACTTTTCCTTTGCCCTTCTGCGTTCCTTGGTCACTTTATTTCTTAATGTTATGTAATGTTCTTGTCCTTTGGCTGTGGCGCCTCTGTAGCCAGGTGGGAAGGAGCACCAGTGCGTAGTACACGCTTCTTGATTAGACCCTGGTTCGAGCCCGTCACCACCAAATACGGAGGATGTGGAAAGGTCAGGGAATGACCATCGCATATCCCGGAGCAATATGGCCTTAGTTGCTAATGCTCCTAAAAACCAAATAACGATCCTTTGGCTGTATTCTTCTTTCTAGCTTTGTTTCTTTTCATAGACTGTTGAAAGGTTGATCATCAGGTTGAGAATTTCGCTTGTTATCCATGGCTTTCTTGGTTGTAGTCTCATGTTGTGTCCAATTACTTTGTTTGCTGTGTCTTCCAGAGTCTCTTTCACTATCTTCCATTCGATCTGGTCTTTTTTTTTTTTTTTTTTTTGTTTCAAGTATTACATCTGTTTCTTTCTTAAACTCTTCTCCCACTTTGTGTTCCTGTAATAGTCTCACATTCCACCTTTTATTCTTTGTTCTTTGTATTTTCTTATGCCTTAGCTCGCATTTTACAATAACTAGAGAGTGATCACTTTCCATATCTTCTCCTGGATGACTGAAACAAGCTTTTAGTTAGTTTCTGTATCTCTTCTTCACTAGAACATAATCAATCTGGCATTGTTGTAGATCTCCTGGGGCCTTCCAAGTGTAGCATCTTCTCTTTGGTACTTCAAAACGTGTGTTGCAAACAATTAATCCTTGTTGTTTACAAAACTCTAATAGTCTTTCTCTCCTCTTATTTTTTCTTCCAATTCCAAATGATCCTGCTTCTTCACATGCCCCTCCTTTTCCTACCACTGCATTGAAATCTTCCGTTATGATTAGATTTTCTTTATCTTTTATTATCCCTATTAGTTCATCCAGTTGTTCATACATGGTTTCTATTTCATCGGTGATTGCCATCAGTACTCTATCACTAAGATGGTAGGTGTTTGCTAACCCCCCTTTCTTTTGTTAGCAGAAGTCCAACACCATTTCTTCCTCCCTGTCCACTATTGTATATAAATCTGTAGTTGCTGCTCCGTATGTCACCATTTCCCTGCCACCGAACTTCACTGACTCCCATTATTACAGTGTCCTTTTTTCTCTGCTTGTTCTTTGTAAGTTCCTCCAGTTTTCCTATTTTCATCAATGTTTCAAGTTCCAATTCCTATGGAAGCTTTCTCTTTCTCATGTTTCTTCTTGGAATTATTAATGTTGCCTACCATTTTGATTCCGGATATTCTTCGCACCCCTGTCCCATCTAAGGGACACTGGTTACTCTGTGCCTTGGAAATTTTTCTCTCTGTGGTAGTTTTTCTTGGGGAAAGTTAGTGCAATAGTTTCCTGTTGCTTTCTGCACAGCAGTTTTACAATCTTTTCTGTTACTATGACTGTGCTTGTAAATATGGTGGTCACTACCAACAGATCTATCCAATCAACACTAGTGTCACCTATTAGCAAGGCTGCTGCCCCTTTCTAACATTTGCCATATCTGGCTATCCTACCTTAGTTTACCCTGCTGTTGTTGTTGTGGTTTGGTTTTTAGGAGCATTAGCAGCTAAGGCCATATTGCTCCGGGGATATGCGGTGGTCATTCCCTGACTTTTCTGCATCCTCCCTATTTGGTGGTCACGGGCTCGAACCCCAGTCTAATCAAGAAGCATGTGCTACACACTGCTGCTCCTGGCCACCTAGCTACAGAGGCACCAGTTTACCCTGCAGGTTAATGCAGTTTCCTCGGGTATGGCGTGAGGAACCATAAGTGAGAGCTTGAGTGCCTTGAGAAGACCAGTTTCCTGAATTGCTTTTAACAAAGGCATGCCCATCCAGTTCAAAATGTACTGCCTCTCTAATGCACCCCATATACCCTGTGCTTTTGCTATACCATCTAAAAATTAAAACTAAAAAAAAAAAAAAAAATGAATGAAGTTATTCTCCCAATTAATACCTTGCTGGTTAAAAGAAAACTTCCTGCAGTCCATTTACAAACTTTCCCCCACCCCTAAGTTGGGTATATGGCTGCTAGTTCTAGAATCATTTATATGAATGAACACGAAATTTTTCTTTCATTCATATTACTATCTCCTCTAAGAGCCTTATTGACCTCAACCTCAGTCAGTTATTCCCCCCCCCCCCCCGCACAAGATGCTGAGTTTTTGATCGGGGGCCTACATATTTTTGAAGTTTTTCTTCAAATATGTAGGCCATATTCTGTTAACACCCTTTTTCACAAATAGAGTATTCACAATTCCAGTGTATAAGGCTATTATAAGACTGCATTTGAAATAGTAGTGTTGAGACTGCACCTCAGAATTGAACTCCATACCCTTGATAGGTGCAATATGGCCCTAGTAGCCCTTGCACCAGAAATACCAATGCACCTCAGAAATAAAAAAAAAATAAAAAATATCAAGCTTCTTTGGACGCTATCAAGAAGCTCTTTTTTTTTTTTTTTTTTCTGAATGCACTCTTACAATAGCCTTATACAGTGGGATTGTTACCTCCCTATTTATGCAGCGTTCAGTAAATCATCGATATGACCTGGGCCATCCTTGCCATCTGCCTACACTTAAGACAGTTTCATATCTTTAATTTCCCATCTTCTGAAATTAAAACCTGTGATTTACCTTTAACCTGCGATATCTTTCTTCTTCTTCTTCTTCCAACTTGCATGATCACTTCCTTACAATGGTTCCTCTACTTTAAGATGTGTGATGTCAGCTGGTTTGTGAGTAATGATGAGATCAAGAATATTCTTATTCCTAGTATTTTCTTTAACATGCTGGTACAAATGATAATCATCTGGTTTATTAAAAAAAAAAACTTTTTCCGATGTTGACTTTCCCTCCTACTTATTCCAATCAATCTAGGGCAGATTGAAGTCACCCATGAAAGACATTCGTGCTTGGAATGGGCATTCCATCTACATGTAGAGACTCTCTTCACAATCTTCTGGTCTGTAAATTACTCTCACTCTTGTTATACTTTTTCTTTCAGCTAACTCACACCACACAGATTCTATACTGGCAAATATCTATATAATATCGGTGTAGATGCACCATAGATAACTCATAAGAAACTACGATGGTAGTGTGGGAGGCATCATTTGCTCTGTATCTCATATTGTGCTCTTCCTTCACAATGAATTGCCATGGTATTGCACTACCTCGAATAAGTAACACTTCACAAATAGAGAAGACTATTGTTACTTATTCTGTGGTGATATGGGTGGTGGTACTCTTGAGAATACCATGGCAGTTCATTGTGAAGGAAGAGCACAATATGTGAGATACAGAGCAAATGATGCCTCCCACACTACCATCGTAGTTTCTAAAGAGTTACCTATGGTGTATCTACACCGATATTATATAGATATTAAACTCTTACTCTTAACGTATTATTCCTTGTGCATTTAGTATTTTTTTTAAATACTGGCAAATGTACAGACTCAACAGAAGTCTCTCCTATATAGCAGTTTATCTCAAACTTCAGGTTGTCCTCAATGATACTGACAAAAATGCTTCCACTTCACCCCCTCCATTCATTCGAAATACCTGTCCAGCTGAGCCTTACATTTATTTAGGCGATTAACTTCCAAAACAAGGGATGGAAGTCTGTTCCACCAACCAACTACCCGCTGGCTAAAGGCAAATTTATGCACATCTGTCTTTCCTCAATTTGAATTTATGCCCTCTCAGGTGATTATTCTGAGCAAGAGGAAGAGTCCCATCAGCATTTAGCATGCTCAAACCATTCAAGGCTTTATACACCTCAATCAGATCACCTCACCGGTGCCTAGTCTTCAGACACTGTAATTTGCAAAACTGTACTCTGTACTCTGTGCCCTTCTCTGTACTCATTCCAGCAGCTCTACATCCTTCTTGAAATGAGGCCTCCAGACTGTATACAGTATTCAAGGTGTGGCCTGACCATTGCCTTATACAAGGGAATAATCACCTCCTTATCCCTGCTAGAAAAATTCCAGAGTATTATTGACAAGACATCATGAGCTACTCTTGCACCCGTCTGCACTGCTCAGAGAACTTCATATCTGCCTGCACAATTACCCCCAGGTACTTTTCATTCTCTACCACTCTCAGTATAGTACAACAGAGTTGATAACGTTGCTCTGGGGTTGCTGTTTCCCATTTGTAGTACTTTACATTTGTCAGTGTTAAACTTCATTTGCCACCTCTCATCCCATCTGCTCAACCTTTCCAGATCCTGTTGCAGCAGCAGCAGCAGCAGCATAGTGTCAGTAGTGTCCTTAACAACCCTGCCAACCGTTGTATCATCTGCAAACTTGGACATTAAGCTTGATATACCATCATCAATATTATTAATAAATACAGAAAACAATAATGGACCCAACACTGAATCCTGAGGGACTCCACTAATAACATTAGTCCACGATGAGCAGTGTCCATTGATTACCACTCTCTGACTTCTCCCCCTCAACCATCCCTTTATCCATAGCAGCAATTTGCCTCCAATGCCACACTGCTCCAATTTGTGCAGCAGTCTTCCATGTGCAACAGTATCAAAAGCCTTTCTAAGATCCAAGTATATAATATCAAAGTTATTCCCTGCATCCAGTTCTTTTGTGACTGCATCGTAGTATCCAATCAAATTGGTCAGTAAGACTTACCCTTAACAAAACCATGCTGTGTCCGAGCTATAACTGAAGTATTGTCTAGATGATACTGCAGTGCTTCTTTAACCAGTGCCTCCATTAATTTTCCTGGAACAGAAGTTAAACTCTCAGGTCTATAATTACTTGTCAGCCTTTGATCCTCCTTTGTGAATTGGGTTCACATTTGCACATCTCCAGTCTATGGGTACTGCCCATGAGTCCAAGGAAGCTCTCATAATTATGGCTAAGGGTTTGCTTACTTCCTTTGCTGCCTCCTTTAATATAACTTGATAGATCCCATCCACTGCAGGTGCCTTTTTTATGTTTATCCTCAACAATTTCGACTCCACTTTCCTCTCAGTTATTACAAGATTATCCAGCTTAATGCCAGAGTTGAATACACATCTGGCATTCCCCTCGCCGAATAACTCCTCATGTGTGAATGTCGATGCAAAATATTCATTTAGTTTGTTAGCTACCTGAGTGGGATCATCAACAGTTGAACCATTGATATCAAGTGGACCAATCTAATTCATTCCCTTCCTTCTAGAGTTTACATAAGTAAAGAACTCTTTGCATCCTTTGCCAAAGATTTCTTGTAATCTGCCTTCGCCTGCCTAACCTCCTTTGTAACTTGGTTACAGATCAACTTATATGTACCATAGGCTTCTGTGTCACATGTTAATTTATATGTATCCCATTCATTTTTCTTCTCTGCCATATGTCTCATTAGTTCATCTGACATCCATTTAGGCCTAAATTAAGTAGCTTCCAAGATAAGTTCTTTGAATGCTTCCCATTTTGAATTTGCTGTTGGTAACATCATCAGTTAGTCCCACAGTATAGAATTTAAATACTGTCTCAGACCGTCGTAGTCGCCTTTACGAAAGCAAAAACCCTTACCTTTACCCCTGATGGTAGTTCCTCTTAGTGTAAATCCTACTTCAGCACATTGATCACTGCCACCTAGTGGTTTCTTTATCTGCAGATTCTTAATGCATGAAGAATCACTACTGATAATCAAATCACAAGTATTACTCCCTCTATTTGCCTCCCGAACATGCTGATGTAGAAAACAATCATCCAATAAATCCACAAAAACCTTGCTAGTGTGTGAGTTACCAACCCACAAATTCCAGTCAATATCTGGGAAATTAAAATCCCCCATTATAAGACTCTCTGATTTACTGGCCCACTCTATTTCCCTGTACAGTTCCTTATTATACTCATCAGAGTCATTAGGCCTATAGCACACTCCTACTCTCAATTTTGATCTCCCAATTCTTATATCACACCAAACTGACTCGACACTGCACTGTCCAGCGATGTCGACTGGCTTTACTTCTTTGTTCAAATGAATACCATCTCTACTAAACAGATTACTTTTACCCAGAAGTGCGAGCCACACTGATAAAATTTGGCCCCCCTCCCCACATAGCCTTGCAGATTCCCTGACGCTTTGAATTAATCCACAAGGCATTCAGCATGTAATCCCCCTCATGTCTTGGCAGAATTGCAGACACATAAATGTTCCTCCCTGACTTATGGCATTTTTTCAAAATGCTCATATATTTATTCAACAAATGGTCAGATATTAAGTACAAAAATTTTCAACAATGTACCACTATCCTTTCATACTCAGTCCGCAAATGTTTGACACGTCCTTTGTATTCTTACAAATTGTTCCCAGGGATAAAAAAAAAGATACATGCCATTATTCTAAATTGCTTTGTTGTATAAATATTATAATAGGGAAAATGGGGAACAATAATAGATTTTTGGATGCTGATTACAAATTTGTTTTCAGTTTTCCTTTAGGATGTCCAGTTTTTGTGATGTTCCATGAACATGATTAAACTGATTATTCCACTCCCAGTGCTATGCAATTAACCCTTCATGAATACAATGCAATTATTATATGTTTATACATATTTATATAATTGTTTGAATATGTTTATTAGCAGTAGCATTAGTAAAGGCATTTGTTGCTAGAAAGCAAACTTATTCAGCATCAGCCAAAAAAAAAAAAAAAAAAAAACCTCATTTTACCCATCCACTCATTCCAAATGTTTGTCTAGTTCTGCCTTGAACCTATTTAAGCTATCAACTTCTAAAACAACAGTTAGAAGATTATTCCAGCAGTCAACCATCCACTAGCTAAAGGCAAACTTCCACAGATCTATCCTACAGCTGTCTTTCCTCAATTTGAATTTTTGCCTTCTCAGGCAATTATTCTGAGCAAGAGGAAGAATCCGATCAGCATTGACCATGCTCAAACCATTCAAGACTTTATACACCTCAATCAGATCACCTCGCAGGTGCCTAGTCTCCAGATACTGTAATTTGCAAAACTTAAGCCTTTCTTCGAAAAGCAACCCTTTGTTCCATTCACTAATTTTGTAGGGCCTTCTCTGTACTAGTTCCAGCAGCTTTACATCCTTCTTAAAATGAGGTCTACAAACCTGTATATGGTAGTCAAGGTGTGGCCTGACCATTGCCTTATACAAGGGGATAATCACCGCCTTATCCCTGGTAGAAAAATTCCTGTATATTATTGACAAGGCACCATGGGCTACTCTTGCAGACCATCTGAACTGCTCATAAAACTTCATATCTGACCGCACAATTACCCCCAGTTCCTTTTCATTCTCTACCACCATCAGTGTAGTACCACACTATTGATACTCTGCAGTTACTGCTTCTCATATGGAGTACTTTACATTTGTCAATGCTAAACTTCAGTTTCCACTAATATAACTGGATAGATCCCATCCACCACAGGTGCCTTTTTTATGTTTATCTTCAACAATTTCTCCTCCACTTTGCTCTGTTATTAAAAAATCATCTAGCTCACTATCAGTTTAATTCACCTCTGGCATTCCCCTCCCTGAATAACTCCTCATGTGTGAATGTAGATGCAGAATACTCATTTAGTTTGTTAGCTACCTGAGGAGGAGGATCATCAACAGTTGAACCTTCGATATCAAGTGGACCAATCTAATTCATCCAATTCCTTCTAGAATTTACATAAATAAAGAATTCCTTTGTTTTTCTTTGCATTCTTTGCCAAAGATTTCTCGTAATCTGCTTTTGCCTGCCTAACCTCCTTTGTGACTTTGTTATAGACCAGCTTATATCTATCATAGACTTCTTTGTCACCTGTCAATTTTTATGTATCCCATGCATTTTTATTCTCTGCCACATATCTCATTAGTTCAACTGACATTAATTTAGGACTAAACCCTGAACATATTTCTTAGTTGGTGTGAAAAGCCTAGTAGCTTCCAAGATATCCTTGTTATTGAAAGTATAAAATCACTGCCAACAATTTTTTTTTGTTTGTGCAAGTCCTTTCTAATAAATCTAATAGGCATGAGCACCACATGTTATTTATACCAATTTTTCAAATGGATTACATGGCTATTTGAATAAAAGGAAAATGCACAACATCACTGCTGGTTGTGGAATTGTGGTATTCTGGACAGTGTACCAATCTGATGTGTAGTCTGAACAACATCGTGTAGGGTTAGTGACAAGTGAAAGAGGAGATACTCAGCTATGTTTAGGTTGTTTATTCTAGCAGTAGGAAACTGATGTTGATAGCACAAAGCTTCTGTCCACATGCATATACCTAGGCCAATAAAAATATCAGCAATTTCCTAAAAACCAGCCTTGTGTGTTTTGTAATGAAATCGTCTTAATTAACTTGCACTGATTATAATCAATGCAAGTTAATTAAGACAATTTCATTACCGTATATAGTATGACTTCTGATAATTATCAGAAGTCATACTATAAAAACTACACATCCTAGAAAAAAAAAAAAAAAAGAAAACATGAGAACTTATGTGAAACCAGCAGACAAAATTGGGCTGGATATTTGATGAAAAACTAAAGTTTCATTTTGTTGTTTTGTTGACTTGTTTAATCAGATCAAGAGTATTACTTTCTCTTGTTGTTGCTCTATTATGCTAGTGCAGAAAATAATCATTCTCTCTTCCTTCTTATTAGATATTCTTAGAGAGAGAAAAATCCTTCCTCCACATATATGGGTTTTAATGAGAAGGAATATCCAAATAAATCATTTGTGTATCTTTATGTGGAAGAAGGCATGGATAGTACACCTGGTTTACTCTGAGAAACACAAATCTAAAAC